>NC_044070.1:12745392-12887892 GCF_902167405.1 Gadus morhua | reverse complement strand
CCTTTGTCCTAACAACGCAACACGAGAACAACCTCAGACGGAAAAAACATGGCCGGGCTTAATCAATGCTAGCAGGGACGCTAGCTGCAACGCTAGCAGGCACAGACTCTCAGACAGCGTGAGCTGACCCGGCCCAACCCAGTAAAAGCCGGCGCGTATAATATGCAGAAACTGCACTACCGCGCCTGTCTGGAACACCACAATAACTCCATGAGGTGACAAATGGTTTATGTCCTGTCCTAGCGTGCGGTGATGTAATCACCATGCCTCCCGCATTTACAGACAGGGAGGTGGCTGGGGCTGACATTCTGCTGATCAAACAAAATCTGCCGCTGTGCGTGTGTGTGTGTGTGTGTGTGTGTCTGTGAATGTGTGTTTGTGTGTGTTATGTCTGTGTGTGTGTATGTGTGTGTTCACTTCACAGTGTCTTGTTATTTCCAGAGGCTGCGTTTAGACTGACGCCCACCTGTAGAAAAATGACACAATATATTGTAGGCCTCTGCTGCTGCCAGTCCTCTGTGAATCATACCTGGAAGAGGGACAGCCCCCCCCTACCCCTCCAAACCCCCCCGTCACACACACACACACACACACACACACACACACACAAACATGCGTGTGGCACTGTCTCGTCAGTTTTCCTCCCGTTTGAACCCTGCAGTCAGACTGTGTCAGTCAAGCGCGCCGTTAATCAGAAGCGAGTCCAGGTTGTTGTAGTGAGGGTCCACGTCAAGTGTCCCTGGACCTGAACCGTCACAAGGACGGACGGATGACAGATCTACAAAGCACTGGAAACCCTTAGACACCCAGCCGCCGGCCACCCACACTCACACACGCGTACCCGCACGCAGACACAGACACCCAGACTGGCGTGTGTGGAAAGACACACAGTAGTGAGTCGAGGGGTGATTCGAGTTGGAGCTTTTAATGTTCGGGCTCAGCTCAGCCGCCTGTTTTGTGCAATTAGAACAATGAACAGATATACACTGCATTAGGATTTGTCAAAAGCATTTGTGTATGTGGTTGTGTGTGGGTGTGTGTGTGTGTGTGTGTGTGTGTGTGTGTGTGTGTGTGTGTGTGTGTGTGTGTGTGTGTGTGTGTGTGTGTGTGTGTGTGTGTAAGAGAATGTGTGTGTGCACGCCTGATGCAGCAATTTCCCAATCATCCCTCAAGCGAATGACAGTTATGAGGGTGATTATGGTGTCCATCCATTACTCACGACATCCTTCGCTGTTGTGACTGTATACGAGTGTGTGTCTGTCTGTGTGCAGATGAAGACTAGTCATGGTTGCGCGTGCACCATGATGAGACGAGGGAAGGGCTCGGTCTTGTGGAAGAAAAGGAAGCCATACTTATACTGTTCGCACTAGTCACGTAATCTCCGGTTGCGAGGATTGGTTTCTTTGTTCACCAGTAGAAAGTAGAAATTTGACAATAATATTGTGGTTACCCATTCGTTCACCACATCCACTCTGGCCCCTGCTGACTCTTTGTTTGTGTGTGTGCGAGGGCGTGTGTTGAAGCACACGCTCGGGGTAGGGTGGTCTTCCCATCTGCATGTTTGGGGTTGCTGGGTTGAATTTCCGCGGCCCCTTGGGGATCGACTTTATTTGCATTCCCAGGGCAAAAACAACAACAACGACGACGACGACGGCAAACAAAAGACCCCCTGACGGAGACGAGGAAGGGAAACGCTCTTAACGGGCGGACAAAGTCAGAGAGCATCTGGCAGCCATCGGCCAGGGCCGCTGTGTCCAGTGAAAAGGGAAGACGGCACCGTCTACCTCTTGTTCCTTTAAAGTTTGTGAGGCGTTTTATGGCCCCTGGGGGGCCGTGCTGGTGGTGGTGGTGGGTGGGGTAGGGGGGGTGGTCGTAAGGAAAGATAGCCAGCAGTCGCTCACCTTTTCTTTTTCCTTTTTTGACACTCTTTCTTTTGTCAAAACAAGCTATCTGTCCATCTGGATTTCCCATGTCACGTCTGGTTTTTGGTTTAATGTGAGGGTGGTTTTTCGGGTCATCGGGAGAGCGTTCGAGACTCGTTAATTTTTGCGGCGGAATAGATAAAAAATGGGGAAGAGAAAAAAGTAATCCCATTCATACACAGCAGCTGGGTGTTTAGTCCAATGACCCTAAAGTGTAATTAATACTCCCTCTTCCTTTTATGAAAGCTGTATAACTCAAACGCCGCGGGGCCGTCTGTGCCCCCTGCCATTCATCACCGTGCTCACCTGACCATATCGCCATTTATATTTTTAGCCCTCCAACACTTCTTCGGTGGCATTAAATTATGCAGTCTCCCCAAGCCCTGATCATCTGTTATCCTGACAAAAGCGGTAGATCGGAGTGGGGTGGTGGGTGGGGGGGGGGGGGGAGTGGGGATGAGTGTGTGAGCAGGTAAGACAACAGCGAGGAATGGCTGAAGTTAAGGGGTGTCTGAGGGTAAGAGTCAGTCCTGCCGTCGCCAGGCAGGGTTTCAATTACAGTTGTTTAGGGAAGGTTTTCCATAGGCCATCATTTTCAGTCCCTGCACTCAAAAGCTTCAGGTGGCGTCCTGCTGTGGTTCCTCTTAAAGGGCAGCACCATGTTGCGTGCAGGCTTTGGTACCTTTTCGCTGCGTCGACGCGAAACCGCGAGAGGCAGTGACTGCGGTGAGTCAAGAGGGTGACCTTACTACCTGTCACGTCCGCTCTCCGGAAGCGAGCTAGCTAGCGATTAGAGCAACAGCGGGAGACTGAGGATGTGATAAACACTGACATCAAGGCGCCACCGTCCCCTCCACCCCCCAGGCGATGACTCTCCCTCTCTGGGTTTGGAATGCAGATGGCTGCCTGCGAGGATCTCCAGAACACGGCCGAGTCGGAGTCGGATGTGGTTTCGGAGTTTGCACCGTGGGTGCTTGTTCTTGCACCGTTTGAACTCATTACAGCACCCTGTCTTTCACTGCTGTTGTCAGCGTCTAGTCCCGGATTTGGCTGCGTCGCCACTCCAAGAAGACTGCGTCTCTGTACTCGGGTGGATTTCTCCCTCCCAAATTGCGGCGCGATGCCCCCGGAGCCCTAGGACATTGTTTCCATTCATCTGCCTGGATGAGGATGATGAGGATGAGGACGATGGTGATGATGAAGGTGATGCCGAAGACGTCAGTGATCTGGCGGTCGGGCAGAACGCCAGCCAGTAAGCCCCTCGTCTGACTCCGCCCTTTCTCCCACTTATCAAGCGACAAGCCGCCGTTAATTACCCGACTTATTGCGCATCACTTTGGTATGGCGGTAAAGCCATGGATCTGGGAGAACCCCCCCTCACCACACACACACACACACACACACACACACACACACACACACACACACACACACACACACACACACACACACACACACACACACACACACACACACACACACACACTGTTTACAAGCACACACACTGACCTTGTTGAGATACAGAGACAATAGCAAGAGAGAGGGCATTTCAGAGCCCTTGCCCCCTTAGAGTAAATGAAAACACATTTGGAGGACGAGGGGAGAAGGAAATTGGATAAGGAAAAGGTTTTCATGTTGTTCTACTCCTCTTAACCAAGACAATGAGAAGATAAGCTCCCGGAAGGTCACACAGTTGTTTAGTTTGTGGTCGTTTTTATGTCTAGGAAGTTGAAAATAAGTGCTTGCGTCCCTCAGTCAAGCGCTGGAATTGAACGGGGTGTTGTTTTGTTGAAGCGAACCTCTCGGTCTAACGCTAATGTTATCCTAACAATGTTGGAGATTTGAATGAGGAAATTGGTCCAGAGTGGGTTGTGCCCCCCCTCCCCCCCCCCCCCGCAAGCTTTAAACCCAAACGTTAACCCTCAACAACTTCCGTTACTTGTAACCGGTTAGCCTACTGACGTTGGATTACCGTGACACGGATGGGAGATGGACTGAAGATTATTGTGAAAACAAAGAGCCTTTTCATGCGTAAGACTTTCTCTAATCAAACCCACAAGCCAAAGTGAGCCAGTCACAACAACCCCAGACTTGGGCCCATGAGACAAGAGACAAGGCAATGCTGTGACTTCATGTCCTCTTATCTATCGACAACCAAATAAAAAATCCAGCTACACTGTGGGCAAATATATAATCAAAGTATTAAGCGAAAGCACGGGGTGGACTACGGATAATGGTTGGCCCTTTTGGAGGCTAACTAAAAAGATTAAAGGGCAACTTGAGACTAACTAACTCTCAACCTAACGGGGCTCATGGATTACATGCGCAGCCTGTTGCCGTGACGCCAGGCTCGATAAAAAGGCTTTCAGGTATCGACGCTCGGGTTCCCTCCAAGACGGCGTGCATTATTTATGATGCGTGTTTGCCTGCGCGGGCTTGATCAATGGCGGCTGTCTGTTAGACTGAAGTGGACTTGAGCGCTTTGTCCACCCCCCCCCTGCCCCCACCACTGGCTCCCCCAGGCTTTTTATTGCATCGCTCTTGAGCATCGGTGACTCCCCTGGCCGTTTCCCATCCATCCCTCACCGGGGCCGTGTCTGAACGGCGGCGAATACCCTGCTCCGCCCCGTCTGCTGGCAACGGAAACCAGGGCAGGGCCTCGCTGCAAACCAGATCATGTCTTACCCCTGAAGAGGGTTGGAAAAGTTGAGCAGGTTCCAGGTACATGCACCTAGATCTGAACCGTATCCACTCACTAGAATCTGAGCTCTGCATGGCATTGGTGTTCGTCTCACGGGCATGTTGAACCCAGGCACGTTGAGGAGACACGAGAAGAGTCAGGCTGGGTTTGAATGTGCTCATTAATCTCCGCCTCAAACGGCTGCACAGGGCCCTGGTGAAGCTGCTGATCCCGTTAAAGACTTCAAAGAGCGCGAGGGAAGGCCTAACTGAGGGGCTTGATATGCACGTCTCTCACTCCATCTTGATTTGGATCAATCGGCCGAGAAGAGAAGGAGAGAGAGATCTAAACTCCCCGGAGGACCAGGGGAAAGGGGTGGTGGGGAAAGAGGAGAAGAGAGGGTTTGAGTATAACATGACAGCAAAGGATATGCACATGGAGAAGGAGGGATGGTGTGGGAACCACTGAAGAATGGGACAGATGATAGAAAAAAGGAGTGAAAGGAAGGATCTATTTTTGGTCCTCAGAGGATGCAATGTCCATCAGTGTGTGTGTGTGCGTATGTGTGTGTGTGCGTGTTTGTGTGGTGTATGTCAATCAGTTTGTGAGTTTGTGTGTGGTGTGTCTAAATGTGTGTCTTTGCGTGTGTGTGTGTGTGTGCGTTGTGTGTCTCTATCTGTTTGTATGTGTGTGTGTTAGTGTATCTATCCGTGTGTGTTTGTGCGCATGTGTGTGTGGTGTCTATCTGAGTGTGTGCGTGCGTTCACCACAGTTAATGAGCCCAGCCAACCCCTGCACTCGGTTTTGTTGGAAACCACAACGCACCAATCTAATTACCCAGAGAGCCGCGTGTCTCCCCCCTGTTCGCATTAAAAGCCGACAGCATTAAAATGGAGGACAAATCTGCACTATGTTCTACAAAGGAGAAAAAAATAATAATACAATTATGAAAAACGGGAAAGGAGAGAAATGCAAAGCGAAAGTGAAGGCCCCGGAATCAAAGGGCCATCTTGACATGAATAATACAAACCTACGCCGCAGCAAATTGCAGCTACGGAATGGGTCAGGAAATAAATAATGAATTGATTACTATGCATCTGAAGGCGAGCGGGGATGATCTGTACGTGCTGCGCAGGGGCCGGGGCTTGGCGGAGCTGAGCTTTAATGAAAGGGGAATCAGAAATTCCACTCCTTTAATAACACTTGGGATAATTGGGCTCCTGCCCGGAGAAGAGGCAGCAGCCTCGGTTTCTTAAGACGTTTTCTAAGAAATCGAACGCGCACATCGGCTGCTTACCCCCTGTGCGGTTTTGGGATCCGAGTCATAGCAATACTAGACTTGTGGCTACAGTATCAAGTCACCCTTTTCATCAATACACAAGACTTCAACGTTCAATACGAAACAACAACACCGCCACAGTTGATGGCCCAAACTATTTGCATTTAAAACAAAAACGGCAAATCGGCTTTAGTTGTGGGGTTGAGTTGTTTTTTTTGTCTAAAATAGATTTAGATTAATATATATATATATACATACATATAACATGATGCAAAATGGGCTTTTCCTTTTTGGGATAAGCAGGGTTATTCTATGGCAGGCACAATTGCCTGTCCCGGTTGTCGGATCAGACTGGAGCGGAAGCAGGAAGTGGTTACGTGTGCTCTCTTTCCTGATCCACTTTATGACTTCCTGTTCTAAAATGTATTCACTGAGCCAAGTTCATCAAAATGACACACTCACTTTGAGATGGTATGGGACAAAGACCACACATACCCACACACACAAAGACACACATACATACATATAAACAGACTCACATTCATATAGTAAGGGATTAAAAACCCACATACATTCCCACACTAACACAGATCCATACACACATACACACAGATACACACACATTGATTAAATTAGACTGTAGAAATCAACAGGAGGCCTCAGGATAATATTTTCATTGCAATAAAGTGAGACGATCCCAGAGCAAATATGTGGCTTTGGGTCAGGAGTATTATTCACCCCCCCGAGGATCGAACTTCTCAGCCGTGGAGCACGAGAAAGGTTAAGAAAAACACAATGAGGCCCAGACGTTCAGGGTAAGTTAATCAAACATGGTCCGGCTGCAAGCTAGGTGGACACTGGTGGTTGAACCGCGATGGGATTACATGAGCTGAGCTTGTCTGGACGGAGGCTTCTCCTGCCTTTCAGTCTCATCCAAGTTAGCTTATTAAACTAACTTTATATGTCATGCACTTTGCATGTGCAAAATAAACTGGCTTAAGTGTCAGAGTGCTATATTTAAGTGTGTGTTTGCGAATGTGTTGTGTGTGTGTGTGTTTGTGTGTGTGTGTGAGAGTCTCTGCATGGCTAGGCATGTTGGCTTTCGCTGGAGGCTACCATAGAAAATCCCTCTGCTAGGCAGGAAGTGTCAATCTTAGGCAGGAGAGGATGAGCGAGAGATAAAGATAGAGAGAGAGAGAGAGAGAGAGAGAGAGAGAGAGAGAGAGAGAGAGAGAGAGAGAGAGAGAGAGAGAGAGAGAGAGAGAGAGAGAGAGATAAAGATAGAGAGAGAGAGAGAGAGAGAGAGAGAGAGAGAGAGAGAGAGAGAGAGAGAGAGAGAGAGAGAGAGAGAGAGAAAAAGAGAGAGAGAGAGAGAGAGAGAGAGAGAGAGAGAGAGAGAGAGAGAGAGAGAGAGAGAGAGAGAGAGAGAAATAGACAGAGAGTGAAAAAAATTCTTGGATGAATTTGGTAAGGAAACCGCCCCCACCTTCCCGTCTGAAGGGCAGACAAAGGACAGTCCAACTGAAAATAATCAGGAAGAAGTCGCTTATAATACGTTACGCAAGCTCAGACGTTGACTCACCACCAAAAACAGGGAGTGTGTGTTTAAACTCTCAAATTGCTGTGGGAGCTCCGCGACTCAAACAATACTCGATTAGGGGCTCATTACTTACCCCAACACAAACACGTTTGTGTCTTGTCGTACGCTGGGAAAAAGACAAAACGCGAACCAGAAAACCACTGGCCGTTACAATTCCGCACGACAAGAATGTTCTTGGTTTTTCCCAAATAAGTATGTTGTTCCCCTATTTAACGACCCTGGGAACGACATGAAGGATGAAAGTGAGAGGCAGGGAGAGAGAGAGAGAGAGAGAGAGAGAGAGAGAGAGAGAGAGATCTAAAGAACAAAAGAAGGAACGAAGGAGAGGAGGAAAGAGGGAGGGAAGGGAGGAAGGGCCCTTGGGATGCAGCCGTACCTGGATCCACTCCTTGTTGGAGTCCTCGGCGGGCGTCCAGGCGTTCTCGTAGTAGTTGAGTCGGGATCTCTCCGGGGACCAGCTGGGGTTGTACTGCGACGAGGCCACAATCTGGTCCGACGGGATCTCCCCCGACTCCAGTCCCAGGGGGTCCGTACAGTCAAAGTCTGGGAGCGAGGAACGCAGGGGGGGAGAGAGGGAGGGAGGGAGGGAGAGCATTTTTTATTAGAAGCAAAACTCTTACAAGACTGGTGAGTGCTTTCACAGCCGGTTCTTTTTGAGCCACGGGCGTGCCCCCCGGGGCTGGTGGTGGAGGGGGGACACGAGGACGGGGCACTCATCCCTGGTGGCCGCGCTTAAGAGCGCATCAGCGACACCTCGGTGAATCACAGTGGGTCCACCCTGTCGCTCGTCCCCTCGACTGTGAGTTTGTTCGTCTTTTTAGTTATTTCCCTTCTCTCTCTCTCTCTATCCTTCCATATTTAGTTTTTCTTCCCTTCTTTCTTCCAAATCTTTCTCTCTTTCTCTCCTTCTGTCGCCCCCTCTCACACCCCCACGTTTCTATTTTCTGCTCTTAATGGACGCATGACGGAGGCGCTCTGAATGCGTTCATAAAACATTCAGAGCGATGCTAAGTTAAGGCCTGTCACGGTGACCTCTCTCTTTCCCTCCTTTTGCTCCAGCTTTTTCTCCGTCTGCTTCCGACCTCCCAATAAAATGTGCTCGTCGTCGGAGCGTTATCTCCATTTTACCGACGTTGCATATTTCCCCCACTTGACTCACACAGCATAACGCGGCATAAGGGTTGATGGGGAGGCGCGTAGCGCGCGGGGGGGGGGGGGGTAGAGGGGATTGATGATGCGTCGATGTGTGGGTTAGTATTTACGACACTGCGGCTCCGCTCTGACACCCCCCCCGACTTTAAGAGAAGGGGCTCCCCTTGTTTTTGTTGACGTAGGTTTGCGGGCGTCTGGTGGTGGTGGTAGGGGGTTGGGGGGCGGGGGGGGTCCCTAGGGTGCAAGGATGAGGGCTGGTAGATGATTGTATGGGTTGGGTTTGTGTGTGTGTGCATGTGTGTGTGTGTGTGTGTGGGGTGGGGGGGGGGGGGGGGGGGGGGGGGGCCTTGACCCCCAGGGGGTTAGACATACTGACTCTGCTGGTGACTGTTTGACCCCCCCTACCCCCCAGCAGTGGTCATGTACCCACACTACCAGCAGACGTAGAGGTATGTGGGGAGGAGGGGGAGGGGTTCTCATATGGTCATGTGGACGGGGGGTCTCTCTAAATGCAGCATCTCTGTCCCGGGAGGAAAGAGGGGGGGGGGGGTGCTGACCTGCCGCGGCCCCAATATGAGAAAGGCCTGGGCTGAACATTTCATTAACAGAGACAAACCGCTGCCAGGGGCCGTAAATCTGTCCCCTACAAAGGAGCTCCCCCACCACACACACACCCACCCACCCACACACACACTTTCTCCCTCTCTCCAGATCACGTCATACATTTGGGGGAGAGGATGTGCAGTACTTTGGGGCTGAGCTCTGACGTGGATCTGAAACAGATGCCGTCCACCATCATCACCCAATGTTGGCTACGTGTTCTGGTGGGCACACCTGGTGCCTCCCTTGGGAAGGGGTGCGTTTCGCACCCCCACTGGGTGTACCGTAGGTGTGAAGATCTCACGGTCATGTGTGTGGAGGTGGCAGATTGCTGCGCACCGCAAGCTCAGTGTGCTGCAAGGGAAGCTGGCACCTCCCTCTCCCGTGTGGTTGAATGCGGTTCTTTGTTCTCTCACTCACTCCCGAACGGCACATCCTGCACAAACACACAAACTTCAGCCCTTCTAGATCGGTTCTGAAACCAAGGCCTATCAAGGACTAAAAGCTGGGGAGACAGGGAACAATGGAAAGAGATAACGGGAGTGAGCGCTAGGTAGAGATAAGACGAGCCAGACAGGGACAGGGCCGTGAAGGAGTCGATGGGGGGTGGGTAGATGGACGACCAGGTTTTATCACCTTCCATCAGTGACTCTACACCCGCATCGTCGCATCTCCAGCGCCGAAATCCTTGGCGGAATATGCATGAAGAGCTTATGAATGATTTAATTGCTGCAAGTCGAGGAAAAAACATCTGAAAAGGCGGAAGATGTTCAGACTCGTTCCCTTTCACGTATGAGTTCACTGCTGATGTAGGACCATGAAGGCTCTTGTCAAATGAAAGGCTATTTATGTTCGGGTGTCAAGCACCCCAGCATTTTATCTCTGATTAGGTAATCCGATATATAAGATCTGTGATTACAGACTCCAAAGAACTCGTAGCAAATTAAAAAGGGGTGTTGGCATAAACATTAATCAGATAATTTGCGATGGTCTGTTCTGTTCGCTTGTGCATGTGTGTGCATGTTTATTTAAGGTCTATCATTATGCTAGCCTTCCCCGAGGATGAAAGAAAAATATATTCCACTGGAAATGATTAATAGATTTGTTTAATGCCATGGACCGGCAATACGCCATTACCGGCCACATTAGAAGAATGTGTTTTTGGTTGTGTACGTGCGAGCGAGTGTGCATATGTGTAGGCAGACGTGTGTGTGTGTGTGTGTGTGTGTGTGTGTGTGTGTGTGTGTGTGTGTGTGTGTGTGTGTGTGTGTGTGTGTGTGTGTGTGTGTGTGTGTGTGTGTGTGTGTGTTTGTGTGTGTGTGTCTCAGTGCATGTATATGCATGTGTGTGTTTATGTGTGCATGTGTGTCCGTCTGTGCACGTGTGTGTGCATTTGTGTGTGTGTGTGTGTGTGTGTGTGTGTGTGTGTGTGTGTGTGTGTGTGTGTGTGTGTGTGTGTGTGTGTGTGTATAGTTGGGGTGGTCCGTTGTAAGGGACAGATTTACGACCGCTTGCATTGCTGGTCCTCCTTGTCTCGCTTAATGAAATGTTTAGTCCCAGCCACTCGCAGACCGGGGCCACAGCAGGTCAGGTCCCGTGGTGATGACACTGCATGGGAAAGCCCTGGGCATGTCACTTTATATGTGTGTTTGTTTGTGTGTGTGATTGTGTGTGCGTGTGTGTGTGTGTGTGTGTGTGTGTGTGTGTGTGTGTGTGTGTGTGTGTGTGTGTGTGTGTGTGTGTGTGTGTGTGTGTGTGTGTGTGTGTGTGTGTGTGTGTGATAGGTCTGGGGTGGGAATCCTCCTGGCAGAGGGGAGGCCCACACTCATTGCCCTTCCCTCCAGCCCAGTGAAGGCACCGGGGGTTATAAACCACAGAAGATGGGCCACCCCTGGACCTAGTAACACATTTCAGGGGTTGGTGTTCTTTTGATAGAGTTCCTTCAGTACTCTGTAAACTCACCGAATGAAATATAAGCAAAATGTTTATGTAGAGCTCAGGTTAACCTGCTTTTCTCCATTTTATGCTTTTATTTATTACCTCCACGGGTAGTATTATTATTTCTGCTTGCGTTTTTTCGTGCGTTTTTGCTTGCTTGCTCTTCTTATCAGCTTCCCGGCCTCAGACTCCAGGAATAAGCAAATCCCATGAAGCTTGTCTGATCCAGACTCAGACGCGAACAGAACTCTCTGGGTCTCGACCGGCTACGTTTGTTCTTTGTTCTGGATGACGATCCCCAGTGGATTTGTTCCCAAATCCTCCTTTCTGCATTACTGCCTACCTGCATTCCCCCCTCTCTCTCTCTCTCTCTCTCTCTCTCTCTCTCTCTCTCTCTCTCTCTCTCTCTCTCTCTCTCTCTCTCTCTCTCTCTCTCTCTCTCTCTCTCTCTCTCTCTCTCTCTCTCTCTCTCTCTCTCTCTCTCTCTCTCTCTCTCTCTCTATCCTTTTTGCTTTTTAACACAAATCAACTCACCCTCGGGCACCGTCCTTTCGATGACGGTGAAGTTGGCGGAGAAGCCCTCCTTGGCGATGGCGCTGTCTGTGAAGATGGTCAGCGCCAGGATGCCCGTGTAGGAGATGATCCGGCCCGGCATGTTCTGCCCGCAGTACCGCCCGACGTAGGGCCCCACTGCAAGGACAGGGAGAGAGAGAAAGAGAGAGAGAGAGAGAGAGAGAGTGAGAGAGAGAGAGAGAGAGAGAGAGAGAGAGGGAGAGGGGAGGACGGTTACCACGGTTACATGTAGGCCAGCGGTGGGTTAAGTCACTATTTGTTTTGTCTTGCCTCGTCGCGTACCGGATTTAACGACGAATGACCTCAACCCCTGCCCTCGTGACACAACTAGTGTGTGAGTGACGCATTTGTGTGTCTGTGTGTGTGTGTGTGTGTGTGTGTGTGTGTGTGTGTGTGTGTGTGTGTGTGTGTGTGTGTGTGTGTGTGTGTGTGTGTGTGTGTGTGTGTGTGTGTGAGCCCGCTGACCCGCTGACTGTACATGGTAAAATACTTTCTACATTCCACACTGAGGTTTCTGCTAAACACACAAAAGCCAAGAAAAAAGCGGAGACAGAAGTTTGTTCATTGGTGTTTGGCAAGGTCAGATTCTGTTTGTTTTCTGGTTGTAAATTCCTTCCTACAAACACACACACACACACACACATAAAAGATGCACACACCCAGAGATGAAGCGGATGCAGGACACGGCTGAGAAAGTTACATGCAGGCGTCTGACCTGAGAGAGCACAGACACCTTCACCTATCACTATGGTGTGTGTGTGTGTGTGTGTGTGTGTGTGTGTGTGTGTGTGTGTGTGTGTGTGTGTGTGTGTGTGTGTGTGTGTGTGTGTGTGTGTGTGTGTGTGTGTGTGTGTGTGTGTGTGTGACTGTGTGTTGTCATCCACAGCGCTTTATGAGCGTTGCTGCGTGCTGTGTGTGTGTTGAGTCCTGCTCATGGGACCGTGGGTGGTTCTGTCTGCCCGGGCTTGTTAATGTATGGATTCAGCTTCAGGGGCCCGCAGTGTTTCTGTGATTAGCCAAGCTGTGATCAGTGCGGGCCCCGTGACAGAACCCACCCGAACGCCATCTTATAAACACGCCACTTAACGTCTTCCAGTCAGGCGTGTACTTGAAAAGGCCAAGGGGCCCACAGGGGGCCCCCAGGAACCTAGGGCAGGGGTGTGATTGCGCTGATTAATCTTCCAAACATAGGTGTCTGGTGTGCGGATGTAGGGGCCTTGTGTGTTTGTGTTTGTGCATGCGTGTCCACGTGAAGGAATTGTGTTTATATGAATTATATGAAGTGTGTAGGTCTGCATAGCATCTTTGCTTTCACATTGTGTTTGTGTGTGTGTGTGTGTGTGTGTGTGTGTGTGTGTGTGTGTGTGTGTGTGTGTGTGTGTGTGTGTGTGTGTGTGTGTGTGTGTGTGTGTGTGTGTGTGAGTGTGTTTGTGTGTCTGTGTCTGTTCGTGCAAGGGGAGAGTATTTCACCACAACCCAAACTTGGCCTGAACGACAACAGCGAAAAACAAAACAGAAAAAGTCAACCTGCCAGTTTATCTGCATTTCTCGTCAGCTCTGTTAATATTTAAAGTCTCCCCCACCTGGCTGTAAATCTGGATATATTCGTCTCATCTGCCATCATCTCAGCGTACAAGCGAAATAGTGTGGGGTAAGAACCACCAGGGAAGAAGAGTGGAATAAATACTAAAAGTAATGGAGGGAAACTGGGCAGAAGGTAGAGGACGCAAGCCGTCCATCACCAGAGGAGGAGGCCGACTGCGTACCCACCGCACCCCCGAAGACAGGAAGGCTTCGGGGGTGGGGCTGCAGGGCTGCTACAGGGACTACCAACACTGGCTGGGTGACAGAGACTCACGCGTGTCCAAGCATGTCTTTTTGCTCTTTCTCTCTAATGTGGATTTGTTTGTCGTTCTGAAGGCTACATCTCAGGTATGAGAGCGACGTGCGCTCAGCCCAGCACTGGGGCCAGGGTGTTAGAAAGAAGCCAAAGAAATGGGAATAAAATTAAACATGTCACAGAATAAAATAGAAAAAACAGGAGGAGATAACTGGGGTGACTCATGATTAAATAAATTATCAGCTAATCACTTATTTGATGCTTTTCTTTTTTATAAAAAATGATCTGATGTGTTCTTAAGGTGATAATGAAGTGATACATCCCCTGCCCTAGGTTTCGATGTCAACCTTTAATACAATTAACATTGCTTTAACGAATCGGTTCTGTATTTCAGGTAGAAGGGTGTTAATGAATCACCTAAAAGGCAGAGAAGGCAATTCAATTCCCTAGTTCCTCTAGTCTACCAAATACAATGTTTTCAGTCTGGCATGAAATGCACAAGAAACTTTCCGTTATGACTCATTGTTCCATGTTAATTTGGTATGTGAGTGTGTGAATGTGGTTGTCTTTGTATGCATTTGTTTCTGTGTGTGTGTGTGTGTGTGTGTGTGTGTGTGTGTGTGTGTGTGTGTGTGTGTGTGTGTGTGTGTGTGTGTGTGTGTGTGTGTGTGTGTGTGTGTGTGTGTGTTTGAGTCCCTGCGTAACTTAATTTGAGTGTGTGTTTGTTTTAGTGCTCTTGGCTGGAGATCAGCGACCACTCAAACATCTGAGCCTGGACTACTGAGTTCCAACAGGAAGATATACAAAAAGACCAATTGGAGGCAACGCAGCCTGTGGCAGGGAGAGCCAAGCGAGGGGGTTAGGCCAATCAGGGAGCGCTCTTTACTGAGAGTAGCTAAGCTGAACGATCACGTCGTCTCCGTGGTGACAACATGCCTGGACTTCACTCGGGCCCAGCTGTTTTGAATAACATAATTAGCCTGTAAATAAATGAAGAACTAAAGAAAGAAAAATACAAAGCAAAGAGGGCCAAAGCACTCAGCGGCCATTTCCATGAGCATAGAGTGTATCGCATCGTTTGAACACCGTGTGTTTGAAGAGTGGCGAGGCCAACTATTTGGCATGGATAAAATCGTTCCTAAACGCACAAGTGTCGTTGTGCGAATCACACATTGAACAGTGTCCCGGTCGGCCACAGATGCTGGCGCCGGCTTGCTCACCTCCGGGGAACCCGTCCCAGATTTCCAGACGGTCGTAGCGGCAGAAAACGCCGGTGGGTGGCGTAGTGTCGGGCTCCAGCTCAAAGCTCTCGAACTCCACCACGATCTCCGACATCTTGGGCGCGAAGATCATGAAGGTGCAGTCCAGGTTGTTGGGGTACTTCTCCGGGAAGCCGGGGGACTTGATGACGCCGCTGTTGGACGTGAAGTTCCTGGAACATTCCGGACCTGGAGCGAGAAATGAAAGGAGAAGAGGAGGGAGGGAGGGAGGGAGGGAGGGAGGGAGGGAGGGAGGGAGGGATGGAGGGAAGGAAGGAAGGAAGGAAGGAAGGAAGGAAGGAAGGAAGGAAGGAAGGAAGGAAGGAAGGAAGGAAGGAAGGAGAAGGGTGTAGGAATAGTCGAATGAAAGAGATGGGGGGGAGGGAAGGAGGAAGGGGAGGGAGAGCAAACAAAAAGGTTACTATTGAGCACTGAGGTTTTATTGCTTTGCTTGTATCCGGGTGGTTCTGTGTGCACATTGGTATTGCCGGACTCAGGGTTCCAGCTGCTTTACTGGATAGAAGAGGTTTTTTTACGACCAGTAGACTATAGCACCACATTGTCTGACTCACATTCGCACAGACGAAGGACATGGAATGGCACAGATCCGTTCCACTTAAAGCCAACTTCTGCGTCTGGTGTGTGTGAGTGATTAGGCTGGTGTTTGGGTGCATGATCTGGTTGTTACTTTTCATTTGGACTCCCGGAACATCTGGCCAGTGAGTGCATTTAAACTTTAGTGAAAGGCCTTAATCACTGGTATGGTAAGGGTGAATAAACAATTTGATTTGTTCCGCTATGAGTGCAACATACATGCACGCAACCACACACACATCACACACACAAGCATGCACACGCACCCTCACCCGCACACTCTATATATATAATTTGTGTGTGTTAAAAGTCGCAATATTTATTTATTCACGCTCCCCAGCTGACAACACATTTCTAAAATGAGTTACTGTTCACAGAATCCCAAGCAGGAGATTATCCCAGAGGAACGAAAGGCACATGGCAAGGCTTAAAAGAAACAGCAGAAGGGCTCGTCTTTATTAAGATTACAGCTTTTATCGAAAATATCAGCACCAAGCAACTGGCAAGATCTGGTTGGATTTTATTCCTTTAAGGCGTCAAAAAAAAAAGCAAAAAAAGGATTGCTAGACCCCCGACCCAGCCTCGATTTGGAAAACACACACACACACACACACACACACACACACACACACACACACACACACACACACACACACACACACACACACACACACACACACACACACACACACACACACACACACAAATACAGTCTTGAGAGAGAAATTACTATTATTCAGTCCCAGAATGTACACTGCACAGCATGTCCACCACCTATTCAGTGCAATAAAAGCCTAGCTAAACCCCCTCTCGCCTTAGCTGCTGGGGCCCTCTCCCGTCTCCAAACCCATGGGGTGACGCCTCTTGACTCTGAATCCAGCTGACATCTACAGAAGAAATGCTGCTTTAACTAACAGTCGAGCACCATTACTTTAACAGCTCCCCTACTGCAAATATGCATGTTTTTCTACCCTGTTGGTCAGGCCTTGTGCGGTACTCTATTAACTATTTATATTCAACTGTATCTTTCTCATTCGAATCAATAACGATTATTAAGACAACGTCAAGGAAGAACATGGTTGCCTGTATCCTTTGTTGTCCGAGCTGCCGGTAAAAAAAACAACAACAACAAGACCCCAGGGCGTGGACACAGAGCATGCCGTGGCGAGCGAGATGACATGTGAGTGTTTTGGCCAGCCCCCCCTGTGGCGCCCTCTGATTGGTTGCTTTTATCTTCAGCTTCCATGGAGAAGGGCAAGGGGAGCTTGGTGTGTGTGCGGGTGTCTGTGTATGGGTGTGTGCGCACACTCTCCCTCCGCGCTCTGTCTCCCACTCCCTGAGCTACCCAGCATGCATTGTGCTGATGTTGGCAAAGAAGAAAAAGAAGTGGCAATCGCTGGGATCAGTTGCAGAATCACTTCTTTTTTATAGTGGTTCCAACACATTGTATGGCCTGTGTGTGACCTGCTCATTCTGCGTGTGTGTATGTGTATGTGGGAATGTGTGTGTGTGTGTGTGTGTGTGTGTGTGTGTGTGTGTGTGTGTGTGTGTGTGTGTGTGTGTGTGTGTGTGTGTGTGTGCGTGTGTGTGTGTGTGTCCACATATGTGTGTACGTACGTACGTGTCTGTGTGTGTGTGTGTTGAGGATGTTTGTGCTCACATGCAAGTCGTACAGTGAAGCCTCTGGAGATTAAAATGCTGTGTTGTCAGCCAAATGTAAGCTCCCAGTGTCTTTCTTCCTACTTGCCATTGTTGGTGTGCTTTATGTGTCTTCAACAGACTCACTGTATATATATATATATATACATGTATTTATAAATATATTTATACACAAAGACACATACTTTCATAGTCAATTCCATTGTCATCCAAACATGCACAGAAGGAGACATGGACACAAGTGCGTACACACACAGACACACACAGACACAGACACAGACACAGACACACACATGCACAGAGAATTGCCCATGGGTAACCCTGTACACGGTCCTATCGGAGATTAAACAGTGTAACAGCGCATAAAGCAACCACCGCGTTTAAACAAAGAAGCCGGGTTTACGACAGGAAGGGAAGAGAGAAGCAACCTTGAGAACCATGTGAACGCTTACCAGCCACCTCTTTACCGCATAGCGGGGTCTGGTGGTGGCTGCGCCGCCCACAGCAATGGATTACCGTATCGAACAACACAGCACATATCCTGGACCTCCAAGGACAAACAACCGTCTGTGCTACTGAAACATCAGTTCTGGCTAGCGAGCACCCGGGCGTGTTTTGGTAAAACGGAAACCCTTAGGAGAATCAGTGGAAGGATGGTGAACGCATCTTTTTCGTTTCAACACTGCAAATGCTGGGGGATTTCGTCTTAAACCCTTAAACAAATACCGTTTGGACGTGGAGTGGGTGATGAGACGCCGGGGCCTCTTTCAACAGCGCTGAAGACCGCGGATGACGAGCACGCGGTCTGTGTGTGTGTCTGCTGAGCCCTGTCATACTGGGCTTTCATCAGCACTGGGAGCACAGCGCCGACCGCGAGATTAATCATTACCGCCGAGGCAGTGCCTAGCAACGCAGGTCCAGGCACCGCAGGCAAACCATCTCTTTCCATCCATGGTCTTTCATTCTCTTTCTTCTTTGGAAATACATGAATATCTGTATCTGTTTCTCTCGTACAACATTTGTAGCCAATTCTCTCACTCTGTCTCTGTCTCTGTCTCTCTGTCTCTGTCTCTGTCTCTGTCTCTCTCTCTCTCTCTCTCTCTCTCTCTCTCTCTCTCTCTCTCTCTCTCTCTCTCTCTCTCTCTCTCGCTCTACCTCTGTCTCTGTCTCTGTCTCTCTCTCTCTCTCTCTCTCTCTCTCTCTCTCTCGCTCTACCTCTGTCTCTGTCTCTCTCTCTCTCTCTCTCTCTCTCTCTCTCTCTCTCTCTCGCTCTCTCTCTCGCTCTACCTCTGTCTCGGTCTCTGCCTCTCTCTCTCTCAGTCTCTCTGTCCCTCCCTCAGTTCACAGTTATTAGGGGCCTGGGGCCAAACCAAGGCCCCTAGAAGTTGCAGTTGGACTGAAGTAAATCACCTCTGTTTATGTTCTGTGGCTGATCATTAGCTTGGTCTCCCCTTGTCCCCATAAAAAAACAGCACACGCACGCGCGCACACACATTCACAAACACAAACACACCATTTTAACAGTGGTTGATGGAAGGCTTAATGGTGGGTGTAAAACGGTAACAGTTTTAAAGCTGAACAGAACAGAACCTGGAGATGGTTGTCATACTTTAAAAACAGATGGACAAATGGACAAATCACTCAACAAAACCCCCCTTACACACACACACACACACACAAACGTAACATGGTAAACTGGTGATGTTGATATGGCTGCTGTGTGTGTGTGTGTGTGTGTGTGTGTGTGTGTGTGTGTGTGTGTGTGTGTGTGTGTGTGTGTGTGTGTGTGTGTGTGTGTGTGTGTGTGTGTGTGTGTGTGTGTGCTGAAAGACGTTTACAGTCTTTAGTTTCCATGCGGGTGCTGTGTGCCTGACCCTGGCGTTCCTCGCTGTGTAATCCAGTGTCTCTTTCTCTCTCTATTTGCTCTTTGTGTGTCAGATGACAGTAGGCCTCTTCTGACGCCAGATGTGAACCTGATCGCCAGATGTGACCTTAAGGTTCTGTACGTCCACGTCGAGAGCTCAGGCAGAAGTCTCCGACGGCCCCTGTTCAGTTATTCCCCCCACCACCCCCCCACCCGCATTCAGGGAGATGTTGACACAGGTGTGCAATTTTTCTTTTCTTTTTTAAAGATGCCAGCACCTCTGTTATGCATCAAGCCTGCACTCCCCCCCCCCCAATAATGTGGATGAATGAACACAATAGACCCCCCCTCTCCTGTTGACCCAGGGTGCACTTAAAGTAAATCTACTGAGCAACTGTTTGCAGGGACTGAGTGCAATAAGGTGAGAGCATGTGTGTGTGTGTGTGTGTGTGTGTGTGTGTGTGTGTGTGTGTGTGTGTGTGTGTGTGTGTGTGTGTGTGTGTGTGTGTGAGTGTGTGTGTGTGAGTGTGTGTGTGTGTGTGTGTGTGTGTCTGTGTGTGTGAGGGTGTGAGTGTGAGAGAATGGGAAACCGCCACCGGCACTATCTCTGTCCCTAGTAGCTTTGATGTGGATCTGAGCACAAACTGCAAAGGTGTTTGAGAAATGAAAGGCCACCGCATGAGTGCGAGAGTGTTGGTCTGTATGTGTGTGCGTGGGTGATTCTGCGTGTGGTTCCACTTCAAGTGTATGAAGTGTTTGAGTTTTCTGTGTTGGGACGAGATGGGAGATAGGGTGGCTTATGTCTTATGTTTCCTGCTGGGTCAATTGAGGAAATCATATCAGGGAGACTGAGGCAAAAGCACGGCCTGTGCACAAACAGCACCAAATGTATTCATGAAGTTGGACTCCCACACCACTGCATAGTTCTTCCACATGTCTGCCCTGGGGGTTATAGGACAGTATAGCTGTGCAATTTTGTGCTGAAGGCATTTCTTGTTATGGAACTGCTTTCAGTAGACATACAGGGACTGTATTCAGCATATATATATATATATATATATATATATATATATATATATATATATATATATATATACACAGTCAATATATGCAGTGCAGGGCCCTGCATAAACTTGCTGTAGCCCGATGCAGTTAGCGCAGTCTCGGGCATTCATTAACATAAAAATATGCGGCTAGCTGACGGCTATCTTAGCCTTTCAGCTGCAATAGTCCTCTGTGTCACTCTCCCTCCTAATGCTATTCTCTCCGACCCTTGCCTCGGCACACTCTCTTTTAATATTGATATTCTCTCTCTCTTCCCTGTTTCTCCCCTCATCTCCGCCCTCTCTCACTCCCGCTGTCTCTCTCCCTCCCCTTTCAGTCACTCCCTCATGCGTTCCAGGCATCGCCTGCTGGAGCCAAGGCTGCCAATTTGCAGGCCATAAAATAAATAGCCCGTGCTAATTAAGATGCTCGGATCGGGAGCGAGGAGTGAATAGAGATATAGATAGAGAGAGCGAGAGCGCTAAGCATCGTGTGCGATGGAAAGAACGAGAGCGAGAGAGAGAGAGAGTGTGAGAGAGAGTAATGACAATACACAGCCTACACACGCATCTCAAAACAACCTGTTCTCGTCCAATTTGAGCTGTGGCAGTCCAGCGCTGATGAGAGCCAGGAAACGGCCCCGAGCTTGTTCAGAGAGTTAGTGTGTGAGTGCGTGTTCACATGTGTTAAGAGTGCGTGTTTGCATATGTTTATGCATAGGTGTGTGTCTACGTGCGTGCGGCAAGTAATATCGGGTGAAAACCTACTACTCTGTTTACTCAAAGCTGTGCATGTCTGCGTTGCGTAGTAGTGCGTGTGTTTGTGTGTGTAAACAAGTTTCGCAGTGTTCCCTTTGGTTAAATAGTTGCTCCTTATGCTGAATGGAATTACACTCTGAGGTTGTTCCCAAGGTGACCCCTGACCCCCTGAAGGGAAAGAAAAGAAAAAAACTCCCAGGATTCTTTGAATTCCACTTCATTGACGTTCGCCTCAAACCGCTCTCCAACCTTTTCCTCGTTCATTATCTCGGCATCTGTGCTTCATTATTTTGGTAACATGTGTTCGCAAACACGCACGCCTGTCAATGTCTCCTTGCTAATACCCTGCTGCTGATAAGCTCAGCAAATCAGCCTGCTTTCAACTCTCTCTCTCTCTCTCTCTCTCTCTCTCTCTCTCTCTCTCTCTCTCTCTCTCTGTCCCTCTATCTCTCTCTTTCCCACTCTCTCTCTATCCTACTCTCTCTCTGTTTGTGTTGTTGGGGAGGTGATAGGCACCTCCCCAACAACACACGCAAACACACACACACACACACACACACACACACACACACACACACACACACACACACAAACGCGCATACACACACACATGCACACAAACACACAGCCTTGATCTTTGGAAGGCGGTGATCTGGCAGCAGTCAAAACACTCAACTTAGCCCAAACCATAACAGGGTGGGTGCCGATCATCTTACGACAAGACTACACACAATGTGTTCACAATCTTGGAACACGAAATTCCACAAAATTGGTGAAGACAACAATAGAACATGGCCTCTCTCTGTGTGCTCTCTCCAGAACGGATTCGCCAAACACAGTCAGGGTGAAAAGCACATTCTCATTTAACACCTCTGGATATTCCAGCGAGCCAATATTTATACAATTAAATGGTCAAATATAATTTGAGCAAATTCCACAATGTTGACCATGTTGATGATTTAATTTTTTCAACTTGAACCTCTTTTCACCATTCAGGACGTGAAAAAGAAGAAGAGGAATAATGAAGCGATGCAATCGTGCGAATATGATGACCAGGCAGTTGGAACATAAAAAGTAAAAAGGGCTGACATTACCGTAATGCTTCCTTTATTTCCTCTAAAACCCAAGCACTTTAAAGTTAGCACCGCTGCGTTTCAATAACTCCCAAGCAATATCTCATCGCACAATATCAATACAATATCTGCCGTTGACTCTGTTAATACCTCATGGTTGCTACTCGCTCTTATCTTTGCCCTTACACTCCCCCTCACCACATCCTCATAAATACTAATCCATGTTTAGCATATTTCCAGCCATAACCGTATAGATATAAATATATATAGTGTTCCACCTCCTCAGCTGAATGCGCTCTGAGTGTGCTGAGTAGATTCCACAGGGACCTCACTAACAGGAACATCGCTAATCAGCCATCGCATACAGGAGGCTGGAAAACACCAAGCTAATCACAGAGAGAATGGAGCCCCTTTAAGTGCCACATGATAGGAGAAAGAAGCTGCCCGCACCCGCCTGTGAGTGTGAGTGTGTGTGTGTGTTATTGTGTGCGTGTGTGTGTGCGTGTGCGTGTGTGGGTTGGGGTGGGGTGGGGTGTCCCTTTGATCTCATAAAATGGGACCCACACTCAGCCAGCTGCGGCACTGTTGAGGTGATGCTGGTAGGCTCCAACCCCACACACACACAGACACACACAGACAATTGACACTAACGCAGATTAAAAGCGTCCAGGGACCAGGCAGGGGCCATTCATCTTGCCACGAGGGGGTCACGAGAGGCCGGCCCGAGGACTGAGTGTAAGGGGTTAATTAATGAAAGTGGGAGACTAGGGCACCTGTCTGCCGGCCAGTCACCCTCTAGATATGTGACCTCCTCCTCCCTGTCCTCCCCCTCCTCCTGTCTGTCCTCTTCCACGTCCTAAATATTATTCACATGAGCACGCATTTTGAACGGCGGTGCCTGGATGATAAGGAAGGAAGCCTTCTCATGGCCAAAGATGATGTCATCGAAAACCACACACACACACACACACACACACACACACACACACACACACACACACACACACACACACACACACACACACACACACACACACACACACACACACACACACCCTCCCATCCCCATCCACTCAATACGGTGACAGCATGTGTACCATCACCGAGGAATCGGCTTGTAATCAAATACATAGCGACATGTGGGGTAAAAAAACGTACCAAAAAGAAAAAATCAATGCCGAGCAAATATGTGCTTACGAGTAATCACGCAACGATTCACAGCAGAACAAACGACCGCCACTATCGAGCATATGGGAGAGCGATCCATTTCTCGGTGGGCCTCGAATGGAGCACATTGTTCGCCGTGTTATCATTGACGGACTCTGCGCCCATCTGCGGTTCGACTCAAGCGGCGCCAGAGACAAAAAATGAAACACAACACAACACAAAAGCCTCGCGCCACCGCTCAATCCTTTGAACGTATCGCAGTGCTTCCTCGACGCATGCGTGCGGCCTGAATTCAATGTGCACACAACTCACCCGTCTTGAAGATCTCATAGCGGATGGAGAAGCCGGCGCCGTGGGTCTCATAGTCGGACACGAACTTGATGAAGAGCTGGTTCCCCGAGGAGATGACCGGAGACGGGGCGATCTTCCCGCAGTACTTGCCCACCAGCTGACCGCTCTCGTCCACGCCGTCCCGAACCTCGACATAGTCGTACCTAGAAGAAGACGGAGGAGACACAAGAGAGAGAGCAGGCGGTCAGCCACACCGGGGCGTACAATTACTTTGTTTTTCCATGTTTGGTACCATGTTTGTTTGGCTTTGTGTTTACACGTCTCAAATGAAGGCTCTGTTCAGCGTGTGTGGTTCAAGAGGCCGCTCCGCTCAGACATAAATACACAGGACAACCCCAGTGCGTAGAGTAGCGTAACTGTGCCACATGCCGCTGGAATAAGAACCTGGAATGCATGTGTATCTGTGTCTGTGGCTTCACTATGAAAGGGAAAATGTCTACTGTGTGTTGTAAATGCTGCCAGGGGCCCTAATCCAGTATGAGGAATCAGCAGGTGTTGGAGCTCATATAGTGTACTAGTAATCCTACTACTACACACACACACACACACACACACACACACACACACACACACACACACACACACACACACACACACACACACACACACACACACACACACACACACACACACACACACACACACACACAAACACATGTACCCTCTGCAGCTTGCTGAAATGGAATTTTAGACCCAGGGCTATTGACGGGAGCAGCAGCCTAATTGAGTGAGCACAGAGTTTGGGAGTAGCAGGCCTTTTTTTCAGAAAGGCCTGGAAAGCAGAGCCACAGACGACAAAAGCACACACACACACCCACACATAAAAGAGCAGAAGACATCAACGATGGTGGTCCTAAGTGAACTAGTTAGCAGAATAATGTTGATATCTTTTTTTTTGGGGAGGAGGGGGGGGGTTCCGGCCTGAGAGCATTGTGTAATGTGTCTGTTATGTGCAAATGTGAACATAATTCCGCTGCAATTTGGGCCATCTGTGCACATCAGTTTAGTTTGATCCGCGGGAGCCTTTGTGTAGCTGTCTGCAAGATGTACTCCCAATCTTTTTTGGTGTGTGTGTGTGTGTTTGTGTGTGTGTGTGTGTGTGTGTGTGTGTGTGTGTGTGTGTGTGTGTGTGTGTGTGTGTGTGTGTGTGTGTGTGTGTGTGTGTGTGTGTGTGTGTGTGTGTGTGTGTGTGTGTGTGTAGATCAATGTGTACTTTAGTGTGTGTTTGACAAAGGCTTTTTAACAGCCTGTTAGTGTCAAAGTGTTCTTTCAATTGAATGCTTTTGTAAATTGTATTATCTTTCTGTGGCTATCTGTGTATATATCTGAGCGCCCGCATCTCTCTCAATGGATGTTTACCATTGTGTACGTGTGTGTGTGTGTGTGTGTTAAGACTTTGAGTGCAGGAAGGATGAATTGGGCCATGCTGGGTTTTCATTCTGGCAGACGGGTAGACCGCTGTACTGAGAGAGCGGGCTCAGGTTTCGTGTGGTGCTGGATCGCCCCATAGCTCCCACTATTTCCAATGACTTCGGCTCTATGCTACTCATCTCTCTGTGTGTTTTCTGCTTCCTTACACTCTGGTGATCTGCTGCCTTGTCTTCTCTGTTTCCCCTCAACCCAGGGCAGAACAACATACATCCAGTTTGAGATACAGAGTTTTACCTTCAATACTACAAAACAGCAGGTTAATTTAGGTGAAGAAGAGCTGTCAATCCATGTGCAAGCTTGTGTGAAGGCCAGGTCTGTGTGTGTGTGTGTGTGTGTGTGTGTGTGTGTGTGTGTGTGTGTGTGTGTGTGTGTGTGTGTGTGTGTGTGTGTGTGTGTGTGTGTGTGTGTGTGTGTGTATTAACTACACACACACACTTACACATGCTCACACACACACAAACACATACAAACACATACACCATACACACACACACACACACACCATTTACCCACATACACACACAAACACGAGACACACACCGTCACACACACACGCCTCCCTTCGAAAATATTTGCCCTCTGGGCATGGGGGCCTGTTTTCATAGTTCTGCTTGAATCCCAAATTACTGTCAAAACATCAGCTCTCAACCTCCCCTCTTAATGTTCAGTATTTTTCACACAAAGAGGAGATTTAAACTTTGACTGATGGCCCCGGGTGAGGGGGGCATTCCCTCAGGTCGGTACAGAAGGTGTGCTCACTTGTTCCAACACACTCATGCCCACTCCTCCCCTACTAACTCACACACACACACACACACACACACACACACACACACACACACACACACACACACACACACACACACACACACACACACACACACTCACACACATACACACACACGTGCGGTTGTGTCTTCCACCTGTGCTAAATTGAAAAACAAGCTGTGGTTGAAACTGCCTTACT
This sequence comes from Gadus morhua, assembly GCF_902167405.1. NCBI lineage: Eukaryota > Metazoa > Chordata > Actinopteri > Gadiformes > Gadidae > Gadus > Gadus morhua. The sequence goes on along the minus strand of NC_044070.1, from coordinate 12,862,141 downwards.
CATACCCTCCTACCACACACACACACACACACACACACACACACACACACACACACACACACACACACACACACACACACACACACACACTCACACACATACACACACACGTGCGGTTGTGTCTTCCACCTGTGCTAAATTGAAAAACAAGCTGTGGTTGAAACTGCCTTACTCATACCCTCCTACCACACACACACACACACACACACACACACACACACACACACACACACACACACACACACACACACACACACACACACACACACACACACACACACTAAAGTCGCGTGGCAGAAGGCTCTCTGGTGCAGTGGAGTGCGGTAGACAGGAACGGGCATAAGAGTAGTGGCCGTCCCCTCCAACAGTTCCCTGGTGGTGTGGTGGTGCTGATGGTGCTGGTAATGACTTCATTTCTCCATCCTTTCTGAGGTGATTCGGAGCTGTCACCACCATGCAGCATGCCTCCCTCGATATCGCTGTCACAGTGTGCGTGTGTGTGTTAGGATGTGTTTATATGTGTGTTTGTGTGTGTGTGTGTGTGTGTGTGTGTGTGTGTGTGTGCGTGTGCGTGTGTGTGTGAGATGTGACCTATTCAAGCTAGTAAAGCGCATCACATGGTGGAAAGGTACAATGTAATTGCAGCCCTGTTATTAGCAGAGCCTTGGACCAAACTTTGCCACGTATAAAACATAATTTACAATTCTCGGCTATTCTTCTTGAGACACTGCATCGCTTGTGTGCCAATCCAATCTACTCCCTGCGGCTGTCCCGGTTCATTCTCCCTTTCGCTGCTCTAAAGGATCGCCAACTTGTGACTGACCTTCTCCCACCTCTGTCCGTCCCCCCCCCCATGCCAGCTGTGGCAACAGGCCACCTCTCTCATCACACAACTGGCGCTCTGTTTCCAGCGCTGTACATTATTGGGGCTCACCTCAGTAAAAATAAAACCCTGGTGTCCGTTCGTGTCTGAGTGTTAACCCGGCCGACGCCTGCATGCTGTTTACAATAATTATTACTGCCCCCTCCCGCCTTCCATCTTTAGACCCTAGCTGCACCCTTAAGACTCGCCTGCCTCTACACATTTCACGATACTTCATGGCCTCCTGTCCTGTGGTTGACTGGAACCTGCCCCTTTTGGAGAATGGGTCGATGTCATTGGGTTGTCACAGCAAACTCCTGTGGTGACAGAGATTGGGCTCGGTAGATTTACGGGGCTGGGCTTTTTAATGACCGGCTCCAGTAACAGCAGGTATATAATTTGAGCAGACGACTGCGCTCCGAGTCCTACGCTTAATGCCTCCGCCGGGGCCCCCGTGTCTCTCAGAGGCTCGCCAATGTTTGGTTTGAAGACCTGAACGCTACGGGTCGGGACGGAACTACCGGTTTGTTTGGTCTGTACTTTCGATGTGCGTCTCTGCATTTCCACATGCCATAGGTTCGCTAGAAGTCAACCCTCTGCACTTCTGTCTTGTCCCTTTCGTGTCACTTCCCATTTAAATGCGTTTCCCCACACCTATTCCTTCCTCTTATCCTCATCGTGTCCTTTCACTTCTTCTTCCCACTCCCCTCTATTACTATTCACTTCCCTCCCCTGCTCCTTTCACCAAGCTCTTCTCTGCTATCTTCTGTTCTCTCGCTCCTCTCTCTACGTTCCTATGTCCGCTGGCTCCATGCTCGGCACTGAGAACATCAATCCTTTATGGCCCTGCTCTGTTCTATCAGCCTCAGTCTTATAATTCACCTCAGTGCCTCTGCACTTCTGCAACACCCCCCCACCGCCACCACCCACACCCCCTTCACCTGCCAAACGCTGAGCGTAGCCCAGCATCTAAAAAATTGATGCAGAGATGCATCACATGGAGAGAGAGAGAGAGAGAGAGAGCGAGAGAGCGAGCGAGAGAGCGAGCGAGCGAGAGAGAGCGAGAGAGAGAGAGAGAGAGAGAGAGAGAGAGAGAGAGAAAGAGAAAAAGCTGCAGGAGGGCAGAAGGAAGAGCCGAGACTTGGGCTGGTGCTGTTATGATCTGCATGTGTATCCCATGGTTTTGGCCGCATTTAGTGCCTTATGTGTTCTTATGGTTACCTGCATATGTTGCGTTCATGTTTTTTAACCTGTGTGTTGGTCTGTGTATGTATGGGTGCGCTTTTTTATATTTCTTTGCTGGAAAGTCCCTATTTTCTCCCTTGCCTTCGCGAGATGCTGCCTCACCGTCCCTGGGAGAGGAATAGATTCCCTCTCTCTCCCCGCCGCCTTCTCTCTCCCCACCGTGACTCGCTAAAGCACCTCCAGAAAGGCTGTTTATTGCATTTTTTAACCTGGCACATCACCAGCCGCCTCGGATTCGCTCTTGTAAAACACGAAGTGGCGGGGGGGGGAAGAGGATGCAGATGGCGGGGAGACAAGAGGCCCCTGGGCCCCTTGATTTCAGCACAATTACGAGGATGGAAGAGTCCTCTCCCCCCTCTTCCGTGGACCGGGCTCTCCGTGGGGCCCTCGCCCCGTGTCTAAATGACGACCGCCGCGTTAGCCAGAAGAACTCGGGCGGTTCTGTGCCAGTGGGTCCGAAACACACCCGACTCTGGTCGCACACGGAGCGGGCCCCCCCACCACCCCCGCCCCCCCCCCCCACCCGGTGTCATCTGGAAGACATTAGGAGAATCTCTTGGCAGGGGCCCCGGCTACGGAGCCGCTGCCTCGTTGCCAACACGGTTAACGGTAGCGCTGATCCGTTCCTCCCTGCCGCACCTGGCAGGGACTCTCTCTCTCTCTCTCTCTCTCTCTCTCTCTCTCTCTCTCCCTCTCTCTCTCTCTCTCCACGGTTTGGGGAGCGCTCAGCGCTGGCGGGAGGAGGGCTAACGCCCACTCTGCCATGTTGATGATTAGAGGACATGCAAAACCGTACACGAGGAAGAACAGGGGAGAGACTAGGGCCGTTTTGGAAGGTAACCAGGGGCCCTTGCTTGGCCTAGTTTTAAGAGGTTGAGGTATTGCTTGCAATATGTCTCCCCCTTGGCCCGCAGGAGCTCATTTTAAATCTAGCCTCGACCCCCCCCACCACTTCCTTGGGGTCCCAATGATCATTTGTTATGTTGTGTTGCCGCTGCTGTTGCTGTTGTCCCCCTCAGACACTGCAGTTCCAGTTGAATTCAAGACCTCCGCCCTCGCAGAGTCTTATCTGTCCGGTGTGATTTGAGTCTGGGGTGGGGTCTGCCCTCTTTTACTGTCAACACACTGATTTACCCACTGTCACACACACATGCACACACACACACACACAGAGTAAGACGCCTACCGCAGTGCTAATAGTGAAAATGGTCTGCCAATCCAGCAGGGAAATTAAAGGGAAAAGAGTGTGTGGGTGTGGGTGTGTGTGATTGTGAGGGGGGGGGGGGGGGGGGGGGGGGTGAGGGGGGGGTGGCGGGTGAATCTAATTCTCAACGACCTTCGCTTCACCGCTTCAACTGTATTAGCCTGCCTTCTTTCTCCAGGCGGCGAGAGAAAGCAATCGGCTAGTGTCAAACGAGAACATTAGCCCCTCCCCGCCCAAGCCGAAGGGAAGGCGACAAACTATTCTCCTAACAATATAACTGTTATATCGCCCTGCGGCTTTTCCCGTGGAAATAATCGCTCCCACCCCTGTAAACGGTGGCGGGACACGTTTCCACCAACGACAAGGAATAAATAAGGCAATATAATCAAAGGTAATGGAACAACGCCATGACAGGCGGAGTAAGCCTACAATACCAGAACGCAGGGCCGCTTTAATCGGGTCATTTATAAGCCGGCGTTTGAGGGGGGTGGGGTTGGGGGGTTATCCACGACGGGAAGAACAAGAGCACTTGTTCACACCCCCGATCGCTTGTTGAAAATTCTCCAAAAACCCATGTTAGGAAAACATGTCAGCGATAACACGTCAAAACATCTCTGCTCTTGGCAAACTAGGGCGGCTGAGGCCTACACAAGGGACCCGGGGCCCACGCTCGGGGACCCTAATAGGAGACTTAACGAGAGAAAAGGGCCCTGTTGAACAGCCGTCAGAAAAAAGAAAAACTCTGGCCTGGGAATTCATGTGTTAGCGAACTGGCTAACAAACTGTCACTTGAGGCCCGGGCATAACATCATTAACGTTTGTCAAGGGCCGGGGATGGGGTGGGGGGGGTGAGGGGGAGTTGATCTCCGACTGGCTTTTTCCAGCTCTCCTGGGGACATAACTCACTAAAATAAAATGTACTCTTGTTCACTCTCTCTCTTTCTCTCTCTCTCTCTCTCTCTCTCTCTCTTTCTCTCTCTCTCTGGTGTGCATGTTTCCTCGCTCTCCCCATATGCATGTGACATTCATTAGCCCCAGTTTGAAGAACAGGTTCTCTCTCGCTCTGTTGAACAAAAAGCACCCTCTACCCTGAGAGCGCCATGCCTCACCTTTCACCGATAGACAAGGGAGATAGACAGAACATGGAAGCAAATCTAACACGACGCCACTTTATAAAATCTGTGGGGATTAGGGCATCCTTTAACGGCCAGGCTGAGGAGTTGATTGGCCATGCTCTGGGGTCACTATGCTTGGGATGGAATTTGACTAAAAGCATTTCAACTTTTTGCTGTGGAAAGGCGATTGGGTGGGACGTCATGGATTCCATCGCCCACCAACACAACACTGCCATATGGATGGAGGGTTGGGGCGCATGAGTGGTTTGATGAAGGCATGGATGGTTGGGTGGCTAGGTGGTTAGATGGACGTATGAAAGGGTGGATGGCTGGATAGATGGAGGGAGGGGGTGTGTATAGATATTCCACACGCGAGTGCACAGCTGCACACGTTCAGAGAACCTCTTTTGGGTGTCACCGCCACATCAGCCCGCTCAGTCGCTGGCATATTTTTAGATGCCACTGCTGGTTGTGATTTTGTGGGCGCGGCGGCCATACATTTGTGAAGGCACATTTGCTCTCCAAAGCGGCAATTATCATTAGCACTGATGGATTTACCGGGCTCCCATCTATTAGCTCTCCTAATTACACTGTCGAGAGATCGGCTGTCGCCAACAATCCAAGTAATGAATTTGCCTATTTAGACGCGATTATTGCCCACTCCACAACACACACCCAATAGTCCCTGTTTTTGGCATTATGATATATAAGCGAGTGAACATTTCATTCCTTTTGCTTTCGGCTTGAGGCGGTTCAGGGCACCATCGGGGATACAGAGGTGGTCAACGGAGGGGAACAAAACAGCACAGGGAAATTAAAAAGAGAGAGACAGCACAGGCCCCCTCTGTTTCCCAACCTATCTCACATACGGTGGGGTCTATTGCTCTTTGTAGCCCTCCGGGGCCCCAGGTATGTGATGTGCTGGCTCTTCCCGTAGGCCTGTGGAGTGTGGCATAACAACTGATATGTTCATATTTCAGGCGTCCCCTATAGGCGCCCCGGTTATTTCCATTAGTCCATTTATGTCCACGCCGTATAAAGGGAGCGTGATAACTAGGTCACAAGAACGTGATTATGGAACGGTTGACTTGTTAGTTATCCATGTTGGGCATGTTGTAATGTAAATTACCCTCCAGCCTGGAGCTAGTCTTTTAACGAAAGGGCTGCAGTTGAGCTGGAAATGCATGGACAATAAACCATCTACGGTAAAAAAAAAAGACATTTAATATGATTATGTTATATTTTATTCGGATGTGTGTTAATCCCTTTCAAACTTTTTTGAATTATTTGAAAATGTCCCAATGTGAGGGAACGGATACAGCATAATCAAAACAAAAGACGTTCAACAACGAATCACCTGTTTATCTGACTGTAGAGCTCAAAGTTGAAAAAGAGACCTACGTCATGCAAATTGTGGCTTTGGAGCACGCCACTTTGCTATATTTTCAAACAGCCTCATTATCATGAATAAATCAAGAATCACTATCCACAATTAATGAGAAAACTGCCCGTGGCAAAATGGAAACACATATTTGGTGCTTCCCCCCCCCCCCACACTAAGTGAGCTTTAGGAAACAAGACAGTTTAGCATATACCATAGCTATGGGACCGTTAGTCGGCGATGCACAGAGATGTGAATATGCACATTATAAATGTATGATTCTTTGCAGAACCAGGGGCTGCAAGGTTTATTTCTAGAGAGAGATCCCTGGAAGGGAAACTCGTACCTTAAAATAACCGGTCATCATCACAAGTCATTTGTACTAAAGCTTAACCTCACAAAATCTTTCCCTTGCAGATCTTTTCCAGTCGTCGAAATGACGACTCTCACTTATTACCTGCAAATGACTTAAACGGGGGAAGGGAAGAGAGACTGGAAGTCCAATACGGGAAATGAACTGAGAGAAACCAGAAGCCATTAAAGTGAAGTACCCCAGATGAAAGTTAATTTGCGCAGGCAAGAAATAAAGGAATCAAGAAAACAAATAGTAACTATGGAAAAAAAAACTGAAAAGTAACATAAGCCGATTTGTCGTGCCACCCCAGAAGGGAAACTCCCCCGGTTTTCTCACCTTGACATTTAAACGGATCACCAATGATGGAGGTGTGCAACTACAATGATGGAGCACTGATGAGAGATGGGTGGTGAAAAACACAGGGCAGTGACAAGGGGCGGTGATGGAGGGCATTGAGGTGGGGGTAGTGGTTGGGTACAACATAGCGTGCTAGGGCAAGCAGTGTAGCATCTTGAGCTAAACCAGCAAACTCCCCCCTCCCCTCCACCCTCTCTTATTAGCCTTGCTAGCGTCCTCTTGTCTCTTCCCATCGCCCCTGGGGCACCCCTAGGATGAGCACGAATGAGACACTCGCAAACGCATGCACACACATAAACACACACACACACACACGCACACACACACACTCGCACACATACGCACGCAAACGCACACTTATAGCATACTTGTCTGACTCCACCTTATAATGAGGATCCCGAGATACCCGACATCCCCTCGGCCAATCAGGAGCTACGTGCGGTCCCAGGGGTCGGGGTCATCCCGTGGTTACACCGCGGTCACTGGCTAGTTATGAAGACGAACGGCGCACATATGTGGGCATTATTGGACGTCCGTTGGTCGGAATCAATGGGCTAACTGCTCGAATGAATAGACTGGTGTTTAAGATGACAGACGACGTCTGCCGTTCCCCCTCTCTTACCCAGGTTACGGAGGGGGTACGATATGGCTGGGGGGGTGGGGTTGGGGGCATGGAGATTACGGTAAACAACGTGGAGCCCCACTGACCTGCTGACCTCCTTTTTTTTAACGAGGAAATACACGGAAATGACAGCACTGACCTCGGCGTGACACGAGGAGAACTCGAGTACAGTAGTGAAAACGAAAAAAAGAAACGGCGACCGCGACGGACATAAGCGAGGGATGATGGCAGCGTAAAGATCAACAATGCAGCACGCTAAGCCCCCTCCCCAAGAACCACAAAGGACCAAAAGAGACAGGCATTCCCCAACCACGTGCCTAATCATCCATCTGTTTATTCCCGCGACATGCGACCCCCGGTCGGGGTGACGGGCCGCGGCATATTGGAAGTAAGGAGCCGGGGTCATCCAGAGGTAAAGCCAGTGGGGGCTGCTGAACACAGCTCTCTCTTCAGACATAACGGAGAGGAAGAGAGAGAGTGGTGGTGGGTGTGGTAGAGGACACAGACTTGGGTCAGGCTGGGGACTTCTGTCATAGAGCGAGAGAGCAAGACAGAGAGAGAGAGAGAGCGAGAGAGAGAGAGAGAGAGATACAGAGAGTGAGAGCGAGAGCGAGAGCGAGAGCGAGAGAGAGAGAGAGAGAGAAAAAGAGAGCGAGAGAGGATTTGAGCCAGTATGAAGCGCTGAGGGACTCGACCGAGGGATAAAGGGGAATGAGAGAATAGAAACGAGAAGAAGGGTAGACGTGAACTGACAGTGATGAGGACACCGAGGGGTAGCGGGGGTGGAGAGGGACTGCCTCACGGACCAGAGGGGTCAAAATTTGTCCTCAGTGTCTCTCCGTCTTTGTATTTCTCCTCATATTTCTTCCTCATTACGCCTCTTCTCATTCCTTCCAGTGTCGTTGCTATCTGAGGGTCGTTTGTGTCGCTACGTGGGGGCTGAAAGACGGCCGTAATAACGGCAGTAGGACTTATTCAATTAAAAAGTCTCATCCGTCTCTGTCTGCCCTGACAACCCCCCCCCCCCCCCCCCCCCCCCCCCACACACACACAGCCCCATTCCCCTATGTTCCCAGAGGCCTGTGAAGGAGGCAGGGGGGTTCAGCGAGCAGTCTGGGCCTGGTGTGACGTGACCCGGTCAACTGGCTGGAGGTGCAGCTCCACTGGCTGCGTTTGTTCACAGCCTTTTGGGGACGGAGTCTAGGAAATTCCATTCCCTTCGCTTTGAATGTGCCTTAAATCACATCAAGCGCCAAATAATGGTTTGTTTTGATTATCAAGGGGAAAGGGAAGAGGACGGGGTAGAAATAAACAGGAAGTTTCCACAACGGTACGCACGCACCGCATGTTTGCTGGTGTGCCTGGATGATTGGTTGATTGCTGAGTTAAAGCGATTTCCTTCCTAGAATCCTAGAATATCTCCATCAAGAAACCACCTCCTACGACACCTTTCTTTGCTTTCTTTCAAAGGTGTCCGATATTATGGCTCTGTGAAAGCCAAGATGACCAGCAGCCAGGTGCCAGGAGGTGCATTCGGTCCGTAATCTGGGCATTGGGTCAATCAAAGTGCTGACGGTGGGCCAGACTCCTGCCAAGATTTAGAGGGCAAGCGGTGACCCTGCCTTTTACTGGACATTGCAATGTACCACTTGGCAACGGGGAGGCCGTCTGTCCGGAGATATTAGCTGCTGCTGCAAAGGAATAGAGCAATCCTATTGGGACACGGAGAATGGCATAGGTGTTGGGGGGGGGGGGGTATCACTTATCCTGTTTTCAGGAGGGGGTACGTGATTGAGGTTGGCATAGAGACCAGAGCCATAGGCCAGACTACATATTGGGGGACTCTCTGAGGTCCCACTGCTTGGAAACAATAGAGAAAGGTCGTGGGGAGTTGTCCACTTAAACTCCCCGGCTCTCTATTTTCTTTCTCAAAACCCACCGTCAAACAAAATGAAATGAACGGGACGCAGCGCGAGGGAACGGGGTGGCGGCGGCGGCATGAGAACATAAAGAAAGAGCAGGACTAACCAACGAGCCAATTTCACGAGGAGAGATCAAGCGGGGAGAAACAAAGCGAGGGTCTGTGAAGTGAGTGGCTCTAACTTAATCTGCAGAGCAGCCGGGGACCGCCCCATCAATCACTGTCTGCTTGCCGGGCAGGCCCGCCCCGCGCGGGGAGAGAGGCGAAGCGCCGGCGAGTGAGCCAAAGGCCCACGGAGGACAAACAGGGAGAAGGCAAGGGGCTAACGAAGCTTTTCTGCCCACCTAGAGAGACACTTAGGAACCACAAACAAACCTCTCTTTAGACAAAGTCCCTGCAGGGCAGGGCATGAATCTTTCAATGAAGAGCCCTTATTGCTGCCGGATCCCAGACCCCCCACCCCCCATGTGGAGCCCTAGGCATTGGGGGCTTTAGGACAACAAACTGGCAGCGTAGAGGACCAGGGCCATATCAATCAACCTCATGAGGTCCTTTCAGGACTATAGCCCATGGTATAAAACATGGCTGACAAGCTTGGACACGCTGCATTTAAGACCCCCCCCGGAGAGGGACAATGGGCTCTTATCAATTATAAATATTAAGAAAGACCCCTCTTTCTTCTCTCTGTTCTGCTCCGTGTTGGGTCGCGGTGAACTGAGACACTTGGGAGGCCCGTTTCAGAACTAATCCATCCCTGACTGCCTGGCCGCCACCCACAGCTTCCTAATAAAACGTGCTCCTCATTCATGTGCTGCAGTCTGAACTCTAAATTAAGACACTCTTTTACTGTTGTCACACATCCTTTGCATTTATAGCTGGGGTGGAGGGGGGGGGGGACCAAAGGCATGAAAGAAAACCTGCAGCTCATTATGTAATATGAGGCTGACAAAGAAAAATGAGGGAAAAAAAAGAGAGCGATTAAAACCGATGGTTCTCCCTGCCAACTGTCCTTTGGAACAGCAACACGTAATTGAATTACAGCTCCGATGTTTGGTGCTTTTTCATCTGCGCTGGAGGAAAATTGAAGTATGAATTTTCTTACAGTCAATAGATGTGTTTCCAGATAGAGAGATGAGATTACCCAATGTTGTCCTCTAATCATGAGCCTCTGCATACTGCTCCCCTCTTGCCTACCATCTGCTTCGGATAAAATAATAAAGTCTGTGACAGACGTCTCTAAACTGTGTGGGCTGTGACTTTATTTCACCAGGAACTTCCAGAGTGGGAATATTGAATTGGTTTCGGAGGCTGCGCGTTGGCTCAGGGAAAAGCGAAACACACCACTCAATGTCTGCCAGCAGCAGATTAGTGACACAGAATCCCCGGCATGAGTGGCTAACATCAACATTAAGATGAAAACGAAACATCCAAAGCAATCCAAAATGTGAGCCGTGTACGGTGGCGGTTTGTGCTGCGGGATGAGGGCTCAAATATCCTTTCATTCCCTGCGACTCAATTTCTTTATCTTGCCTTCCCATCATGGTTCCTCTTCCTCCTCAACCTCCTCCTCCTCTTTCTTCTCTCCACCCTCCTCCTCCTCTTTCTTCTCTCCACCCTCCTCCTCCTCCAACTCCTCTACAGCGATGTTGAGCTGCCTCCTGCTGTGAGCTACCGAGAGGACGATGGTCTGTGTGTGTGCGTGTGTGTGTGTGTGTGTGTGCGTACATGTGTGTGTGTGGGGCATGTGCAGGGCGCACTTTGTTGCGCATGAATCAAAGTGACGACAGAGCGACGGGGAGCCCGGCAGATGCCGCCTCGGACGGAAAGCTTTTCAATCAGCCTGCCCTTCCGCACGCCGGCCAAGGTGAAGGCTTCACCCACGGAGGTAAAAACTAAAATGAAAACGAATGATAGCCCGACCTCCCCTGTAGATACACACACGCAAGCACACATACGACACACTCCTATAACCTGCTCATTAGCTGTAGAGCACCATTGATGTCGGGGCGAAAGTGTGCGAGTGCACAGGTGAGAGAGAGTGAGATAGACAGAGAGAGGGTGTGAAGGTCAACAGGTTTTTCGATACATCTCTGGCTCTCATCGGGGCCGTGTTGTACTTTTACCCCCGTGGCTCATTACCACGTCGAGCATTACGATAAGTGACCATCTAGCCTCCGGAGACGTGTAATACCGCCAGCCCCTGGCTCTCCTCCTCTGGGCCCCTCGCTATTTACAGCCCGTCGAATGGGTCACCTGTCCTGGTGAATCAGGGGGGAAGCTGGGCGTGGAGGCCCCCCGACTGACACAGATTCCAGCGATCCCCGAGCCCTCATCATCGCCTTAGTCTGAGCATGCTCGGCAGGTTGTTGAAGTACAAACGGGTAAACTCAGAGTAGATTGTTCTCGGGGAAAGTGGGTTTTTGTGATAGTATTTCCTCGGAGGTGCAGTGTTTCAGGGTAATTCGAAGTATAATTTGATTTTACATTGTTATGCACCATTGGAGATTATTGCTTCTAAAAATAACAGGTGCATCATTTCAGGAGCCATTGTCAAACCCTGTGTTTAAAAAGCAACCGTCTCTCTCCCCACGGACTCTTAATCTTGCAGTGGCTGCGATTTTCAGCGCGCCTTTGATCCTGTCACGGCATGCATGTTGTCCTCTAACGCTCACTTTGAAAAGAAGTGCACATGGACATTGTGAAACAGTGTTTGCTGTCTCCAACGAGCCATGTTGGGTTAAAGCCTCTTCCTTTCACCCCCACACCCAGAAAGGTCACGGTCCATTTCCTCATCTTACGAGCCTCCTCAGAAAGATTCATGGGGACCGAGAAATATATCGCCTGTTGCATTCCTGCCGTATTTATGGTTACTCCATGACAATAGCTGTCGCAGGACCATTCTCCCTATGACTCCCTGTTGTCCTGTAGAAGGGCGAGGGGAGAGCAATGAAGCAGTGAAAGAGAGTGCTTTTGAGCTTATATCAGAGGGGGATGTTGTGGCACGTCGCCGCCCAGCTGTGCAGCCCTCCGCGGGCGGCCCCCTCTTCCCTTTGCCCTGCGGTGGATCAGCGGCTTGTTATTCAGGGCAACTGAGAGGGATAAATTAGTGGGAATTAGTGAAAGTGACCAAGCAGTAGCCGCTGTGAAACTTTTATCCCTTAACCCCCTTCTGTGTTTGTATTTTTGGGGGATTTCATCCCTTCTAACTTCCCAGCAACAGGTGGCTCTCATTGTAAATCCTGACGACCATCTGACTCTACGGTCTTAGCGGGATCCCCCACTACAAAAGAGCTGTGTGTTGAAGAGAGCGTGCTGGGAGTGGAGACCCCAGGCAGGGCTATTCTCAGGCCCGGGCCCCTCTCCTCTCTCCCACCCCAAACCCGGTCAGTCCTCTGTGGCGTCCCAGGCTGGGCAAGGAATGCATGGCCGGCAGGATGTCTATTGTCTGGAGGCACGGAGGAGAATGTTTGCCTTCCCAGCAGGTCAGGCTGCTCTTCTGGGGAGCTGCCCAGCAGGAGATGGTGGGCGGGCGGGTAGGGGTGGAGGTGGAGGTAGTGGTGGGACTGGGACTGGGACTGGGAGGGCGGGAGCCATTTGACGATGAAATGGTGTAAAGTTTTAGGAGCAGCGAGCAGCGGACCGAAACGTTGCGCTGCGCCTTTCACCACAATGGGCCGCTTGAGAAGGAATTCCGCAAATATCTACACCCCCATCCCTCCCCCCTCCTCCTCCTCCTCCCCCACCGTCAAGCACCACCCAGCCCAACAGTCCTCCCGACGCCCACCCTCGCCTACTCAGGACTGCACGGACCGTCACACTGGAATTCTATGTTCTCGGGTCCGACAAATGGCCTGACGTGCCTGGGAAGAAGTGGCGTGGGGTGGGGGGAGGGGGGTGGCTGGGCAGAGCGAGACAGAGCACCCCGCGTGGCGCAATGCAGTTCACCTTCTTTCTTCCTCTTCACATTTTTTTTGCCTCCTTCTCTTTTGTTTCTTTGAACGAGAGAGGGAGAGAGAAAAAAAAAGGCTTGTAAAAAAACAAAGAAGCAGCCTTGGACGGCTGGCTCCGAGAAGCTCCGGTGTGCGAAGGAAGTTACTATTATTTTATGTTCTCTGCAGTCAGCAAGCCCTGAGCCATCAATGATTCATGGTGTTGTCAGGAATACATCATATCAGTGGAGAGTCAGCAGCAGGGTAGGCACATGGAGAAAACTGCCTGCAGCAAACTGTATAGACAGAGGATTCTGTGGCCCCATTATCCTTCCACCAGGGTGGTTTCCAGGATTAAAAAAATAACTTCATCAGACGTCTCAAAAAAAACCAGCTCTGGCAAAAGCGAGATCGATAAGCCTTAATGCCGACTTGAGAGACGAAAAAATTGAGTCAATCAGGTCTGTTGAGCCCTCCTGATAGATCCAATTTATACATATATATTTTTTACTTTGCATTTAGATGGCAGTGCTGCCACAGCTAGTCACGTCTGGGAGCCCTTATCAGACTGGGGGGAGATCGAGCAAACAGGGAGAGGAAAGTAAAAGTAGCGAAAACACACACTCCAACCCCACACACACACACACACACACACACACACACAACCATACAGAAAGTTTATTTGCTTTGTTTATTTTTTTTCCACTTTGGCTTAGCTGCTTATGCCAGGGATTTTCAAAAAACGAAAATTGACTTCAAATATTTGCCTTCACGCAGTCTGCGCTTGTGTCTCAAACTTCATTAGCTGTGCAGAAAGAGGCGGCAGAGGAGTGCGCCCTCCCTGCCACCTCTTCCCCACATCTCCTCTCCTCCTCCTCCTCCTCCTGTTGCTCCACCTCCACCGCTCAAACAAACAAAAAAACTCCATGAATGTCTACAGCCGAGCGTGAAAAGGTAAACACGTTCCGCATTCAGGAACCGCAAGGACTCACTTAGCTGCCCTTATCTCTGCTGCTGATGTGGAGCGTTTCCAACCCCCTCCCCCCCCCCCGCCCCCGCCAGACCCAGCCAGCCCTTCCTCAGGATACAGCTCCTTGCACCTTCCCCAAACAAACCTGTCGGGTCGCCCGGCCGCACACGAGCAAGCAACCGGGCCTCTGGTCCTGGCCAGCGCCAGGGTGCGTCCATGTTTTTTCCCATTTTCTTTTTAGGAGTGCTGCTTTGAGTGCTTCTTGTTTGGTTTGCTGATAGCAGCCATGTTGGGGCGCATGTGGAGCATGTGCGTTCCATTTGCCCGCTAATTAGATTGCAAGGCGGTGCACTGAAGCACGCATTGTAGTCCCCCCCACTCAACCCCCCTCACACATCCCCCCCCCCCCCACCCCTTCTTCCTTCTATCCTAGACCCCCCACCCCCCCCCCCCCCCCCTCGCCACCACCCCTCCCTCCTCCTCCTACCCTACATTTTGCCCACTCTGCCAGTACATCAGATAAGGAAGCCATGCTGATGCTCTTGGGGTTTCCATTATGTAAGGGATGTTTTGGTGAGTGGATCAGAAGCTGGTAATCTGCCGATGGATCCCCCCCAACTCTCGGATCCCACCCGGCTACTGTCTGCAGAAATAAACACATCCAGGGAAAATATCCGGTTTCCCTCTGCCGGAACTAACCCAGTGACTCCATAAAACGCCTCTCACTCTCGCTGGCTTTTAAAAGGCTCATACCTCATTCATACATCGCCACTCGTCTGATTCATGGCGGCTTTTGTAAAAAAGGGGGAAGGAAAGACGGCTTCTGTTCCTGGAACCCCAAACCGTACCCGCACAAGGACACGCGCGGGAAAAAAGGGGAGCAGAGCGAAAGCGCAGGGAAACCCACTCCATTAAAACATTAAAAATGAATCTGTACTTCAGGAGGCGGAGGAGTGGAGGGGGTTCAAAGGGAATAAAAAAGGTTCGCCCTGAGGAGCACGGCGACCCTCGTTTTCCAGCTCAACGTGGCCGTTATGAATGGCACTCAACGAGGCCTCAAAGGTGTCTGTCCACATTACTTATTGGTGTTTTCCTGTGGCGGTCGGTGCGGTTTATAACCCCCCGGTGACCAAGCACGCTGGCAGTGGCACCGGCCCAAGCAAAATAACCAACCATGTTTGCTTAAGGGTAGAGGAGACGGAGAGAGAGAGAGGGACTGGCTGGGCGAGAGACATACAGAAGCATAGAGGTTGAGAGGTTGAGCGAGGGGAGAGAGAGGGAGGGAGGCTGTGGGGTAGGGGGAGTTTGGCTTGGAGAAAGTGACAGGCTTACACAAACAGACACACACACATTCATCGAGAAAATATCCAATGGGAACAGCCGACAGCGTGCCAGACCCCATTTGTCAAATCAGTTTGCTACTAAAGAAGAAAAAGGTGGAACTAATTTGTTGGCCCGCTGATGGGAAAAAGAGTAGGGCTAACCGTAAATTTAATTAGTTTGATTTGATAATTTTCAACACACAAAAGTTGTGTTTCTGCCTACGGTAAATCGGATTAACAGAAAGGTTAGGTTACGCTCCCCATTTCAGTTTTTTTCCTCTCTCTCTCCCTCTCCCCTCTCTCCCCCTCCCCTCTCCCCTCACTCTCTCTCTCTCGATCCCTCCCTCTGTGTCTCTCCCTCCCTCCGTTCCTCTCTTTTTCTGATCCTAGACAGCTTAATAGTTCCCCTGATGCTGAAACAGGATCTGGGCAAAGTGTCCAGTAGGATCCACCCTCAAAACAGACCGCGGCATTCATCTCAGACAGGTTTATTGAAAAACTTCAGGATTAATACAAAGACCCTGAAAACGTATACAGGGACATATGCCTATGTGTGGGTGCGTGTGTGAGTATGGGTGCATGTGTGAGTGTGAGTGTGAGTGTGTGCGTTGGTGTGTGTGTGTGGGGGGGGGTTACAGTAACAGGAGCCAAACACTGTACTCTTCCCGGCCCTGCAGCATAAACAAACAGCTAAGATAGAGCAGGTCTGAGATACAGGCACAAAGACACACACACACACACACACACACACACACACACACACACACACACACACACACACACACACACACACACACACACACACACACACACAAACACACACACACACACACACACAGAGAGGCAATCAGAGCAAGGCAGTCTGCCCAGGCATGGCTCACCTCGGGGCACCACACTGACACAGGCTCATCACATTACTGTCTGGCTTTGGTTTCACCGGCTTAACCTATCTATCTGACAACAACAGACTCAACGCTTTGCCATTGTTGGGTGCGGTTGCTCACGGCTTACAAGAGCAACACGGCCTGTGACTGACTCAAATGACTGGCGTGGAGGTGAAATGTTTCACCTTCGGCCCCAAAGAGGAGCCCCCCACGATTAAGGATCAACAAACACATGGGAGCCAAAATAAATAGTCTCCGTGTTGGTTTCATTCTACACTACAACAAACGCAAAGACAATACAAACCCCATTGGTCCGGGTAAAGACATTCCTTTTGCCGTGCGCAGTGCGAGAGCAGATGACATCGCAGCAATAATTTCACCGCCACTAGATGGCGCACTTTCATGTTCCATACGAAGCAATATGGCAATGAGACGAGAGGGGGGGGGGGGGGGGGGGGGGTTGTCAACTCACTTGCACTCCCGGTCCTCCAGATCAAAATGTGGATTGAAGTTGATTAGGATCCGCTGGTGAGGCCCAGGCGCCGTTATCACCCACACACATTTATGTGAGGGAGAGTATGACGCCGGGTAGCCAGGCGAGGTGAGGTAGTTTGCCTTTGTGATTCTGATGTTGTCTCCACATTTATCTGCAGTATAGACAGTGAAAAACCACCTTTAGGGAAACAATGGTTGCAACATAAACTCGTTCTGAACACACACATTCCAGGTAAATAAAAGTGCGCGATGCGTTTTCCCGACCAATAAATCAATTAACATGGACGCTGAATAAATAAATACATATGCAGCCTATGTTTCTTAATGAGGAATCGAATTTGAGATATAGGCTAAAGCCTATCCCTACTATTGGACAGAATTAAGAGGATTAGCTTTTATAGGCTAATGGAAAATGTTAAAGAGTTTAATTTGAGCGTTTATAGGCTGATTGTGATTGGAAATGGTAGTTTGAAATGTAACCAAAAAAAATGAATCATGATAAAAATGTTATAGCCTATTACATGTATTCAGCATATATCGTGTTTTCCTAAATCTGAACTTATAGCCAGAATTAGCCAGTATCACGAAACGAATTTTGATCTGATCTTTATTTGAATTCGGAGTTGGTTCGGTTATTTTATTTTGTCTAGGCCTACTTATTTGTTAGATTTTTTAAACGATGCTTAGCTTCTTCATATCGGCCTGCAGTTTGCTTCGCCACACACAGCGTAGGTCTACCCTAACTTATTCAACAGTCAGGGTTCATAGTATGATTGAATAGCTTCCTTACTGACAGAGTTGTTTCATGAGGCGTTACCAATGAGGCATCAACATTTCTACCGCATTAGCAATACAGGCCTACTTCCTTATTCTATTTTAACGAAACACAACGAAAATCAACACATTGTAGGCTAACGGAATGCGGCTTAAATAAAATCCTTATTGGACCTTAAAACGGTACGAATTTCGAAACTATTTCGATAAAGAGGTTAAAATTGGTGTTTAATTTAAGTGGTCAAAATCCGAAGAAGAGCTTCTAAAAAGTAATCGATAAGACGTTAGGCGGGAAAACATTTTTTTAATGAGCAGACGGGGACTTTGGAGCGCGTGAACGCTTTTATAGGATGGACCAATGGGCCAGCAGGAATTAGTTGGGTGGGGACATGGCGTTACAGGTGGCTGGATCAGCCTTGATGTATATGAGCCTGCATTTGAAACTTCGTTTGGTGCTGCTGCCCTCTTACAATAGACAGTTTTGTTTGGGAATGGGTCACCAGTCCCTACATTTATCTTAATTCGCGCCTGGTTTTGGCTGAAGACAAAAAAACATACATCTGCTTCGCATGCTTCAGAAAGATCAACGTTGCTATAAATGAGGTGATAAATGAGTTAGGCCTTTTTGTTATTGAACAGGCTACTTCTACATATTTTAAAGTACAAAAGGAAACGAAACTAACATGAAAGATACAAAAAAAATCGGTGCATCGAACATTTTGAGATGTGATAAAAAACACATAAAAACACAATTGTGTAGGCTAATATCCCTAAACATTACATCCCCTACAACCAGAGTCATACATTGACACGATTTAAATAACAAATGGATAGGGTCTTACCGTTTTTGAAAGCCCTGACAGCCAAGACGAATCCCAATAGAAGGATAAAGTCTAATCCACAATACATCCTTGTTGAGTCACAAAAAAAGATATAAAAAATACTGGAAAAAACATGCAACAGCAACAAAAAGAAAAACGTGAATGAAACTCCTCAGAGGTGTCGGGCAGTGTTCTTCAGTCTCGGTATAGTCAGCGTCATGAGGCGGAAATCACCGCACGCAAAAGAAAACAGAAGTGTCTTGAACCAGGGTGGGAACTGCTGTGAGTGACTCTCAGGTCGCTGCTCGCATCCTGTCATCAGCTACTGCTTCCCCTCGCTGCCAACCCCCGTGTCTCTGGCCGATGCTTTTAGTGTTGCCATATCCTCCCAGGAGAAGACGACCCCAACTCTAGAAAATAAAGAAACCAAACAACCCCAATCCGTCCGTCGCCTACTCCAGAAAGGCGGTCGATGATCCAAGACGAGTTAATCCGTGGATCTGCCGGGCGGAGAGAAAGACAGACATTGACAAGTGAGCGGCGGTGTGGTGGGTATGCTGCCTATATAGCGTTCAGGCTCAGAGACGCGCACTGTGCGTCTCATATGCTTCACACGAGGCACAAGTTCGGAGCATTAGCATCTGGAGGGATGGCATTGCCCTAACAAGGCTTTAAAGGCAGGGATTTTACCCCCCACCCCTCCCCTTCCCTCCTCCCTCCCGAATCGCAACCACTTTTCTTCTATAGGCCCACCGTTGCTGGATGGGCTGTCTGGCTCCCTGTAGCTGGAGTCTTGGCAGGGACCGCTACCGCTGATTGGCCAACCTATGCGTGGAGCCCTCTCGTGTCTTTATAAACGCACCGGCGTGACTGGGGTGCACACCGCCGAAGACCCTTCGAGCCTCCCTCACGCTCTCCCACTCTCTGCCTTTATCATCATACACCCGCAGGAACATGTAGGTCGGCTGTGAGACCTAACAGAGCAAGCCTAGTAAAGTCAACTGTTTTAGAGCTATACTCGTTTTATTTTGTTTTAACCGCTGTTTTATATGTTACTTATATTTCCCTGTTGGCGCATATTTGCGCTAGACCACCATCCAGGGGAAACGGTGTGCCTACTCGTTTGTATTGAGCACTTATTTGATTTAATAGGGGAGCTCCAACACACATTTTTGTTCCATAAACAATGGACTAAATATAGGACTGCCTTTCACCAATCATCGGCCGGCCAGATTGGTCGATTGTTTAAAGCTTGACTACAAAAAGAAAACGGCCGATCATAAAAATGTCAGCCTGGAAATTAGGTGAAATCGATCAAGCCCCCATGATAGCGGTGGTCTTTTTCCTGACTGCCCGTGTAGTCATGCCGCAGAAGGGGCTACGATCCTGCCCTTAAAACGCACTTCAATGTGTGACCTGTGTTATTTCAGTAAAAAATCCCAACCTCTTAAAAAACACAAATCTAACGAAACAATTCAACACTGGGTTTCAACCAGCACGTATCCTTCACATACGACCTCAAATTAATTTGGCAATGCTTACTGAAATCTAACCAAAGCCACCATAGTGTGTTGTATAAAAAAAAAACATAACCTAGATTCTAAACATAGTGTCACTTTTTTTTATCCTTACCGATGCGCACGGGTCAAGAAACTGCGATCACCTGCGTGTTGAGGACTCCCAGACCTCTCGGGTTGTACTCGGCAACCCTCAGCCCTCTCTCACTCTCTCCCTCTCTCTCTCCCCTGCGTGGAGGGAGCGCGTTCCTATATCCGTGTTCTTTGGGTACAACCACAAGCGGTCCTCCGGAGCGACTAATAGCAGCACACAGGTATGTCCTTCGCGGTGTTTGAACCGTCTTCACCTCGGTGCTAAAAACTGCACCATACGGTCCCGAGTCCCAACAAAAGGCGCACTGCCGATGCCACTGAAAAACTCGCTCCTCTCTCCGCGTTACAGCTCCGCTGCGCTGTCTCTCCAGTCCTCACTCTCGCTCTCTCTATCTCTCTCGTTCTTTTAATCAACGTGATATCCGCCGATATCCCCGCTTATCAACACTTTGAGCATGGATCGGGAGGAGAAGAACAGTCACTTCCAAAGGTTGACCGGGGAAAAAAATAAATAAACGATAGGCTAGAGATAGTCACCAACTAGAAGTCCTCGTCAAAAAAGAAACAGCCACGAGATAGCAGCCCACTAGTCCTCGTCAATGTGTTTGTATGTGTAAGTTTATCCCCTCTGTATGCTCGGCGCGTCACCGCTCTGTGCTGCTACTGCTGCTGATGGAAATGCGGGCTGAGAGGCTCCGGCAGCGCTGACTCGATCAGCCACACGCCCCTTCCGAAAGGGGTTGCCTCTCTCTGCTGTCGAGATGCAGATTCTGTGCTGCTCCCCTGCATTCTTCTCAGACGAGGAAGCTACAGCCTTTAATGAACCGTTAAAACGGTTATACAAATCGATAGGGTTATACATAAGGGGAAATCATCATGTGTCCCCCGATTCATAGCAATACCAGTACGACTGATGAATGAGATGTTCCCCATTTTTTGTTCATATGTTTGCAGTTTGTATACATTGTTTGGTTTTGTGAACGTTGCATCTGCGAATACATAAATAGAAACGGAGTTCATAGTCTACTTAATTCCACTAGTTCTTTCATTGTTTTGTTTTTTATTTAAACTTATTGGTTTAAGCTTAACCCACTTGAAACAACTCCAAATTATTTCTTTTTACACACAAGAGTATTAAGCGAATAATTATCTTCAGCATAGTCTTTATGAGTATTCATTAAATCTGTTTCAACTTTTGATAGAATTATACATCAAACGGCAACCCTTGCTTTTTCTGAGAACGACGGCATGTCTTGGAGACCCTCAGTCGAGACTACAGGCCAGAGAGAGCATAGCAAATGGAATTCAGAGGTTTAACGTGCCGGAGACGTTAATGGCTTTCCTGACTCTAATGACCGCATATCAATATGTAACGTAAGCTAATATTTCTTTCTGCGTGCTTGCCAGTGACCGCGATAACATTTTAAAAGAAGGACCTACTGCTGTTCACGTTGTGTCCTGTAGGGGGCGCGTGGGCCAATAAGTAACCCCGAGATGGACTCTGTATCGACTTCAGGCTCCACCGTCCAGATGTCTCCGGCATAAACCTTTGTTTTACAGGCATAGACAGACAGTCTGCCTGTCAGTGTGTCAATCACCTGACAGAATGTTCTCAAAATGTAATTCATAAAGGAATGACATTATCATAACTTTTCCACATTATCATAGCAGGTAACCCTTCTCTGAATAACAGCGGCAGACTGTTGCAGTGGATAACGGGAAACCTAGAGGATGACTGGTCAGGCAGTGGTCCAGCATGACGCATAGTTTCGTTCTTGGAGTGTGGAGGAAAAGTAGTAGGAAAAACACAAAGCAGGAATGAGAAAAAGAAAAGAAGAAAAATAAACAAAGAAGATGGAGTGGCTTTATTACCATTCTGTTTCAAGTCATTCTCTGTGTTGCTGATAAGGCGCGCGCGCAGGCTATCCTGCGTTGCAGTGGGGACTAGGCATCTCTATCAAAGGCAACCCTGACTAGCCTTGCATGTCTGCCGGATAACACAGGAACAATGGCTGGGAGCCATTTCACAAGGGCGCAGACCTGCCGTCCACCGTATCTTAATGAGAGGTGGGGATTGTGCAGGAACAAAGAGAGAGCCATTTAAAGGATTTGCTCCCTTTTCGCGAATCCACGATAATCTTTAATATAATACAGGTCGAATAATTGCGCCTTTAAGTGAACGTTCTAACGAGCCCCGCGAGCGACTGGCTACCATTTTGATTAGCCTCTTCCCGTTTGGTTCCCCGCTCAGGTGAACATTATCAAAGGGCGCGCTGGAGGAGCGCTCCAGAATTAGGAGCGATGTTGTACTGATTTGGAGGACAACCATCATGAAGGGGAAGGAGGGGGGCCGGGGAGGGTCCTCCATCCCAATACCTTTATCTTTGTGGGGTTCTTTTCAAGCACAGCTGAACAATAAAGGGCCCATGCCTGATATATTTTCAGCCTTCGCTGGCCCAAATGACTTGGTGGCGGATGCCAGTCCTCCTATGACATATAAGCCAGTGTGCGGTGTGTGTGTGTGTCTGTGTCTGTGTGTGTGTGTTTCTGTGTGTGTGTGTCTGTGTCTGTGTGTGTGTGTGCGTGTGGCACACTGAGACCAAACCAGACGGCCTGTCATACAGACCATTAGATCCCGAGGATTTATGCGGCGAAAGGCCGCGACAAGACGTGGATGCGAATAACAAAAAACCTGAACAGAACCCTTATTGATATAAAGGACACCATGTCCATCTTGGCCAGCTTCCCTGTGTTACAACACAATATTTTGACAGTCACTGAGCGAGCCTCAGAACGCCATTTTTCCGTCTGAAATTCGATAGCTGCTGACCCGGGCAAAATACCCTCCAACCAGAGGGAACGTTTAGATGCATCTCGCAGAGTCGCAGCGTTGCAAAGTAGCTGCAAAACCACGCCATGATATAGCTTGTTGCACAGCTGTGGTCCATGTCTCAGGCTCCGGTATGGATCCAGTGATGAACCGATTAAACGAATGCTACTGGATCCGTGCAGCCAGGGAGGCAGAGCTCCGGAGCTCGGGTTTCACAGGGTAAAGAGGCTGCTTTAGCCATTCACACCTATGCGGCTGTGGACAATAATTGGACCAAAGAATTTTCACAGACACACAGACACACACACACACTTGAAAAGGCATGCTGGTACCAGAGCAGACCTTCCAACTCAGCAAATGTGTTGTAATCTGGGGATTTTTCTTTGGAGGAATGTGGGATGTACTGTGTGTGTGTGTGTGTGTGTGTGTGTGTGTGTGTGTGTGTGTGTGTGTGTGTGTGTGTGTGTGTGTGTGTGTGTGTGTGTGTGTGTGTGTGTGTGTTTGCGCGCGCGTTGTGCATTTGTGCCTGTATATGTATATATTTTTATGCATATAAGTATGTATCATACTTGTATGTATACATATAAGTATGTATTTACACACACGCATCCATAGGTATATATTTTACATCCATGCATACATGCACGCAGACAGCGCCATGCCACTGTATCGGAGTAGTTGGCGAGGATCCAGACGACAGGCTTGCCATCGGGAAGGGGTGGAGGTGCAGTGGTGGATTAATCGCTGCACAAAGACGCCTCTTCCTCTCCGCCCAGGGACTTCTGTGGTCTGAGGTGAAACTGAGTGTGAAGGGAATTAGCACGGGAGGGATGGAAAGACAAAAGGCACTCGCCAACTTCAGAGTGGTTATGGTAATGGCGCTCGCGAGAGAAAGAGACATAGAGAGACAGAGAGAGAGAGATGGAGAGTGAGACGGAGAGAGAGAGAGAGAGAGAGAGAGAGAAGGAGAGCAAGACGGAGCGGGAGACAGGGAGAGACGGAGAGAAAGAGACAGAGACGAAGAGAGTGAGTCGGAGACACAGAGAGAGACGGCGCTGCACTGTGTTTAAAATTACTATTATTATTATGAGTGTTGTTATTGTTATTCTGTTTTTTCTTTCCAGGGGGACGCTACCCCTTCTCAAGCAGAGACAGAGGGGGTACATGTGACACAGGTAAAGAGGAGGGGGAAAGAGGAGCAGCGAGTGGAAAAGAATAAAACAAAAACCCCCCGAAAAAAGGAAGATAAGAAAAACACCTTGAGTCGAAGGAGAAACATTTACAGTGACATTTAGTGAAGCGTAGAGGATGTATGAATAAATATGCATAATGCTGCCGGGAAGTACTGAAAGTTTCTCAGGGGTGGAGGAGCGCATGGTAGTGATGCCTCTTGAATTAATGATGAGGTAGCACACCGTCTGTCTGTCTAAGTGTGTGTGTGTGTGTATGTGCGTGCGTGCAAGCATTTGTGTGTGATATCATCCCACTGCAAATATGTGTGTCTCTATTTGTATGTGTGTGTGTGAGTCTGCGTCCCCTCCCACCCATCTTCAGCTCGCTCGCGATGCACCCCAATTTCACATCACCACACATCTCCGTCGCCCAATCATCCCCAGGAGCCGCTGTGACTAGCAATTGTCTCTTACGCTTAATTACGTTTTGTGTGTTTGTGCATGCTTGTGCGTGTGGGCGTGTACATGTGCGCACGTGTGTACGTGCATGTGTACATGTGCATATGTGTGTGTGTGCGTGCGTGCGCGGTTGGGCGAGCATAAGCCCCCCTCGTTAGTTCCAACGCCAATTTTTGGGGTGTTTCTTTCAGTAAGAGGCGGGGGTGAGCTTGTTTTGATTGTTTATTTATATATCTCTCCCAGAAACGTGAGACGATGCAGCGATATGGTGAATATTGCTTTGTTTCATGCAGCATGCCGGTAATCAAACGCTGAAGCACCAGCCCCGGAGGCCAGTGAAGGACAGGAAAGTGTGTGTGTGTGTGTGTGTGTGTGTGTGTGTGTGTGTGTGTGTGTGTGTGTGTGTGTGTGTGTGTGTGTGTGTGTGTGTGTGTGTGTGTGTGTGTGTGTGTGTGTGTGTGGTGTACAGGGGGGTTAGGGTAAGGGTGTGTGTGTGTGTCTGTGTGCCTGCCTGCGTGTGTGTGTGGGCAGGAAGGGGGTGATAGAGCAAGAAGGGAATTGTCAGGGAGGAACTGCTATGTAGGTCAATGAAGAATTGAAGTGGGATATTGCCTCAGCTTCGCTTCGCTCACAAGCCAAAAAACTGATTTGATTTCCTGGTGAATCCATTCCACTTGAATCCTGAATGATTAGCCTGCCTAAAATTCACCTCTGTGATCACCCCGGCAGACGCTAGCCCTCTGAAGAGGGAATCCGACTTGATGTATGGGTATGATGATGTCATCATCGGTGTGTGTGTGTGTGTGTGTGTGTGTGTGTGTGTGTGTGTGTGTGTGTGTGTGTGTGTGTGTGTGTGTGTGTGTGTGTGTGTGTGTGTGTGTGTGTGTGTGTGTCTCTCCACGGTACACAATAACATCTGCCGTTTGTATTTACAGCCGCTTCGACCCTTTCAAACCACGAGCAAATAGGTTTGTCCATGCATTCATGGCAAGCTCTGTAAACAAAACTGTAATATTTAAAATATGACTATTCTTTACACACCACATATTGATCGCTGTACATCGCTAAACGTTGATTTATTGGTATATCCCACCATGTCTTATCCAACTACCAAGACAATTCCTGCGATGCCAAGTATAAAATGTTTGGCATATTCAAAATACCAGAAATAATTGGACTTTCATGAGATGATTCACATCAGGATGTGGTCTGTACACAGACTCCATCTTCCTGCTTCATCTAGCTATTCCCAGAGGAAGGTGCCGGTAGTCATGGTGTACATCAGCCAGCAGGAGAAGAAGAAGGTGGGTGTCCTTTAAGGCCGCAAGTTAGGAAACACAACATTGCATCCGTTTGAAGGTGACATAAAAACCTTCCGATCCCCCCATCACACACACACGCACACAAACACTCAAACACACACACCCCACCCTCAGTCCTTTGTTTGGTGGGTAATTATCACAACAGGTGGCAATGCTACCAGCCCCTTGAGCCCCTTCAGCCCCACAGGGTTGGGGTGTGTGTGCGTGTGCGTGTGTGTGTGTGTGTGTGTCAAAAAGGAGCCTGAAACATCAGTACAGAGCGCACAATGTGCCCCTGTTATTAAGTACAGGAAACCCAAACAATAGCGGCCGGTCTTGTGATGGTAGAGATTAGGCGGCACACAGAGAAGGCCTTCTGTGGAAGACGAGACGCCTGCCATTGTGAGGACATGGCAGCCGCAAGACGCCACTATCACTCTTACTGTGTGTGTGTGTGTGTGTGTGTGTGTGTGTGTGTGTGTGTGTGTGTGTGTGTTGGTGTCTGGGTGTGTTGGTGTCTGGGTGTGAGTGTTTGGGGAGGCCCCTGATGCCACTGATGGCCCTAATGCTGATATCTCCACTTACCTTTTTTAGGCTACTCATGGTCCAGTTATCTTTAATCTCCAACGATTATCTTTAAGTGTGTTTGCCTTTCCTTTTCCGTTGCATCCTGTCAAAAATGTGTGGGAGTAGGGGTGTGTGTATGTGTGTGTGCGTGTGTGTGTCTATGTGTGTCTGTGTGTGCGTGTATATGCTCATGCGGCTGTGAAACCCACTCAGTTATCTCAAAGTTCCCGCTGACAAAAAAATTCCACACTTGTGCAATGACAAGTGAAAAAACACACAGTCGGTTCCCTGACTGGAGTCTAACAGGATCTGACCTCACTGGACGTCCGTACTCCCTCAGACAATGTAGACGGGGACTCAACCCCCCCACCCCCCACCGTCTGTCTGATTACAACACTAGAAGCTGGGCCAGGAAACGGGCGAGTCACAGCTTCGCTATCTACGCCCGCTTACAAACAGCGTCGGCGACTCGCAGCAACACCAAAGATGGAGATCAGGAAGAGCATGTCCTTTGTGTATCGGTGTGTGTTTAGGGGAGTGTGAGGCTGGGGGGATGGGGGGTCTGGGGGGGGGTGAAGGCCTGGAATTAAGATACATTTCCTGTATGAATCATTAGGGTCAGGAAAAGGATACGAAACTACTACATCAACAACACAGAAACCTTGTAGCGCCGCAGAAGAATGAGCGGCCGAAGGGAAGGTGCTGACAGATAGCCGGCCTGAGAGGCTTTCAAGGTCCACACACAGAGCGGCGTCCAACATAAACACATTAAGAAACAAATATATACACACACACACAAAGATATGAGGACCCCAGATAAGGCAAACGATAGCGACTTAAGCCACATCTTGCCGGCTTCGTACTTAAGCTAATTGTCTTTGCCGTTTTTCTCATGCAGCCACAAATTTTTGTGTGTGTGTGTGTGTGTGTGTGTGTGTGTGTGTGTGTGTGTGTGTGTGTGTGTGTGTGTGTGTGTGTGTGTGTGTGTGTGTGTGTGTGTGTGTGTGTGTGTGTGTGTGTGTGTGTGTGTGTGCGTGCGCGCGCCTGTGTAGAGGGCCTCCTTGTCCCTGTATCATCCGTTTCATGTGAGAGTGAAGACTTTCATTTAGAGCCTTTATACATTGTTTACAATTAGCAACAACATCTACAGCTGCGCGCTACTTGGCACACCATTCATCATCGCAGACAACAACTTAACTATTGGTCAACAGGAAATTCCCAGAGAAATATTTGGATTTGTTTATTCAGCTCTGTGGAATGAGGTTCATCTTTCTATCCTGTTACGGCGTAAAAGGATTAAGGCAAGGACTGGTGTGTCTCTGACCCCGAAAAGACTCTGTTCCCCCTCCTTCGCTCTCACTCTCTCTGCCAACAGCACTGCGGGCTGGACAAGGCTGGAGTCCCCCTACTCGCACAGTAGGTGTATGTGTGTGCGTGTGTGTGTGTGTGTTTGTGTACAGCAACTCTAGCTAGGAGTTGACATTTTGTTCATTGGCAGAGGGTAACTTCTGGTATTGCCTTTCATATAGAGGCACATTTTTGACTCCTCTGACAGAAGGAAAAGAATGAATAGCTCAAACAACAATGAACTTCCCAAAGCCCCATTCCTTCAAGGCTTGTAGTAACGGTTATCAAATTTTGTATTATTGTAGGGAAACCTTAGTAAACCACACATTTTAAGAGAGTGAGTCAAGAGTGTCGAGTCATGGAATTCGTGCTTGACAGAGTGAGAGACACAGATAGACCCTTTATACAACTATATATATACAGAGAGAGAGAGAGAGAGAGAGAGAGAGAGAGAGAGAGAGAGAGAGAGAGAGAGAGAGAGAGAGAGAGAGAGAATATTATTAGCGAATGATTCAAGCCAAAGATTAACTAATAGAGTGATATATGAGGTCAGAATGTCCTTAAGCTATATCAGTATCCATTCTCGCTGTGACAAATGTAAACACACAGACGCAGGCAATCGCACGCTCGCATGCAGCGGGATTTAATTAACCATGGGAAGCCATGAAGTCACCTTCTCTGAGGAAACCGATACCGCCATTGGACAGCGGACCAAAGCGACAGCTCACCACAACACCTGCGGTCATGTTTGAGATCTAATGGTTCAGTATGGGGTTATGGAAGATTGTGGTGGTGGGTGTGTGTGTGTGTGTGTGTGTGTGTGTGTGTGTGTGTGTGTGTGTGTGTGTGTGTGTGTGTGTGTGTGTGTGTGTGTGTGTGTCTGAGAGAGAGAGAGAGAGAGAGAGAGAGAGAGAGAGAGAGGCGCGCAATCTAGAGTCTGCCAACAAGATAAGGATTTGCAAGACAAACAGCAATTGTTGCATGTGTTGGTTGTTCGCATGCAAGATAAACTGAAGCCACACGATGTAGCGTTGGGCTGGTTAGATAACCGCCACACACACCTATCCCCACACCCTGTTTGCTCTGGATGTGGATGTGAAACACGAAAAAGAAATGAAAAAAGAAGAGCTGGAGGAAAGTGGTTGACCTCTGATGACCCCTATTTCAGCGACATCAATGCAGATGTAAGGGCACACGCTAAAACTCACACACATAAACACAAACACACACACACACACCGCAACATTCATGCAAACAGCCTAACACACTGAAAATCTTTTTCTGTACAAACATTCTATGAACACAGTTTATCTTGACCTGGCGCAGCACTTCTAAGTAATGTTGTGTCTGTATCTGATGAGACTGACTCCACATGTGAGTCTTTTAAGATGGAGTGTTTTCCTAGTGCCTTATGACTGCCAAGCGCAGCCCCCCCCCCCCCCTCCCCATATCCCTGACTATCCCTGACACACACACACACACACACACACACAGAGAGACAGACACCGTCTCACCCCCTACACTCCAGGACGGAACCGCCCATTTCGCCCCATTAGGCCGGACCATCAGACCATCGACGCTCTGTGACGAAGTGTGTTCCTAAGCAGACACTTTATTGGTCGTGTTATGTCGTTAGCTCGTTGGCCACAGAGTGACCCGCGAGCCGACCCGAGGAGAAGGAGAAGAAGAAGAAAAAGAAGAAGAAGAAGAAGAAGAAGAAGAGGAAGAAGAAAGAGCAACAACAACATCATGTTATAGATTTAACGTCACCGTGCGCACGGCCATGATGCACGACCCGGCCGCCCCTCGTTCCAGAGTAAAAATATACACGCAGAGCCATCCCGTCGGACGCAGTATGGATCGCGTCGGAAAGGGAATAATTGGCAAGATAATGGATGCACAAGTACAACAGTTGTCACTTACGTCAGGCCCCTATTCTTATCCGACAGACTTAACTAATATGCCGTATGTTTCCGATGGCCTTGCTTCGGTGCTCTACGTGGGTTGCGCGAGGTCTCTTTCTCTCGGCTCGACCTTTCCCCGACAGCCGTCACCGTGGCATTACAATAGAACATAAATGAGATCGAAGCAAGCAGATCCAGTGGGAACTTGTAAACAAACAAACTCTCTGGTTATTTAATTGATTTGTTCTTCCCCTCAATAAGACATGCATCTGGGCGGTGAGGGCGAGCCGAATGAGGGTATTGCTTCAGAGCTCATGTGCCTCCCCCATCACCCACAGTCAGTTACCAGGCAACTACAGGGCGTGGAGGGGAAGGTAGATTTGCGGAATGCAAGGCTGTAGGTATGGCTACACCACTCTTGACAACTTTAATGAAGACACACCGATAGGAGAGATGGAGAGAGGGCAAGAAATGTGGTCAGAAAGAAAAAAGACGAAACCAAACACTACACAACAGCCCACCGATGCGGCGATAATGAGGGGGTAAGGAGATGGAGGAGGGTGAAGTGGCAGAGCAAAAGGCCAAAGGAGAAACACGGGGCCTTTAGGTGGTGCATGACGGCCCACATGCACAAGCACAATCACCACTACTAACTGAGTCCACATGGATCTGACAGAACTCCAGAGATTGCTCTTGCACTCTCCCGCTCCGTACTCTGAAGTTAGATGTTCTTCTACCAAAAGCTATGGAATGTTTTGCCTGGATCTTTCATGTGACAGAATGTTCGGAATTTAAGGCAGGGCTGGGAAGTTCTCTTCCTCCAGTGCCTTTGGAGAAAAGTGGAGTTTGATCTAGAGTTTGTTATTTTTGTTTTTTTTATCGAGGCATCTAATAAATTATTCAGACATAAGTTTTAGTGGCTTGGTTATCTGTAATTTCTGTTAGGGGGGTCTTCTCAAAAGTTTGGTGGTTTCGGTTCACCATCAATTGTTTTCACAATCGGTTTCTAAAATAGGTGTTCCCTTTTAAAATAAATATTGAATCAAAATATTGATGAAACTTTTACAGCTAAGATTGCCAAAAAATAAAGTATTGAGTATGGTAAATAAAATACTAAAAACAACAATAACACGGAACAACACAAAGGACGTTTTTGCTTTCTCCAAACCTGCACCAGTGTTCCGTCTTTCAGAAGAAAAAAAAAACGTCTCTCTGATTATGAAAACACAGCACTTGCAATTTTCAAGGAAACCAACGACCAGACAGAAAGGACAGGGAGGATGGGGGGGGAGACGGGGAAGGGGGAGGGGGAGACTTAGATAAATACCGAGCTCTGGTCTCCCGTTTGGAAAACACAGCCATCGCATGCCGCCGCTGAACTCCACAGCGGTGACTATAAACACTGTTACAGCCCATTATGCCAGGAACAAAGTCTGTCATCGGCGCTGTTTGTTTGGGAAAAATAAGCTTAGGAGACAGAGGCGCACGGTGGAATGCTAGCATGCACTTATCCGTCACGATAAATCTCGAGACAGGAGAAATGTTGCTTCAAAGACTGCCAGCGCCTTGAAACATATCGTATCGCCAGGGTCCCTCAAAAGTAGTGTAAAACACTTAATATTTTTTATTGACGATCTACGGAGAATATAACATTGCGCCGCTGTGTAGTAAATCTACGTAAGCACCGCATCTGGTGGGGGAACAAAGTCAAAGTCCGGGGCCTACTTCTTCATTTCCGAGGTGTTATTACAACGCCTCGCAGACTGAAAGCGCTGCCGTAACAGTTTACCTTAAATTACCATGTGCTGACATATTTATGTCAAGGCGAGATCCCATTTGATATCATGTGATTGTCACATCCCCCCCCCTCCCCTCTTTAATCTGTTAAGGGATGAGAGGCAATTGCGGAGGCGATAATAAAACTGTGATCGGAGGCTATTACCCAACCCATCATGGCCTTCAACGCCGTCCATAAACAGACAGCAGCGCAGGCAGACGTGTGGAAGTGCAGAAACACTGTTTATACACACAGTCAGAGTCAATGGGCTGATTGGGAAATGATGTGGTGGGGCTTTTCTTTTTCCGTTTTCTTTTCATAGTGGACCGAGATATAACTGCTTATCAGCGAAGATAAACAAGCCCTGTTTAAAGGTGCACACACACACACAAACACACACTGGTAAAGGAAGTGGTTGAAAGGGTGATGTTCAGCAGAATGCACAGGAACATTATCAACCTCTCACATGACTAAGATATAAATGGCTTTAACTTATTTTGGTGCATTTATTATTCTTTGAATTTGTTTGTGTGTTAATAGTTGTGAACGTATAGGTGTGCTTATGTGTGTGTGTTGTATGTATGTGTGTGCACATATAGGTGTGCTTATGTGTGTGTGTGTATGTGTTTGAATGTGTGTGTATGTAGATGTAGGTGTGTGCATGTGTGTGCGGTCCTCTGAAGAAACAGCTGCTCCCACCACTGTGCTGATGCAGCGTGCCCAGCATGGGAGGGCCCCCCTCTCTTCGGTTCGGCCACACATCGCCATGGGGACAGTGGCGACATGCTTGCGGAGATTAGCACTCTGAGCCTCCGGGCGCTTCACGCGGCGTCTTTGTGTTTGTGGGGCCGAGTCGGTGACAACCCTCCCTGCTGTTAAACTGTTGCCCAAACCCCACCTTGTCCCGTGTCTACCTAGCAAGTCAGCACAGCTGTTCCACCTCTTGAATAAATGTTTAAAAAACGATTTTTAAAAAGGAAAGCAAGAGGGCATCTCAGTGAACAGCAAAGGGCAGATTGTCACGACTGGTTGTATCCATTACTTTACCCTAGACCTGTCCTCCTTGTTTAGAAGGCGACCTGGAGAAGGTCAACAACCTTGGAAGTTAGAACCAGTTTGAAGGTGCTGATGACAAATATTACCTTCAACATGATCTGTTAGGAGCACCATTGCAGCATCCTTCGTACACACTGTACCTCCTGTGTGTTCCAGAACAACCAGCGGAGGGTAGGATCAGGAGGACGGCGTAACGTTGATTACCCCCACCTGTCAGCGAGACTTTCGGGGGGGAAGGTACCGATGGATGATCGTCGCGACCTATGCAGCCAGGCTATCGGGGGGAAAGAACCTGATGAAGAACCACACATCCTCCTGTGAGCAAGGCTTCCACAGAAGGAAGGTAAATGTTAAATTGGTAAATGGACCGCATTTATATAGCGCCTCTCTAACCAGTGGCCACTCAAAGCACTTTTGGTGTCAACCATGCAAGGCGACAGCCAGCTCATCAGGAGCAGTTAGGGTTATTGTATTATTAGTGTCTTGCTCAGGGACACCTTGACACCCAGCGAGGAGGAGCCAGGGATCGAACTAGCATCCTTCCGATTACCAGCCAACCCGCTCTACATCCTGAGCCACAGCCCACCCAATAACCTCCCAATGACCCTCCCCACGTTGGAGCCAGGATCACGCTGGGGCTGCTCACTAGCAGCGCCCCAAAGGCAAATTCCCCCGCCTCATGCGCGATGCAGTCAAGGCGAGGTTAGCAGCATGGTTAGCACCGCTTGCCTCTACCAAAGAAATGGGAATGCAAATGGAGACTGAACTCGTGATATGAACAAAGCTCGGGTTCTGGCTGCCCCAGAGTGGTGGGTAGAAAAAGCGTCACATGGACGAGTTTATATTAAGACTGTTAGAAATCAAATAGATAGGATCTAAAGTGCTCTATTTCACCAAGAGAATAATACTCTTTATGGCAAGGCGAGATTCTGGGATATTGAATAAAGGAGCCAAGCTAAATGAAAAGCTTTGAATAACATTAGTGGCAATCTCCACAAATGTCAGCATACACACAGACAAGGACAGACACAAATAGTGCGATGGCGCACAGAGAACAGCTAGTCTTTGTGCAAACTTCTGTGTTGGGGCTGATATCGCCCCAGAGTGACCTCAGACACTCCTCCCAGAGCGATTCCAACCGTGTGGACCAACCACTTCATGGGCCGTTAATAATTCCCACCTTTCACACACATACTCATGGCTACACATTAAGCCTGAGACACTTTGAGCCTCCTTTGGGAGACCGGTCCCAAGCAAGGTCACTCCAGCCTGCCCCCGCCCACATGCTTGTCGAGGCCTGACCCTGGGTTTCGCCCGGAGATAACCTTCCCGTGAAAGCGGGGCCCCCCCCCCCACTGCGACTCGGGGCCCCGCAATGAGTCACCGATTACAACTGTTTACAGCGGTCAACCCAGGCTCGGGGGGGCCCTCGGGCTCTGGGGCCCCCCGTGTGAGCAGTCAGAGCATCCAACAGCTTATCTGTCACCCGGGCCTTGATGAGCCAAGCACGCTCCTGTGTGAAGGGGCGACAGCAGAGCTGACAAGCCGCCCCCCCCGTCTCTCTCTCTGTAAACATGCTGGAGGCCAGGGCCATTCGTAGCCCCCCCCCCCCCCCCCCACACACCCCCACACTGCCCGGATTGATGGTTAACACAGCGCACTGGGGTCTGTGTGTGTGTGTGTGTGTGTGTGTGTGTGTGTGTGTGTGTGTGTGTGTGTGTGTGTCTCAGTGACAGTTATGTGTGAGAGAGAGATAGTGGATAAGAACAAGGTAGAACAAAGATGTGGCAGACAAGGCAAAGACGAAACGAGAAAAGAAGAGAGAGAGAGGTGACAGGACATATATACACTTCCTTGTAGAGTTAGATTCATCGGCCAGATCCCTCCAGAAACACTCTATCTCGGGATTATAATGCAGAAGGCTTCCGCGGTGTGATTTTTATTTTTTCCGCTCCAGTTTATTACAACGGAGCTCCTTGTCGACCTGGATCATTCGTGGCTGGGTTAAAAAAAGAACGCAGGCATCATGAGAGAACAAGGAGCTGATTATGTCTCTTTGGAAAACCGCTCGAGAAATGCTTTTGGTGGCATTGCGTTTCTTTCAGACCGCCGTGCCTGTAAATGGTTGTACTTTAGACGTGTGTGGGCCGCTAGCTGGGGAATCAGAAACAAGCAGTAACACGGTAGATACAAATGATTATCGTTGGTTAATAATGTTTTTTTCTTTCACTTTTCGATTGTAGAGTGAGGGAAAAGCCAGAGTAATTGTCTGTGCCAAAGAGTCCTAAGTGTACCAGCCACGCTTGCAACACAATTATACACTAGTTAAGTCATCTGGTAAAACCTCCCAATCACAACACAAACATCCTATCACACACACACACACACACACACACACACACACACACACACACACACACACACACACACACACACACACACACACACACACACACAAACCCTTACAGGACTATAAGACAAAATGGGAGTTGGCTACAGATGTAATCTTGGTGCAATTGGATTCTATCATGTGAAAAGTTTTAACTTCTCCAAATGATCATCCGCTTTAATGGAGACAATCATCCACCCACGTTGTTCAGGCTTTAATATCCTCTTTACGCATCCATATCAACCCCGCCGCATTAGCTGGTAGCACAGTGTGTGTGTGTGTGTGTGTGTGTGTGTGTGTGTGTGTGTGTGTGTGTGTGTGTGTGTGTGTGTGTGTGTGTGTGTGTGTGAGCGTAAGATTGTAAGGGTGTGTTTGTGTATGTGTGTTTGTCTGTGTGTGTAAGAGGGTAAGGGTGTGTGTTTGTGTAAGAGTGTAAGTGTGTGAGTGTATGCGCAGATACTTACTTTTCTTTCTTACCCAACGCTTGGTGAACTCCCCCCCCCCCCCCCCCCCCACACACACACACTATTCTCTTGATTGGCTCTGTTTCCCTCTCCATCAACCCGCGTGCTTCCCAGACGAACGACGAGGGCCCGGCACTCCGGTCACCAGCGCTCCCAGGGGCCTCTGCTGTGTTACCATTCGCGCCTTTGATAAGAGGCCAAACAAACAAACCTTCCGACTAAACGTCCCCTCTTTGGGAGGGGAGGGGCCCCTACGCCAGACAGCAAGGCAGGAAGGAACAGGAAAGACAAGGGGGACCGTCGATCTTCCGTGGCGCACTTCCTTGATGGATTTAAAACGCTTGAGTGTGAATCTGTGTGCATGTGTGAGTGTGTCGGTGTGTGTGAGTGTATGTGTGTCTGTGTGTGTGTGCGAGAGTAAAAGGCTTGGAGAGGGTGTAAGTCAACCGAGGGGCTGCATCAATAAACTCTGTCCCTGTGTCTCCCCTTGTTTTATCTCTGTACATTACTTCCTCCCTCTCATTTATCGTTGCCCTTCCTGGGACACATCAATTCACCCTGTTCTCCTCATCCTCTCTTTTTCATTCATGTCCCTACTGCTCCCCCCCCCCCCCCCGCCGTCTGCTTGTTTCAAACGGGTAAACATGCACAACAAGAAGCGCGCTCTCTCTCTCTCTCTCTCTCTCTCTCTCTCTCTCTCTCTCTCTCTCTCTCTCTCTCTCTCTCTCTCTCTCTCTCTCTCTCTCTCTCTCTCTCTCTCTCTCTCTCTCTCTCTCTCTCTCTCTCTCTCTCTCTCTCTCTCTCTCTCTCTCTCTCTCTCTCTCTCTCTCTCTCTCTCTCTCTCTCTGAAGAAGCTCATTCCTCCCCTGGAGGGCCACAGCGCAGTGCTGCCGTGTCATTAACCAGACATTGCCTCTGCATCGTGGCGGAGTATTAACATATTTCATTTGCTCTCGACGCTTTCGTCGCCTGTTCCCGTGCACTTGCTCGCAATAAAGCACAAGTTATAACTTAGCATAACTTGTTTTGCGGTGAAGCAGGGTGAAGTATCCCTGTTGTGTTGTAGCTGCGTATCGTTAGCAGTGCGTAATTACACATGAGGGTGGAGAGACTGATGCCATATCTACAAATGAGTCACTGAAGATTTGTTTTTCTTCTTTGGGTGGGGGGGAAGAGATTTATCTGTTGTGGTGAATCAGCGCCCGTGTGTGGTCCGTGTTATCCTTTATCTCTCTCAGTGCATACTCAACCGTCTTTGCGGTCAGTCCAACACACAACATTTGAATTGCATGAAATTTGATGTTGCTTTCCCTACACTGTAACCCCCACCACCACCACCAAATCCCTCTGCCCCATACACGTGTGTGTGTGTGTGTGCGGGCGGGGGGCCAGTTATTAGCTGTACAGGGCAGTATTGGTCCCCGGGCTCCAGGGCCACACTGGATTAACCTTTGACCCCGCTCCGGGCGTCAAGGCCAGCGGGGCTGTTTCACAACACAGGTTGAGAAGGGAGCGTGCTGGTTGGGATCAGCTATCACTGTCCCTTCACCCCGGCAGAAGACTTTCACAATGCAGGGAATATCTTAAAATGCTCTGTGTTCTCGAATGTCTCGATGCTTGCTCTACACTCGGATAAAAACGCATATCCTGAACACACACAGAAGCGTTTTCCACAATAGGAAGCCGGCATCCAAGGTCTGATAATGGAGACGAGACTTTTGTTGACAAGCTTGAGTAAGTTACCGGTGTGGCATGCGCTCGCTCTCCTTCCATCAGTTGATCTGCCCAATCTGACTAATTAGTTCATAACACATCCTGCAGGCAGTAATTAGGCTTTGTCAGTCGCGATCACAATGTTGATACAATAAGTAGAAGACTCCCGTGCTGGAATTGTTCTCAGTGAGCTGGCAATAGGTAAGGGAGATTATCCAGTTCAGATAGCTGGGAATCATGATGTTAAATATCATGATGTTAGATATCATGATGTTAGATATTATGAGTGTGTGGGTGTGTGTGTGTGTGTGTGTGTGTGTGTGTGTGTGTGTGTGTGTGTGTGTGTGTGTGTGTGTGTGTGTGTGTGTGTGTGTGTGTGTGTGTGTGTGTGTGTGTGTGAGCAACTGAGTAGATGTCAATGGGGAGAGGGCGGTACTTAAAGTTAATCATTATTCATGAAAGGCAGCAAAACAGGATTACAATGTCACAATTCCAAAAAAAAAGTGTTTGCTCTAAATATTTTCATCATGATTAGAAAGAAAAAGTCTCAGCTGATGTGCCGCCTCTGGCAAAACAAAACGTAAACAGGCCATTTGAGAGAGAGAGTGAGAGTCCAACAGCTGATTGCCAAGTACATCCGTTGTCTGTCATTCAAAGGGAGAGGTGCGGGTAAAAGGCACTCTTTAAAGTGCTGCGCCGCGTTGATTTGCAGAGAACCGATCTCTTAACTGATTGCCTTCCACATCCACAATCACACACTTAGAGGAAAGATGGCAAACAAACATGATTTCCCTCAGTGACGGCCCCGTTGTTTTTGTCCTCGTCAGATGTGCCATTCGAAAAATATGATTGTCGCTGCCGCGCCAAAAGAAAACATGACAGTGTTGGGACGAAGGCCTCCAAACAAGTTTGAAAGGATGCACTCTGATCCCTAAGTGTAGACCTTTGGAGGCATTTTGCGGCCTTAATGACCGCCTTCAAATCTTGCTTTCGCTGCTATGGGGTATTAAAGCCGCACATTACCTCCACGCAAATGGTCAGCCCCTTTTGTTTTTGGCCTAGCGCCTGGCAGACACATAAAAGAAAGGCAGACACACAGGCGCATGTGGATGATATCAAGCTCTTCTGTTAAAGAGTAGGAGCTGTGAGTGGGAGTGAGCGTCAGGGGAGAGGGTATGAATGGGTCTTTTTATTTTATTTACCAGAATGAGGTTAGTGCCGGTCTGCGTCCGAGACCGCACAGTAAATCCTCACATCCTACGAGTTGACCAGCAAGACACAAGTAGGGAGGGGCAGGGGGGTGGTGAGGGGCAAGCCCGTTGTGGACCGCGAGAACAGAGAGGAAATGTGTGTCTTTACGCACAAGGTCATAATGTTTAACGCAAAGCTACTTCTCGTTTACAGCGTGTCACCCGAGAGGCTGGTGCACAGAATTGTTTCTTAGTGTTTTTATTATTTACCCTTCATTGTTCTGTGGTTATAAAAAGCCAGCCTTTTACAATGCATGCACAGTGCTCACAGCCTTCGGCGCAGAAGCAAGTATTTGTTTTTAAATGGTTACTTGCTTTCTTCCATTTCTCTTCTGTTCAGCAATGAGTTGGGAGTGGTGCGGAGCAGAGACCCAGCCATACACAAACAAGATGGAGCATATTTGAGAACATTCCTTCTCAGGAGAGTCAAAGCCCAAGCCAAGGTTCCCCTTTAACTGAATCCAGAGAAGGAGTTCAGACTTCGCATGATGTCTGCTTATCAGTCGTATTAAACCGCGATTGAACAATGGTGAATTGTTTCCGAGTAAATCCTGGGGTAAATCAAATGCATTCCAGTGTCACAGCAAATATGAATGCAAGTAAGAGAAATGTAATTTGTGGCCAGTTTAAATCCCCATGAGCACATATTTCATCAGATATTAATTCCTTTCCATCTGAGACCGTATCCTGTTTTATTAAGATTTGCAAACAGAAATACATTGTGACAGATAACACTAAAAAGTTCAACTTGTTTGTGTACCTCACAAACAGAGGCCGGTACACAAACGATTCTGAAGGCCGTTTGTAACTGAACTTTAGAAAGACAATTCCTCTACCTCTCCTATCCGCTAATGTCAGTGGCCTGTTAATACTTGCGATATTCTTAAAGCGTTCAGAGTTCAGAGTTTTAATTAAGACTCGGCACGGTTTCAAAAAAGTCAAAGTTCTGTGTGGGCAAATACACAAATCAGACCTGACGAGATAATAACTTGGCCCACTCACAAAGACCTAGCCCGCCGCTGCGTCCAGGGATGTAATAGCCCCCTTGGCTTGATAAACTGCTGGGTTGGGGGTTGGAGAGAGGGAGGTGGGGGAGACACATACCATCAGGGCACTGGTTGGCAACCACTCACAAATATCTACATCATACAAGTAAGTTTGTAAGAACGCAGACGCTCGCTGTTCACGTTCTCCGGCCTTAAGTGTGAAAGCATCAAATCCCTGCAAGCTATTGGCCGGTAATGAGCATGGACCACCTACAGTGTATGCTAGGACAAGCTGGTTCAAGTTCAGATACGCAGACCAATATCAATATGCTAAACGGTGAGAAGTTTATGTGCATCTGTCAAACTCTTAAATCTCCTGATCACATAAAGCTGAATCTCCAAAATGTCTGTTTCACATGCGCTGTCGGTCGGCCGTGTGCTGAGGCAAAGCATTTTTTAATCCTAGCGGGAGGGGACCGGGGATTTACAGATTGTCTGAAGATTTGAGGGCTTTGGCGGCATTGTGCAGATGAGCGTAATGAATCAAGAGGTTTGTTTGTGTTTTCCGTCGAAAGTTAAACATTGGGCTTTGAACGAGTCTCTCCGGAGCCCTCCTGTTCAGGTCTCTGTTGTTCTCCGCTCTGCGCCGACGCTATCAACACACAGCCAACGCAACCCCCCCCGCCCCCCCCCCCCCCGCTACATTTTCCTGTGGGGTTTCATCTGTGCTTGCCCTTATCTGAAAGGGGGGGGTGGGGCGTCATAGCCAATCGGGATGGCTATGACATTTATCTTAGCGTGCGTGTGTGTGTTTGTGTGTGTGCTTGTGTGTTTCTTCTCGGCTTTATCTCTACAAAGCCGGATAGATACACAGAGAATGTGGTGTGTTGAAGACCTCACTATGCGCCTGGAAGCCGGTATCTCACTAACTCGGCTGCATCTACACAGCTGGATTCGGCGTGTTAACGTGTGTCTCCAGGGGTGTGTGTGTGTGTGCTTGTCTGTGTTGGTATGTGTATGTGTGAGTGTGTGTGTGTGTGTGTGTGCTTGCCTGTGTTGGTGTGTGTGTGTGTGTGTGTCTGTGTGTGTGTGTGTGTCTGTGTGTGTGTGTGTGTGTGTGTGCGTGCGTGTGTGTATTGTGTGCGTACACTACAACAAAGCAAATGATTTATGACGGTTTTTGCCTGACTTCGTGATAACTTCAATGAAGCAGGCCGATGGAGCAGATTCTTTGCATTGCATATTGCGCGTGCCGAACTCCGAAGCACAGCCAAGCGGAAACAATATTTTAACTGTGACTTATTTAGAGATTGCCTCACTTGTCAATGATCAAAAGGAACATGCGGCCGTAAGAGGCTCTGCTGTTAGTGAGGGCTCCCAGGAGAAGGGCCTTTGGGGTTTGGCCCAAAAATGTACTGTCTGGCACGGATCTGGCTTTCGACGACAGTATAAGACAAAAAAAATCGTGGCTCACAATCGTGGAAAAGAAAAAACTTTCACATGATGCATGTGCCTCAACAACACACATTCGTCAATGTGTCTTCCCACTCACTCCAGAAAACACATAGTCTAAACAACATCTGTCTTCATGTCAGAATCCTTTACCCGCACCCAAAGAACACACCGCTGACTGTTAAGCGTAGATTTGGTTTCCTAAATATGCATTCAAATTAGTGTGTTTAGACGATTATCATACGTCTCACGGATTTGTAAGCAAATATGACTTTGCTTACAAATCCGAGCAGAGCATAAGGGGATTTCACATCTGTTGCCCAAAAAATTATGTTTTGGTTGAAGTCTGAGCACTGCATACGTTAAGTAACTCGAGTAGACACATCGGGTTTCATGGATGTATCTTGACAAGATCTCAGCTTCTCGACGTAGATTGACTCGGACTTTAATGCTGTCCATTACGGATTGTTGCTAATTCATAACAGCGTGGTTCGGAGCGTAATGGATGCGGCTCGAATAACAGCGAGCCAGCGAGCGAGTGAGTGTAAACAGGCCGCCCTGTTCGAAGGGAAACGCTTCCGATGGGCCCAGATTATGGCTCGTCTGATGCATTGTCCGTGTCGGAGGAGTTGTCGGTCGGCGAACCAACAAATAACAGCTGCTCACTTTGCTTCGACGTCTGAGTTAATGAAATGGAAGACAAAAACAAATAGAGAGAGCAGCTCCGCGCGACGCCCGTATTGATGGGCTGTGCCAAAGGGCGGGGGATGTCCGCCCGAAATGCCATCAGTCAAATCAGACCCCTCGTTCTCCTTGATCCAACCGTCTCCAGCACACTACTCATCTCGCCTCAACAGGGATTGACAGGAGATGGATTGATGAGGAGCCTTCGGGGCAGATCCTCTGCACCCTGCGGTGTGTCCCCCTGAAAGCCTTTGCCTCAAACTGACAGGCCAGAGTGCCTGGTTGCCTGGCTGCATATTCCTCTTAAAACATCCGTCCTCTGAGGCTGAGGGACAAGACAAGGTGGCAGCTTCGCTCAGCGCACACCTTCTCCTTCTAACTGGAAGGGGCCAAGTAGCAAACTCCTCAAGGATGTGCAGTGGACTGACACCGAGATACCGTGTCTGGTTGACCTCTACTCCTCCGCTGGAGGGAGTAGCCTTGAAGAGGCAATGACGTCCTGTAGCGAAGGCACTGGATGTGGATGTGGGGAATCCTGTCTTCCGGGCAAAGGCAGGTGGTGGGAAGGAGATGGAGTGGGAAGAGGAGGAGGAAGGGGAGGAGAAAGAAAGAAGGAGGAGGAGGAGGAAGGCAGGGTGACTGACTGGCAGCTGCTCTAGGGGCACCAGATGGCCTGGCAAGAGGGGGTGGGACATGGCAATGGGTTGACAGGACCTCTGTGTCATTGCCTTGCATCTGCAGCCTGTTTCAGGACGCTGGCAGCAGCGACGGCTTTCTGGCCAGCCGTGGTGTCACACCAGCCCGTAGCGGCCGAGGTGGAAAACTCGATTGGGCACGGGATGAGTCGAAACACGCACCTGATGCTGTGTGACAGTGTGAGGGGAATATCGATGGCAGCCGTCCAAGCCCGGTCTGGGAGTGCCGGCGGGTGAGTCCGGGTGAGCTTGGATTTGGCATCGGCGCGGCTCACCTAGGTGGAGCAGAAGTTACAACTCATCAAAAGTTTGGATTTTAATTACAGGCCGGAGCGAAATGTGATAACAGTGCCAATAACCCCCCCGAAAAAAGAGGCATTCTGAATATTCAGCACCACAGGGCACAGCTCACATCCCGTCAGGTCTGGCAGCGCTGCTCACTTCCTGTTAATTAGTGCTTTCTTCACTGACAAACACTCCCCGTTTTCGTTTTGCGAACGCCCATCACAATCACCCAGCACAATCACCCATCACCGCCCCGTGTTCCTCCCGAGTGGCGGCGTGCGGCGCAGTCTAGCGTGCGCCGTCAGCGCCGCCGCGTGAGGCGGCCGTCGCCTCCGGTCTAGTTGACCCGTGCTAATCAACCGTCTGCCGTGGGGGCCGCTCCCCAGCGGACGCCGTCCCCACCGCCGCTCGCCCCGAGTCCCGCGGAAACACCAATACAGAGGGGGACGCTCCTGCTCGCTTTCCGTCGAGCTCCCGCTCCCTCTCGCTGTCTTCCTCGCTCTCTCTCTCTCTCTCTGAAGGATGCTGTGGCAGCTACCGGTGGCTGTGGTTTGCCTGCCAGAAAAGCGGGGGCTTGTGAGCTCTTTTTCTTCTGCGTGGCGGCAGGAGGGTGGGGGGGGGGGGGGGGGGGGGCGAGGGGATGAGGCGAACCAGCTCAAAGACGTGTTCACTGATCAATATTTGATGCTCGCCGTGCCTCTTCACACGTCGCAAAGAGGGGGTCCGTGTTCCCCCTCCCCGGGACGCGAGCCAGGCGTGGCGAGGTGTGAGCAGAACCGGATTCTGAGGTGGAGCTGGGGAACCACTGGGTGCCAGCCCTGATCCATTATGGATGACGTTTGGGAACTCAGGGTTCGGTACACAACGAAAACAATACCGCGGCGACTGGAGCAGAGCGCATGGCTGAACTAATTATGTGGGAGTGGAAGGAACGCACACACATTTGTCACACCTTTCCTACACACGTAATGCATGTGTGTGCCGACTCCCACGCGCGATCATGCGCGTCCGACTGCGCGATTCATAACTCTGATTACATCCCGTGGATTCGTCCACTCTGCAGCCGCGGCTGTCTTTCCATTAACCCTCCAACCAGCTTTGAATTGACTTTGCCTGATTAATTTCCACCGCAACTTTTACTGCACCCCCCTCCCCTCCATCACATCTTTGATCACATCTACGTTGATCAATGTCTAATTGGATGAGAGAGTGGGCTGAATTATGCTCGCCTCCACTGAATGCCGGTGCATACATTATCGGTCAGACTGATGCGGAGCGATGATTTATATTGTTGCTCCACTAACGTTCTGTTAATTAGACGAGACTTGAGAGAAGTTTAATTAATGCTGGGGGGGGGGGGGGGATTAAGGACGCTGAACATGTCAATTAGAAACAAGGTCGTGATGCAATGTGAGCCAGATAAACTGACAGACTCAAATCGGTGAAAACAAACTAACAAGACCACCTCTAATGACCCTGGTTCCGTAACATAGACTTTCTTCCCCGGGTTTCTGTTTTGTTATCGAAGCGTAAACGCTACAGAGCGCTGTGATGTGTGTTACCTCCATAATTCATACCTTTCCCTTGAACCTCTGCCAGGCTTCTCCTGCATTCTGACACGTTCTCATTCAAGTTCAGGCCACGGATCAAACTAATCCCACTACAATAACGATTGGTATTCACTGCAAAATGCAGTTCTTTCTTATCATGTGTGCATGTGTCTATTTACACGGAATGCAAATGACAAAAAATCTGCGCATGAATATTAGCAGTGCATAATTCTCCCCGCTGTCCTGCTTTGCTCCCTGCCCGTCTCTCCGAAAAAACCTCTGACACAGAACCTTTGCTTCGTTGTTTTTTCCTCTCTCTCTCTCCATTCCCCGTTTCCTTGGCAACTCTCGCAGAGAGATAGTGGAGCTTTCGGCGGGAGACGGAGTACAGCAGTTGGAGTCATTATTTACTGCAGGGTCTGAGCTCTGATATTCACTGCTATGCTTAAGAGGGCCGACCCCCCCCCCCCGTTCGTCCAAATCTATTTCCACCTTTCACGTCAGAATGCACATAATTACAGTTTCCATGGCGATGTGCACTGGTAAGGTGAGGAGGTGGATGTTTTGAAACGCGGCAATTATGTTTAATTTGTAAAAAAAGAAATTAGAAATAGAAACATTTGTTGGTAGCCGTTGTAATTGCTTTTTGTTATTAATGGCAGGTGAAACACTTAGGTGCCAAAAAAACAAAGTTATAAACTGTGTTGTTTGCTGAGCGAGCGCACTTGCTTCAAGGCTAATTAGCAGAGTTATTCTGGCTGCTAATCACTGTTTGTTGGTTCAGCGTCCTCAAAACAAAGCAAGACAGGCAGCAAGGCCACCTTTTTTCAGCGGGCGATAAATCTAAATTTGAGGGCTGTGGGAAATTCAATAAGCCGGGGTCTTAATTAATGCCACCGTGTACACTCAAGTCATTCATCCATGACCAGCGAATAAAATACGACTCATCGAAAGAGTGGCCATTGCTCACTGAGTAACAGAAAGAGTTCAGGTCATCCCGTGCCAAGCCCCATGCATCATTTACTGTCGCTGTCAAGACCAAATGTATTAATGCTCGTATTTAAGCAAATGTTTGTGCAAATGTGACTCGAATTG
Source organism: Gadus morhua (assembly GCF_902167405.1). Classification (NCBI taxonomy): domain Eukaryota; kingdom Metazoa; phylum Chordata; class Actinopteri; order Gadiformes; family Gadidae; genus Gadus; species Gadus morhua. Next base: position 12,817,298 of record NC_044070.1, on the reverse strand, counting down.
ATGATGCATTACCAAAAGCTGGCTTCCCCAGCGGATGTGTATTTTACCTCTGGGAGCCTGATAGATAGCTGGTTTGTAGTCTGCTCAGCAAGGTATTATCCAAGAAAATTATAAAATCTCATTCCATGGTTATAGCCTATTTTCCATAAAAAAAAATGCAGCGTGTAAAGAAATATTAACGTGAACATCAACACGAGTTGAAGCCGTCACTTATTCCTAAATTCGCCTTGAGGGCAGATGTCATCTGCATCTCACTGGCCTACAGCAGAGTGTTATTCTATAACAACCGGGAAACAAAGAGGCTGTTGCTGTCACAATCGACCAAACACCCCCACCACCACCACCACCACCACCACCACCCACCCCCATCACCCCCACCAGCACCTCCAGCCCTGCCAGACACGCAGGTGCGATTGGACCGCTCTTCCGCCTCCCCTCCTTGAATGACCTTGGGAGGAAGGGGCGGGGTGGGGGGGGTCTTTTTAACCAAGCCCACCCTTTTGTCTCTGAAATGGCAGCAATTAGTGAAGGGAGCCGAGTGGCAGGGTTATTGTGAACATGTTTTGGGGGGGGGGGGGGGGGGGGGAGTCGGAGGAAGGAGCACGCGTGTGGAGAAAAGAGAAGAGAGGGAGGGGGGGTTGAGCTACAGGGGCCCGGAGTGGGAGACTGAGAGTGAGACAGAGAGAGAGGGAGAGAGAGGGAGCCAGAAGGTCAGGGATAATTAGAAGCCTTTGCAGTCCTCTCCAGAGTCCCTGCAGGAAGCCCACAGATGGGCCCCTGGGCTCCCAGGCACCTTGATGAGGTGGCGCGCGCGCGCACACACACACACACACACACACACACACACACACACACACACACACACACACACACACACACACACACACACACACACACACACACACACACACACACACACACACACACACACCTGAGGGAGGAGGGTGACCACTGACGGCCGCAGTGGACACAGCTGCGGAGAGACCGAGCGAGAGGATGACATTCTGGAGAAAAAAAACAACGGATTAATAGGGCGTCATTCGTCGCATAACGCATGTTCACGACAATTGATGAACCGATATAAAATGCCACAGTTATTCCATCATGCTACACTTGGGAGTGGGGAGGGGGGGGGGGTTATGCTTTTACAAGACTGTTATCGCGGACCACCAGCTGCCGCCCGCTCCCTGGCCCCGCGCACGCAGCCCCCCCTAAACACCACACAGTGTTGTTTCTTGCCCGAATTAATTGACCACCCTTTTTTTTTTTTATTTCTCCTCTCGCTGTAAAACACTACCACAGGCAGTTGACTCCAGACTTCAAATGTCAATTATTTCACCCGGGTCCGCCAACAGACCTCAAGAAAATCTATTAACGGCGACTCTGCCCGAGCTACAGGTATTACGGTGCGCACAAAACAGCCGCGAAACCCGCAATTAGCCGCCCTGACATTTATATCCTGGCTCCCATTCAAATGCGCCAGCGGAGCGAGAGCTTAGCTAGGGAGAGAGCCTGGGGACCCGAGGGGTCTCAGAAGCCCGGGGTCGGCAATGCAAGGATGATCCAGCACCACCAGAACTGGATAGTTACACAGGTACAGACCAAAGGAGTACAATTGAACCAGAAAAAGCTCCATGGTAATTGACTCGAGGGGTCGGTTGGGATGATTGCAAAAGCAGAGGCAGGAAATTCTGCATACGGGAAGAGGCACTTGGAATAATATCCAAGACATGTGGAGCAGACTATCAATCTTTATCGGTTATCTTAGATTCTCTTTAAGAAAAAAAGAAACAGTTCTTACCATTTGTGGAAAAATATACTTTTTATAACAATGTGGAAGCGTAGCTGTAGACAAATATATTTGCGTGGAGCAAGAAGTGTCTTAAGTAATTGGATTTATATATGTATAGTGGCACATTTTGACCATATTTTATAACAGTCCATTAAAATAAATCTAAAGACAACCACTACAGTTTATACTGTGGTGGGCGATGAATAAACAAAACTGTTCAAATTCAATTTATGCAGCGAAAAAACCTTTTTCATTCAGAATAGATATACAAACAACTTAAAGCTGTGGTAAGTGAGAAGAGAGAGAGCAGGCAAGAAGCAACTAATGCAAAGAAATGGCGACCTCCCTCTCTATGTTTCTCTGTCAGAATTGTTGCATTCATGCACCTGTGGTGACGCTATGATAAAGCAGTGTGCTTGCATGTGATTGACAGGCAACATGGATTCCATAACAAATGATCAGGGAAGAGATGCCCTGATTGGTGGGAAATTAGCCAGGAGCGGTCTTAAATCTAAACAGTCTAACACAGAGGCAGGAGTGCAGTCAACTAGATACACAGAGGATGTCACTCACTAATAGCAGAAGGATGGCAAGGCCATTTTTAACAATTTAAACTCTTACCTGTCCATGGTGAAGCTTCAGAAGTCCATTAATCCCAAGGTGGAAAAGTACTCCATTAAATGAAAGGTCTAAATATAAATCCAAAGACTAATCCAACACAAACAGATAATAAAGGTCTTCATTCCCATCTACCACACTGTTTCCCTGAAATAGGCCCTAAACTTCAATATAGTTTGTCTTTATCTTTCCTGCACTTCTCTCTTCGCTTTTCACTGGACAGCATGCAGGTTTGTTCTAATTATCATACAGCTAGCTCAACCAACCCAACCCCACAATACAACACAACCCAGTCCTACAACACAACCCCATTATACAGTACAACAAACCCCATCATACGTGAACGAAAACAACAAAAAAAATCCCATCCTTATTTAACAAACCAGACCAAAACATTGTTGGCTGTTACATGGTTCAGGCAGGCTATTCCTGACACAAACACAGAACCGCGCACAAAGCGCACACAGTACCCACAGTACCCACAGTACCCACGTAACCAAAGGTAGTTAACATTGCTCAGGCCGTGTCATTGGAATTGGAATGACATTCATTCCTTGCGAGGTAACCGGCAATATGAAAGAGCTCAGGCATCGTCAAGGTCTCCCAGCTACAGCGGGCTTTCCCTTGAGCTAACCCGCCGAGAATCCACATTTCTGTCACTCACACCACGGAGTAGCGCCGCCATTACGGCGGCGACGCTCGCAATCTCTACCATCAACCTTATCCCATCAATGTAAAGAGCGTTCACTATCAACCGCTGCATTTGCCCGTCACTCACAACCTCATTCATCAGTTACCCTTTTCAGTATGCAGCCTTGTTTACATGCACCCCCCACACACACACACACACACAGAAGCATGTATGCACACACACACATGCACAAACACTCACAGATGCACACACACACACATGCATGCACGTGAACACACACACACTCACATAAACACACGTCTTAAAGCCATTTTCTAAAAGCGATACAAATGTGTATAGCGTGAAGTGTATATTTTTCACTGCTTTCGATTCTTGATGCGCCACCAAAACCATATGACTTTTTTTGTCATTGTTCGGGCCTAAGTGCATTGTTTTGCCAGTGATACGCACAGCAAACAAACAAACAAGTCTGATGGAGGGGTCAACACAACGACTGCCGACTCTGCTGGCAGAGATGAGGCAGGGGGGAAGAAATGATTCCCTAAATGTTGTTTTGCCTCTCGTCAGCACTGCAATTTCAACCCGAACCGACATCCCCTGGAACTGTGTATTATTGTGCTTTTGCAGGCCTTTAAGTAAATATCACAGGTGTGGCAAACGTTCTTAAAGGAACAGTTTGCCGATTTAACGCTGCAGAAAACAACACAGCAAACAGCTTGCTGGCACTGGCTTTTTTTTGTTACTTATATTTTACATTGAAATTGAACCGTTTGTAGTGAAATAGCCTTCCACCAACCGAAGACAAAGCAAGGCGATGCAAAACGTGTCATCGGAGAGAAACATATTGTAGACGAACTCAAAGCGGAATATATTGAAAAGTTAAAGTTTGTAACTATATACGTCAAAACAGATTGTTTTAAAACTTTTCCTCACTACCCCAATGTGTTCAAATGTGTGCAAAATGCATATTTAATGATGTCTCAGGCTAGCTACCGAGGCCCAAGTCGGGCTAGCTGAGCTGTCACGGGTCACCTATGGTACATATCTTTGGTCTGATTGATTGTGTGTAATTACTAAGCTTTGTTTAATCCGAAGCTTTAGCGTTTGGCATGCTAATTCGGCCGCCATGCGTGGCATGTAAATATCAGCTAAATGTCACATTCATTAACAGATGCCGAGCCTGTCTGCAAGGGACGGACAGCCAGTCAGACTGTCAGTCTGTCAGTCTGTCTGTCTCTTTAGTGTTCCGCGGATGAGTGCCCGGACAGGAAAAAGATCGGGAGGGGTCGGATGGGGCAGATGGGGTGCAGTGATGTGGCAGGCAGGAGAAGGGGGGGGGGGGGGGGGGGGGGGGCAAGGGGTCACGCCCTCAGAGACCAGAGCGATGTGTGTGTGTGTGTGTTTATTGCCGGTGTGCATCAATTTGAATGTGTATCCAAGCACAAAAAGGGATTTATATGCAAATGTGCATGTGTGTGTGTTTGTTTGTGAGTGTGTGCATGTGTATGCGCATGTGTGTGTGTGTGTGTGCATGTGCGCGTGTGTCTAAGCATGAAACCTCGTTATGCAGAGCGGCTCCCTTTGTTCCGTTGTGGCAGCGCTGTACGGCTAATGAACAGTGACTCGGATGTTGACTGCGATGTGAAATGTCAGCCTGACTCGCATCAAACTGTCTCTCGTCACTTTGACGGGCGGGGAGTTTTCCTCCCTCTCTCTCACCAGCACGGTGCGTCGGCCTCCGTTAACGTGTTGCCTGGCGTCTTATGGAGTACCACTGGTGGTAGTGGAGCTCTGAGTGACTCAGGCAGGGGGGGGGGGGGGAGGGGGTACTTAAGAGCCGTCGTACATCATTCTTATTTCTCACGGTGGGACGCTGACCGCCGCAGAGTTTGACCCAATTATTCTCCCTTCATAGTCAAATGATGAATTACATTTGCGCAATTGTGTTGTTTTTTTCCTTCCACCTCCCTCCTTCCCCCAAACACACTTCCAATGTGCTCTCTGTACCAAGTAGGAGCTATGTTACGAACAGGCTGCCAGCTAATGCAACACCGCACAGAATGCACTGAGGGATCTGAACTAAACTGGTCGAGCGCGGCTAATACAGTAAGTACATTGACAAATTGATACAGAACATATAGCTACAGGAATCTGCTGCTTTACACCAAGGCTATAGCTCTGGTGAACGGACGGATCCATGCAGTCTGTGGGGCTCCGTACACCGCCTGCTGCTGTTTCCGCAATGCTACCGCCTTGACTATTGATTGTTGGCCCGATTCAGGAGGAAAGTCAAACAGATGGCCAGAATTCCTTCTCGTCCCCCCGCTGCAACCCCTCACCATCCAACACTCTCTGGCTGAGAAGGAGTCTGGATACGCCAAGTGGGATTCGAACTGGGAAATCCAAAGTGTTGACCTTTTGGAACATGTAATTATGTCTCTTTTCTGTGTGCATTTGTGTGTGTGTGTGCGTGTGCGTGTGTGTATGTATGGATGGTGGGGCTGGGATGTGCATGCTGCCCTAATAATGAGCTTAACAGAATTATTTGGGGGAAGTTGCCATCTGTCCCAGGGAGGGGGCTCTGGAAGAGGGTCTCGCACCTTTTAATGAGTCCAACTATTCTAATGGGGCAATTATCCAATAGGGCTGCATGACACACACACACACAAAATGTATCTCACTTGTTATTGTCAAATGCATTATTCACATAAACCGCATCCTGATTTTAATTTCAGCTCTTCTCTACTCTTGTGCATGCCTGTACACACACACACACACACACACACACACACACACACACACACACACACACACACACACACACACACACACACACACACACACACACACACACACACACACACACACACACACACACACTATTCTTAGAAAAATTATGCTGGGAAACCATGGTGGTGGGGGGGGGGGGGGGAGATGGTGGGGGGGCGGTAGGTGTGCACAGGGCTGACCCGATGCTGCGTACAGTATGTCACCCCCCCCCCCCCCCCCCCCCCCCCTCCCCACTTCCATCCAACCCCCAATAGTGGAAAATAATTACAGCGCTCCACGGTGGCCCGTTGGAGCATTCATCATCATTAAGACCCCATAGCGGGCCATTTTCCTGCAAGAGAATAGGAGGAGGAGAATCCTTATGCGACCACGCCCTCGCCGGGACACGGCTGTCCATCATGGAGGTGCACCTGCTGGCGGTAGGGCCACCGCGGCTTCAGTGGCGAGGGACAGCTGAGAGCTAATGATTAGCCACGGCTATTAGTTATTGTTAGAAGACAGTTGGGGGCTTCTATACTCGTTACAGCTGCACGTCACGGTGGGTTAAGTCCGTTGCTGATTTGTTTTGATCATTGATTGGATGACATTAAATGAATGAAAGTTTGAAAAAACAACTTTAAATTAACCAAGTCATCGATATTGTGGTACAAAATCGGTATCGTAATGATGGAAAGATTTATTCCCGAGAGGCTTTTCAAGATCTACAAAGTTTTGTCAAAAAGAAAATCGGAACTTCTATAAATATACATATTATTGTTAGAAGACAGTTCAGGCTTTTAGTCATTAAAGCCTTGTGCCGCCATTTGTATGGTCGTGCGCGGGAAATAATAATGGAACATTTGAAAACCCATCAACACGGTGATACCTAAAGAAAATAATAAAATACTATCGATCACCCTGAATGCGGATCCCTCTCTCTGCCTCTCAATCTGTCTCTCCCTTTCCATTACAGATCCACTGCGTTATACTTTGAGCTCATAAGGTAGCAGCGAATCGATCCGGCTGGTTCAAGTGGGTCACTGTGGGCCAGCCATTAGGGTGCATGGACCCTTACAGGGATCACAGAGATGGCCCAGGAAGAGCCTGGAGGCTACTGGCTTTTTAATATCCCAGCGTCATGCATCAGGTTTGAGAGGGCTGTTGTTCCATCGATCTCATTCTGGTGCTAGAGATAGTGATAGAACTCCACAGTCCTTGTTGGTAAAACAAAATAATCAATGATGGGTGCTTATGAGAGCCAAGTGAAGAGCGATGGGGGGGGGGGGAGAGGGAAAGAGAGGATGAGCGTGATGGGGGATGAGAGAGTGAGCGAATGAAGCTGAATGTGAGCAAGGTTAAGAGAGAAAAAGAGTGTATGTCTGTCTGTCTGTCTGTCTGTCTGTCTGTCTGTCTGTCTGTCTGTCTGTCTGTCTGTGAGAGAGTGAGTGGAAGAGCCATAGAGAATAACTACTGATACTGAAATCTGACCTTTCGTGTAGCACATAAGAAAACACTGCTGATGAAGGTGGTAGACGGGGAATTCTGTTCCCATAAATTGGCCTGAACAACCACCGACAAATAAAAAACTGAAATAAACGTCTGATAGCAAACATAATAGCCGCAGGTATATCAGATGCTATCTCTTCCTCTTGCCGGCTTGCGAGGCAAGACACATCCAATTGAGTCCCAGGACTGAGGGCCTGCTGGGCAGAGGCGGGCCATGTCAGAGCTAATTATCCCTGGGAGACATGAGCAGAATCACTCGACTGTGTTACATAAACACGCAGGCCCACACCCGCATGCACACGTGCACATACGACGTGCAGGCTCCACACACACACAACCACACAGAAACACACGCATGTCAAGTGAAAGTAAGATTAATCTGATTCCCCTCTTCTCCTACTACAGTCCCAGCATTTATTTTCCCATAGCTTTGCCTTGAGCTCCTTCTCTGTATTCAATTGAAACTAAAATGATATATTTTTCACTTCCTGTAGCTCGGGAGGGGGGTCAAATCAATGACAAAGCCTATTTGAATCGACCGTGTTTGAATCCTGAGTGAATTTGTTTCCAATGCCCGACGCTGAATTCCTCAATGCAGAAAAATACATTTCATCATCTCATTCGCTATGCTGAGAGGGTGTATAGAGAGTCTTTGTCTGACTTGATATCTGCAAGGAGGACCTGAAGCGATCAATGCTGTGTGCTGGTGACTATTAATGGCAGACGTGCGAAGACAAAGCGGCATAATCGGCCTTGAACACTGTTCTGCATCAATTTATCTTACTGCTCGCTTCAGAATAAGAGACACGACGGACTGTCATTCTTTCCTTTGACGACTCTGGGTCTCGCCAGATCTTGAAATTAATGAACCGAAAACAGACAGTTTTGCCCAATTTTCTTCAAAGTTGTGGCGCACAAGCAGGGAAGGACGATCACGAATGTAGACAAAATCTGAATCATAATGGACATTTTCTTTGCAAAGGGTACTCTGACACATTCTAGCATTCCCTTTATAGATTGCATTTGAAAAAAATAGCTGACTAAAAGCCTTAAAGTATTCTAATAATAAACAGTGTAAAAACATTAAATAGCCGAATAATAATTCTTATTCGTACACCGACTTCAAACATCATCGTACGTTTTTTTTAGAAAGCATTAAGACGCTTTTGAAAAAGACTAAAATAGCTATAAGCACAAGAACTAACCTTTGCACAACAATCAAAAGAACTCTAGTTGAAAAAACAAGGACAGGCTACATTATAGCTTACAATACTTTAGCCCGGATTCTCATTACCCGGAGGAGCTGTATGAGAGAACGCAAATGTCTGATTCAGATGGACAGGACATCAAACCGATTATTTCCTGCCAGCTCCCTCCCACAAAGTCTGTAGTAGAGAGAAAATGCCTGATTATTTCTCACATAACAGCACATTATCTTGTCTTGTGTAAAAGGGCAACTCAGGACAATGTCTGGACCCGATTCCCTCGACAGGGTACAGTTCATATGTGGAAACGGCTTTAGCAGTACAGAGTGCAGCTGTGTCCCTCTACTGTCCCTACAACCACCGAATCCATTTGGAGACTACCTTCTACCTCCTCATCCTCAAGAACCACTACCACTACCTACTCTGGGCTCTGAAAAAAGAGAGGGGTAAAAGAAAGGGCCAGGCTCAACCGTCTCACTTTCACTTCAGTGCTCGGATGACGCAGATATCCTCCAGCATAGGCAATGTGGGTTGGAAGGGATGCTCTGAGAGAGAGAAAGAGAGACAGAAAGAGACATAGAGAGAGTGAGAGAGTGAGAGAGTGAGTGAGTGAGTGAGTGAGTGAGTGAGTGAGTGAGTGAGTGAGTGAGTGAGTGAGTGAGTGAGTGAGTGAGTGAGTGAGTGAGTGAGAGAGAGAAAGACAGAGACAGAGAGGGGCGAAAGTGGTGAGAGTGGTGAGAGTGAGTGAGATTGAGTGATGAGTGAGTAGTGTGTGGTGGGATTGGCCCCTGCTGAGGGTGGCTCCTGGTTTGTTTGGATTGCCCATTGTCAGCATGGATCCGTCGACAGTGACACATCCAGGGACTGAGGTCTTCCGGGGAGACCCTTCAACCACGAGGACGGGTGAGCTGGGGTGAGCTGGGGGGAGGGAGGAGAGGGGGGTGATGGGTGGTGTTATCCCATTCTTATTGTTCTCCTGCAGATGCACCAAGACACACACAAAGTTCCCATGATGAGTCAACGGCGGAACAATTAACTTGCTCCCGCCAGTTGTCGCTGCTTAGATGCTAATTGAGGCACTATGATAATCACTACCGCCCTCTCCACACAACCACACACACACACACCTCACTATCTTTTCCTTTTTTTATGGCACCGACATTTACGGTTACGCGGCATACGTGATTGTTTTGTTCAAATATGACTTTCAACCAGAACGCCGTTTGATTTTTAAATTCTCAGACAACACTCATATTGACAAGCGACTGAATTAAATAAGTGTACACTCATGTATCTTCCTCCTTCTCTTTTTCCATCTGCGGTTACTACGGCCGCCCAATCATCTGATAGAACCGTGTAACGAACATGTAAATCAGAGGACTGCGATGGAGAGACTGGGCTAAACAAGAGTGAGAGCGAGAGAGAACGAGAGCAAGTGGGAATCAAGCCCGGTCTCCTGATACCTTAGACCTCCCAAGAAAGCACACAGACTTGTCTAACGACCTGTTATCTGTGATTTTGCCTTAGGCTCTGAAAAATATTGGCGCTGTGTCCTTGACTTCCCCCAATGGTTTTAAGAAGCCTTGTTTCACATTATGGCTGCCGCGATTACTTGAGATTTTCTGCCACCAGCGGTTTGGATTCTGCACAGTAAATTACACTCTTACCCTTCGATTGGCTTTCTGCTGTCAAAGACAAACAGTGATACTGTATTGGTAACCAAAGCAGTGGAATCTGACTTAAATGTATTCAAAATTAATTTATTGTCTTACCTTGTTTGTCGTTTCTTTACCTTCGAATCCTCTTCCTTCAGAATCGATGTGCTGAATTCTGGCATTTACATATTTATAATCATATATTTTCCTCTTCTCGTCCTCAAGGTTGTAGAATATGTGTGGGTCGGAAACACAATGGTGGACTGAAAAGGAAGAAAAGAAAATCCAAAGGAATATGAAAGAAAACATTGCAACGAGGGAAGTTAAGCCTCTTTTTTGTGCCCGAGACCTTGACTATCGGTGGCTGAACGGTGTGTGTGTGCTGTGAGGAAACAGACACAACATGGCCACACACGCCGCAGACCCATTCCTCGTCTCCACATCCAGCTTTTTGAATCCAAGCAAAAGGAAAATAAATCAGTCCCTTGTTGTGGTTTTGTTGGTGGTGGTGGTGGTGGTGGTGGTGGTGGTGGTGATGGGTTGGTGGGGGTAGTAGTGTGGTAGTGGTGGTGGTTATGTGGTGGTGGTGGTAGTATGGTGTGATGGTGGTGGTGGTTATTTGGTGGTGTGTGGTGGTGGATATTTGGTGATGGTGGCAGTGATGGTGTTGGTGGTGTGTGGTGGTCGAAGTGGTTATGTGGTGGTCATATTATGATGGTGGTAGGGCGGCGATGTCGGTGTGTGGTGGTAGTGATTTTGTCCTCGGGTTGATGGGTGAGGTGCGCGCGTGCGCGCGTGCGCACGTGCGCATGAGGAACATTATTTTCCCGACCCTTGAGAAGCAACGTGACTGCGCCTGCAATAGATTCGCCTCACACCTCGACTCCTCGGGTGGTTTTAATGGCTGCCACATTTCCCCCGGGCCAATCATGCTGCACCCAGCCGTGACAACGCAGAGGGAAGGGTGAGACGAACTAATATCTCCAAGATGTATCTTTGTCTCGCGTCTCTCCCAGGGACCGTGAACTTCAAGACAGGTAGGGGAAAGAGGAGGGAAAACGCAAAACAAAACATGTGAAAGAGCTAAAACCGACAGCGAGTGAAAGGACCTGGAACTGCTATCCAAACAGCCGGGATGTATTAGAGTGTGAGTGACTCAGTTTGCTTCAACATTTTTCATTTTATCTCTTTGTGTTTGCATCTAGCACCACAGCCTGCATTAGTAATAATATTATGGACACAGATGCTTTGATACGAAGTAAGACCTTACCAGGCAGCTGCGGCACAAACACAACATGTTGTGTTGGTTCCCTGCCTCTATTATAGCCGTTCGTTTACCATAGCCGAGAGAGTAAAGTACAACGTATTTCATCATACTCCTTGCATGGATGTTCAGACGCTATTAGCAACCGAGTCACCAGGCAACCGGGCGGCAACACACTTCCAGTTCAGTTTTTTCCTTTAATAGAGTGAGTTGTCTCATTTGCTGCGAGAGCAAGTCTCTGCCTAACACATCACAAACTAGTTTGAGCCATGAATGGACACACGAGCGCAAACACAAACACACAGAAACACACTCACGAGCACGCACACGCACGCACCGACACACGCACATGAATTCTCCGAATCCCTCTGTCAGCCCTCTGATTCAGCTGTAATCCATTTGGGCCGACCAAAGTCCTCAATAATCAGCTGGACAGCAGCAGGCTCACAGGCCAGTTTTGTTATGCTCAAATGACCAAACTAAATGCTGTTGTTCTTCTAAATAAACGACAATGGCTATTAGGCCTATGATCTCTAGTCCCTGTGCGTCCTTTTACAAAGAGAAAACCACAAGAAATAAACACAAGTAACAAAAACCCAGCCAGCTTCCTCCTTTCCCTGGCCCAATATTTGGCCTCATGAATGTGTGTTTTGGTTTTTTTCTCCCCCCCATCTGTGTGCGTACTGGGTGTTCGGGAGACACACGCAGCCATCATCTCGTCGAGGTGAAGAAATGGTGATTAATTCTCCCATCGTTTAAGCAGAGCGTTCGATAGCTCAAACGCCATTTGCAATCGTTGATTGGGATGAGTGCTCCTCCGGCGACGGTTATCAAAAACACTGACGGATGGATTGCAGATCAGCCTCTCCCCTACCAGGCTCATTTGATTTGATTCGACGCTGTCCTTTTTTTCCTCGACAATTATTGATCAACCTTCTTTCCTTTCATCTCATTCCCTCCCTTTCCTTCTCTTAAGACTTCTCTATAATCCTCTTTTTCCTCATCCTTCCTCTTTTAATAATTGTGTCTTCCTCCTAGGTTGTGTTCTTTTTTTTCCTTTCCTTAAACCGGGCCCTAGGTCGCTGAGTGGAGGCCCCCCTTAAGGGCCAGGCGGGCCAGACAATGAGAGCTTCATCCAATTCTCTCTGGCATGCGGTCCTGCCTTCGCCTGAAACCGAGGGGCGAGCTGCACCTGGTACCGCTGCCTGGCTCTCCATTAGACGTTGCCAAGATGGGAGAAGATTGCGCTGCCAGGGCAGTAATATGAACATCCACCATGAACAGCCATCAGTGTGTCCACGTCGTTCTGGCTTCCACGCACCCTGTCTTACCGTCTCTCCGCCCATGGCTCCCCAATCAATCAACGTGAGAGAGGGGGGGGAGAGAGAAGTAGTGATAGAGTAGGAGAGAGAGATTGGAACGGAGAGAGATGGCGGTAAAGAGAGATTGTGGTGGTGGTGGTGGTGGTGGAGGTAGGGAGAGAGTTGGAGAGAGATGAAGAGGTTAGTAGGTAGAGAAAGAGTAGGGAGCGAGAGAGGTATAGAGAGGGGGAGAGTGAAATAAGGAGAGATAGATGAGGAGAGAGAGATAAGGAGAGAGCAAGAGCGAGAATGCGAGAAAGAGAGAGAGCAAGAGAGAGAGAGAGAGAGATTTAGAGGTAAAGAGAGAGTATGCTGGGGGTGGTGGAGGTAGAAGAGAGAAAAAAAGATATGTAGGGAGAGTGACGGGTAGGTAGGGAGAGTGAGAGTGAGAGCAAGACAGAGACAGAGAGTTAAAAAGAGAGTGTGGGAGAGGAAAGGAGGATTCATGGATTCATCCATCTCTCCGGAATGAGTAATCACAGTTCTTTATCTCCCTCCTTCTCTCTCTCTCTCTCAGTCTCTCTGTCGCTCTACATTATTGACTTCTCTTATCTGGTCCGAGCCAAACACACTCCCACTCTCCACCTTAAGGTGTCAATGGGTCTGTTAGCCAGGCATAACCTTCCAGAGATACTCACTAGCCCGAACCTTCCAGACACTAGCCCTAACCTTCACTACCCCTAGCCCAACCACACACAGACACAGACACAGACACAACCAACACACGCAACCTCACACATGCAACCACACACACACACACACACACACATGCACACACACTTGTCAGTGTGCCATCGCTGGTTTCTGGTCCGAACCTCCTTCCAAGACTCTGACACATTCCCACAAACACATACACCCTCCCACCCCCATCCCTAGCAGTCCAAAAACAACCTAAATTCCCAAATTCCCCTCTTCTCCCCCTGCCATGATGTCAGTTGCCTCAAGACCACCCACCAGCACATCATCCAGGGCTGCATATCTGTCACGCTTGGGATGAGTTGTTGCCGGGCAGATACGTGTGGCTGGGGCGCCCGGCCCCAGAAGAGACGTAATGCAGGGGGACCTTTGACCATCAGCAAAGCAGTTTAGCCGCAACACAGTCGTATAATCTCTCATGTTTCCAATCACAGTACACAAATTGAACTGGGTGGTAGACAATGAAACCGCAGAGTCAGTGCACAAGCGTTTTACGGAGTTGCGTTGTTACAGGGATGCATTGGTCTGAATACATTGAAATGTGTCCATCATTCATCAATCCATCATTCATCAATCCATGATACCTATCCATCATTGGTCAATCCATAACTTATCCAATATCCATCCATCCATCCATCCATCTTTCAATCTTCCATCCATCCAGCCATCATCGATTGATCCACCCCTTCAGTCATACATACACCCACCTCATTCCCTGCTTAAGTATGGACATTTGAATAACGTATCAATTACAGACTACACTACACTTATACAGTGTACACAAACCAATAAAGCATGGCTAATTAATATCTGTCGATGATTACGAGCTGCTGAGATATGCCGTCAGCCTCTCTCCGGGTCATAACATTGACAGTAGAACACGGGGACGGCGGATAATGCAAAGCGAATTACAAAGCTCTTTGTTTCCTGCGCTGCCAGTAATGGCTGCACTACCTACTTCTTCTTTTCATTGTACAGTAAAACAAATTTTTAATAGCCCTATTAAAGTGGAGCCACAGAGCGGTGATATGGCGATAGGACGAGTGCAAGCGAAGCATGTGTTTTAATGGATGAGTGGCGCAGCTTAGGGAGGCGATCAACAGGTCTGTCAATGAAACCAGACTTGATGCAATGCCCCCCTAATTAGCTTGAGTCAATCGGAAACACTCATCTCAGAGAGGGCTGTCTGTCTGTCTGTCTGTCTGTCTGTCTGTCTGTCTGATACAGACTCTCGTAAGGCCTCAGGACAAGGGAGATATGACGCTGTATGTATGTCGTTTTCAGACGATTGGTTTAGACTTCAAAGTTTAGACCAATCAATTACTATTCTATTATTGAATTCATACATCACTTGTGACAAAGAAAACGTTTCAGGAGATTCTTTACAGGGAGGGCCTCGGTCCACGGTGTTTTCTTCAAAAGATGCTGCATAGACCGAAAGCAAAGAGCTACACTTAATTCCAGGATCAGAAGGGGAGAAGCAGAGGCTGCGGCCAGACATATTGAAGTAAATCCTCTGCTGTCCTGAGATGCTGAGATTTCATCAACTAAAATAACAGTGTTTCTCAGAAGAATAGATATCGCTTGGCCAATCACAGCAGGGCTCGACGCCTCTGACGAGTCGATCGGTTCCACACTCCAGCGACCACGCCCGTCCCATGTGTGCGGTTGGTTTTTAGTGGAGAGTCCTCTGGCAGAGAGGGATACTCCGAGTGCGCTTTGCTAAGATAAAGCTTTCAGGTTGTTTGTTGGTAATGCCACGTTTAGATCAATTTAAATATAAAAAAGTGAGAAAAAAATTCTTTGGGGCGTAAGACGAACGATTAATGTTAGCTAGTGCCGTGTGCACCATCGTGACGTTAGCACAACCGCCGTGTTTCCTTTTTGAAAAGAAGCAGTTGAATGACTAACAAGTTGCAAGGGTTTATTATCCCTTCTGACATTTTGTTAATGCTACAGAAAGAGCTGTTTCGGGGTGCTGAGAGGTAATGGCCTGCTGACGGCTAGGCTCCTGCGTCCCTGCTTAAAGACAGAGGAGTATAAAACCACAATCATTCGCCTTTCTTTTGTTCCCTGGGAAAAAGAATCGCAAGGGAGTAGAAAGAGAAAAATGCCAATACCTCTTTTCCTTTTAATCAATGATTTACTCAGTCTGAAAAACCGCCACTGAAATAAAGTATTTTTTCTTGTAATTTTTTATTTATTTAGTCATTCATTCTTTCTTTTACATGCCGGTCCACACCACTTAGCAACTCAGGAGTTGTGGCCTGGCAGTGACCATGACAACCATAGCCTGAAGGTTCCAGCTGACTCCTGTGGAGGTTCGATTATGTTTTCGCTCACCCACATAAAGTACCTTCCCATAAGCACTAGCCCACGTTGGAGACTCTCTGACTGGCTTTGTGCTTTCCGACCTTGGATTCAAAGTCCATCTTGGGGTGGTTTGTGTGTTTGTGTGTGTGTGTGCGTTGCCTGTTTATGACTTTGCGTTCGCCTTTCTGTGTGTACATCTTCGAGTGTGACAGTGCGTGTGTGCGTGTGTGTGGGTGTGTGCTGACATCGCTGCCTGTCAGGGAATGACTTGAATGTTGAGTTGTGTTTTCACAGGCTTCAAAGATTCACATGCTCAGCAGTCAGGAGAATTAAAGACAGAGAAAGTATGTGTGTGTGGGTGTGTGTGTGTGTGTGTGTCTGTTCTCAAGATGAGTCAAGCTGTTGTAAGGAAGGTTACCTATCATCCGAATGTTTCGGATCTTGCATAATTCCACGCCTTTGAATAAAAGCTGTGGGTATGTGTGTGGTGGGGGGGGGGGTTGTTTATTGTTTAATGCTGATCAAGCTATGGCGTCGAACAGTTGAGCAGAGAGAGAGCGAGAGAGAGAGCGAGAGATGAAGAAGTACAGTTATGAGAGAGATGAAGAGAGAGAAGCAGGGACAGAGAAAGAGAGAGACGGAGACATCGGAGACTGCCCTTTCTCCTCTGTATCAATGTAAATTCCTGACAGGGCACGCCTTCCCTTCCTGGGCAGGTTTGTGCCCCCCCCCCCCCCCCCCCCTGTTTTGACTGTATCAGCACTCTATTTAGAAAGACCAGGACGCCTCTGAGCTCTGCTTTGTGATCCCTTCAGCAGACAGACCCTGTCTCAGTTAATGTACAACTCTTGGCCAGAACCTGTGGTGAGGCTGGTGCTGATGGTATTGGGAAGCTGGGCGTCAATGTCTCGACCTCAACAATACAGAAGAACAGAATCAAAGCCGTGACGAAGGGGAGAAAAGAGAGGAGGGGGGTTGATTGTGTTTTTACATTTTGAGGCGAATGATTAGCAGTCTCATTCTATGTTGCTGAAAACCTAAAAACTAACCAAAACCGCAGATTTTGATGATGCTGCCATAAACAAGTCCTTTGAGTGTTAAGCAGCCTTTGAGGCACTGCAGGGAAACCTCCTGTGTTGTTTCAGCCTGCGTTGCTTGGAAGACGTTCAAGTTAAACCTGCGTAGCTTCAAATCAGTTCAATCCATTTGTGTTGGTATGCATTAAGAGTGTGTGTGTCTATCTCTGTGTGTGTGCGTCTATCTCTGTGTGTGTGCGTGCGTTCGCGCATGCAACTCTGCAATCAGCCATTGTGTGTTTGCGTGCTTGTATCTGTGCGCGTGCTTGCACCTTTGTGTGTGTGTGTGTCTGTATGTGTCTGTGTCTGTGTGTGTACGTTGTTTTTCACAAGTGCATGTGCAATTGCAAATGCAAGTTAGCGGTGTGGAAGCGGTTTCCGACCAGCTGTTACCGTGTGCTACTGAGCCCAAAGGAGACAGCATGAGCCCTAGGCTAGCGTGTGGCGTTTCACATCCACGCTACATGAAACACAAGGCGGAGAAAGTGCATTGTTTCATTCAGCTCTTCCCTGAAAATCCCCTGCAGAAGGAAAGGTGCGATGAATTCTTATCATTGAGCAGAGCTTTTCAAAAGTGAATGAATTGTAGCTGCATCATGAAAGAGCAAGTGGACATCTAGGATCAAGAAACATAAAAGATAGACGGAGGATGTGTCTTGATGATGTGCACTGAAAAACCTCTGACATCGTCTTGCATACACAATTTACTATTAAACATACACAAACATTGGCGTTGGTCCGGCTAGAGATTGACCAATAGACAGGTTGATTTGATGGAGTCAAAAGCACGAGTCATGTTGTTGCCTTGTTTAACTTACTCCCAGTACTTTTCTCAAATACGTGTAAACAATCTCGGGGCAGAGAAAATAAAAACACTAATAGCTAGCAGTTAGCCTCCATAAAAATCTGCCACGCCATGGCTTTCCGCGGTTATTTGAAAGGTTATCCCGTTTGTTTGTCTACTGAGTAATAACTAGCACCGAAACAATAAGAAAACAAATACTCTTGAGGGAGAACCAAAAGCCCCATGATCCTGCCTTTAGAAGATTATTTGGGGTTATATTGAGTTTGGGGAAGCGAGGCTGCCTGCTACCCTGTTCATACCCCTTCAACTCAGCCTCATTAATAAGGCCCAATCCCATTTCTACCCCTTACCCCTTCCCCTTACCCCTCCCCTTTGTTTTGAAGGGGGGGGGGGGGGTAAGGGGAAGGGGTAAGGGGTAGAAATGGGATTGGTCGTATAGGACAGGGTTGGCTCTACACCACTTACTCAACAGGTGACAGGGTAACCCTATCAGCCAATCACAGGTCGTTCATGCAACAGTATATGTTTTACCCAGCGAGGGACTCATCCAATGCAAACCGTGGTGATATAGTTTGGTTCTCTTTTATCAACATGCACTTGTGCTATGACCCAAATCCAACAGATGGACAAACTACCACCAGGAGCACATTAGATACGAATAAGTATGGTTTGCTGCCTGTGAGGAATGAAACATCTATGATCAATGAGCATGATCAGCATGTCAAAGGATAGGGAGAGCTGGTGTAAGCCTGTCGCCTCCTAGTTGCTAGATTAAACTATCCCTGCGATGCCATGGCTCATCAGAACATGCCTTCAGTTCTCTCAATGAGAGAGGACCAAGCCCCATCAAAAGCCCACCCACTTCACAGTGTGAATTCAGGCGCTTTTTAAAAAGAATGCAAATCAGCGGCTACGTGAGCAGCTGTCTCCAAACAAAATGATGTTATCAAAGCCTGGTGACAATGGCGTCAGGAAGGCTGAAGCCGATACGAAGTGACACTTTTCTCTTTTCAGTTCTTAGCATTGAGGGGGGGAAAGGCGGGAGGGTGGGGGAAGGGCCCAGAAAGACGATACGTTTCTATAATGCTCTGCCTTTGGATGAAAGAGGAGCATCTGCCTCATCACACACACACACACACACACACATGTATTTAACTTGGCCATCTACCCTCATTTGACGCATGCCTGTTTCTATAAACATTCCACTGCTCTGCTGCTGTAATTCATGTTGAGCCCCTTTCTTCTCTCCCTCTCTTCAGCACTGTCTCTCTCACTCTCCGTCTCATTTTATCTCGGTTCCCACCCACTTGCCTTTTTTTCTTTCCCTCCACCTGCGACTCGCCGTGCATGCTGGGTAAGGGAGAACGCCGGCGAACCCCACTGATTGGATTGTTCTTCATTCAGGCAGTGTTTCTGAGTCAATATGTAGTAGACCCCCCTTGATATCTAAACATGGAGTCTGCAGCTGGCAGAGAGAGAGAGAGAGAGAGAGAGAGAGAGAGAGAGAGAGAGAGAGAGAGAGAGAGAGAGAGAGAGAGAGAGAGAGAGAGAGAGAGAGAGAGAGAGAGAGAGAGAGAGAGAGAGAGAGAGAGAGAGAGAGAGATCAGTGTTTGTATAGGAGTGGGTTAGCGTTGTTGAATAACTTAGACGCTTGCTCGCCCTCCCAATATGTTTTCCTGCCATTCAACCATAGCTCACCACCTTCTTTGCGGCCCCCATTCTTTGACCGGAACAGGATCTCCTGAACACAAAACAAACGTCCCCATGATTCCATTCTTCATCAGCCTTATACAGTACACTTGTTTCAGGGAAACAAGTAATAGGAGTGTGGTTCAGTCTTATTTATTCCAGTGTTATTCTTATTCATTTTTTTAATTCCTTTCTTCTTTGAGGTCGATTCTGTATCGGTTCCAATATAGATCTAGGTTAAGTGTTGAAACAAGCCATCAGCGTTGCATATGTTAATTACGGATGTGAAGATAGCAAACAGCCCCAGCCTAATGACCTCCCCTGGGCCTCCCAGCGCTGGTACGGCGGTGGTGCACCAACGGGGAGTCTCTCAGGCCCTCTGTGGACCAGCATCAACACACAGCCATGATAGCACTCGCTTAGGCATTATGAGAGTAAACAGAAGACATCGCCCATATACATCCGCGCCAAGGGGTTTAACTAACTACGGAAATTAACTAAACAAAGATAAACAAAGAAATTAAAGTTTTAAAGTCTTAAGAAAATACTGTATTTTGGGATTCCTCCAAAAATACTTTATTCTTGTTCAAAGTTGAGCATCAAAATAGTGTGAAAACTTTAATGTCTTGGAGCGGGCCCTGATATAGGCATTTATGGTACAGATGGGTAAATGCACATTCACCATCCTTCAACCCTCTTGAAAGATAGCTCAGGTGTATAAAAGGGCTTCCCCTATGAAGCTTTCCCAGCGAAACACAGCTGCCTGCTCCAATCATCATGTCTAGTACATGCTGTAGACACTTTGCTTTAGCCAGCTGTAGCGACGCCACCTCACCTTGTCCCATCCCGCTGTAAGTGGCATCAGAAAATAAGAAAACATAAAAAAATATATATATGATCATCACAAATGATCATATATATTTGCAGAGACAGAGAGAGAGAGAGAGACAGAGACAGAGACATAGACAGAGACAGAGACAGAGACAGAGAGAGAGAGAGAGAGAGAGAGAGAGAGAGAGAATCCCAGTAGAAAAAAAAAGGGGCACGAAGACAGAGAAGAGCACACTTGGATGAGCTTCTCCTCCTCCCATGGTTGTTTTCGTTCCCGGGTCGTCTCCTCATTGTCCTCCCCTTCCTCCGCAGCCCGCCCCTCCCTCCCTGCCACTGGCGTAACCCGAGACCCCCAGCCGATGTCTATCAGACCCTCCCCGGTGCACTTTGTTGTCTTTTCCCATGTCGACCAAAATAGGAGATGCTCTGTTCCACCGGGTCCTTCCCCCACCCCCGCCGTTCCCCTCCTCAGGTCCCATCATCTTTATCTCCCATCCTTCACTCACTCCCCCAGTCCCCCCCACCCCCCCCCCCCCCTCCCAGCTCCGGTCCACCAGACCTCCACCTCGACTCCGATGACGGTGAAAGAGGCGTCTATTAATGAGAAGAGAGGGGAGATAGTGCGGCCGCTTTGAACCCCAGCATGGTGGCCGGGGGTATCTCCTCAGCGAAGGCATTCGGCCTTCACAATGTCGCCGCCTTGGGGGGACTTCCACCTCCCCTGGTCTGTTGTATCAGTAGACCTGCACACGCAGAATGGCCATTTAGCTGGTGCCCCTTTGGTCTGAAGCATTGAATTCAACATAGTGTACCACATGAATTCCTACATTCTAAAACTTCCAAGGTTTTCATGTAAAAAATAAATCTCAATGTGTGATGTTTCCTGAATATATGTATATTTCTTTGCTGATATCAGTGGGAACTTGCTATACATGAAAAGGAACAGCAGCTTTTTTAGCAAATCCTCTGTGCTACGTTTTAATAGTGGGGATGATGATGATAACAAGGTGTCCATGTCACAGAGCCAACAAGTGGATGCAGATGTGGCTGATTCCATTGATGCAGTCAATGCTGATTGTGTGACAGCATGTGCTAGCAGTGAATCAATGCATGTTAGCGCAGCCTCTATTCATGAGCATGTACTTGTGTGTGTGCCTGTGTGTGTGTGTGTGTGTGTGTATGTGCGTGCCTGTGTGTGTTTGTGTGTGCATGTACGTGCCTGCACACGTGTGTGTGTGCATGTGCGTGCCTGCACCTGTGCTTGTATCAGTGTGTGAGTGTGTCTGTGTGTGTGTTTGCGTGCATACGTGCGTGTGTGAGCTCAGCACCTGTGACTGCAGTGCTGTGCTAATTTTGCCTGATTATCATCAGAGCTCATCTGTGCATCCCGAAAAACTCACGCTCCAATTAGGATTAGCAATGCCGCTAAATCAAAGTATTCAGCTGTGACAATTATTCAAGGGCGGGATTTTTGGGAGACATTGGCAAATTTATGCGTATTCTCTCGGTGGAAGCTTGAAAAAAAAAATAATGCCGGTCTGCTCCGATGTTCAAATCCTAATCCAGCCAAGTAAAGGTTGGGCTCAGGCCCAGCCAGGGCACAGTGGCAGTGCAAATAGCTGAGTCTAAAGCCGCTATTCCCCAGCACATAGCATCAACCAACACGATGCCCCGAGCTACAAACAAATTGATGTGTTTCTGCGGAAACCTTTCCTTTTTCACAATCATGTCCTATTACGACAGTATGAAATAACACGGCAGAACGCTGATAAAAAAGAAAACGAAAAAGCAAAGAAAAAAAACTAACGGAAATAAAGTTCTCACGTTGCGTGCAATTATGGAATCCTGCCACGACTTCAAAACAGGTGCAGCGAGAGGGAGTCTGCCAGGTGACACGGAGGAACTAGAAAAGCCTTGAGATCCTTCACACAGACATTATCTTATTAACACACTGCTGCTCCCAAATCAAATAATGGCATGCTAAACAGCGGTGGCATCTTTCACTTGTCTTTTAAATGGATTGGGGGGGCTTGGGGGAGGGAGGGGGAACGGGTAAACACTGAATGCATTTCAATGGGGAAAGCGCTTCCTTCGACATCTTGAGGCACGTGTGAGGTAATGTATGGCCATCAGGTTTCATGTGTGGGGACAGCCGCCCGCAGCAATCATTCTCATTCCTCTGGTATTTTTCTTCTCTCACTCCCCCCCGCTCGCTTTTGAAAGCGACGAGCGAGAGAACGACTCCATTAATGCAGAACCTATTTCTTACAAATCAAAAGAAACACTCCCCTCCCCCCCCCCCCCGTGTAATGACAACCTCTTCTTTTGTTCGTTCTTCCTCGGTGTGTCTACCTCAAAGCGGTGACAGAGTCTGTGGCGTCGGTTTGTAACGTATGGACCGCGGCCCCTGTCCCCCTTACTTTGATCGTTGCAACGTGGATTCACAACGCTCATGTGACTCCACACAGGCACCAAGCGTGCTATGACTCTCTTGGTAAACCGCATAGCAACGACAAAGACGCACTTCTCAAGGCAACAAGGTGGATCACGAGTCGAGATTACAACAATATATTCAAACGAGGCCCGAGAAAAGGAAGCAGTACAATAAAAACCACACTCACAGACAGTGCTACCGTCGCAAAACATCACACTTAGTTGTAGTGTTTTGCATTAACACAGAAAAACTGTTTCCCCATTAGCAGCACATGCAATCTCGTGTAATTACGCCGTGATCGTTGTTAACAACACGGCCGCCTGTACTATCGGTGCCCTGGTGGCGTAGGGCATGCTAGGCTCAAACCACTGATGGCTCGTCTTTTGTGGCTGGGGTCCTCATTAAAGCCAATGTGGCAATATCCTGAGCCAGCTTCACAACCATGCTAATTGTTTACTTGGACCAAGGCGAGTGCAGCCAGGGCCTAATAGGATAATAAAAATGCCCTAATGCCATCGCCGGTGGGATTTGAACCTGCTTATTACTGGGCCATGGCTATATTTAGCGGCTGTACCACGATCAACTTCCTCGTCATAATCACTTCCCAGATTGAATAAGTAAATAAATAAAAGGGAGAGTGTGGGTGAAAAGGTCACAGACACGCCACTCCGGCGTCTAGATGCGAGTGTGATGTGGGCCGAATTGGTTTGTGGTTTGTAAGGTTGTTGTTTATGCCATGCAGGATAAGGGGGGTGGGGGGGGGGGACAGGGATGAGGGGAGTAGTGGGCGGGTTGTCTAATTTGTTTGTGCACTGTGTTGTTTACACACCTTGCTCGGAGGAGCGAGTTGCGGGTGGAGATCCGAGGACAAAGGAGAAAAAAATAAGAGAAATGTGGGAGGGTGGGTGCAAGACGGAGGGAGAGAGAGAGAGAAAAAAGAGAGAGTGATGTGGAGAGAGAGAGAGAGCGAGAGAGAGAGAGCGAGAGAGAGAGAAATACAGATGGTGAACTACAGAGCGTGCGAGTCAAATAGAAAGACAGAGGTTGAGTAAGAAGGAGAGAGAGAGAGGGCGAGAGAGAGAGAGAGCGAGAGAAAGAGAGAGATGCCCGGCTTCTCTGTATTCTCAGCATGGGGCCTGCAGAATGTCATTACCCACAACAATAGCATTTCTGCTCTATTTGCCTGCCATATTTCTCCATAGGGCCTCTGAAGTGTGCCACTCTCAGTCGGACCTGAAAGGCGAAAGTGCCTAGCCACAATAACAGCAGCTTTGACCCGGCACCCCCCCTCCTGCTCTCCCCTCGCACGGCCCCGTCCACTGCCCTGGTGGTGGACACGGCGAGGGAGAAATACCGCTGGGCCCCCAGACAGCCGCTGAGGCGCTGCTTCGTAGCTGAAGATGGAGGTCCATGAGGAGGGGACTCGTCATCACAGCCGACCTCTCTCCAGAGTAAAAAACTCTCCGTGATGGTTGCCACGGACAACTGCTGTCATCACGGGGTCGGCGATGTTCACAAGTAATACACGCTGAGCTCTTGGAACTTCCTTGGAACTGGAAGTAAGGGGTACTCATTTGAAATGATAAGGCTTTCTGATGGACACCAAGCCACAAGCCACAGTCTTTCAGACCGTTGCTATCGTTCCGAGAAGAATAGAGCCAATGTTATCACGATGATTGAAACTATAAACACAAGACCAAAGTCGAAGCCACATCGGCGTTGTTGAAAATTGTATCCTAATCCTGAAGTCAAAACATGAATATGTCCTAGCTGTTGCCATCACTTCGCATTGTGATGAGAACACAGACTTAGTAATGGATCCAAACAAAGCAACAGTGGCCAGGTCCTCCCTCAGCAACCCTGATGCGTGGGAACTGCTCTGAGGTGCTCTCAGCTTTCTTCCCATCGCTCAGCTAACAGCCCATGACAGCGAAGAAGAAGAAGAGGAATGGCAACACAGATGATAGGCAAACAGTTGTTGTCAGGTGTGGGGAGGGGTAGCTTCTTTGGTTGTCTTGCTGATTGCGGCCATCCCAGAATACATGCCAAGGTTCTAAACACATCCAGCTCCCTTCGCTCCCAGGGGGGAGTCAGTTGCGAGGACCTGAGCCGGATCTCTGCGGAGCACACGGAGCACTCCTGAACCACAGACCTGGTCTCAGGGAACACGCAGCGATCGCCAGAGAGTATCCTTTTCCGATGCAATTAGTGCCACACGTTCTGCACAAATGTTCACCACCGTTCTGCCTCGCACATGTCCCTCATCGACCGCAGCTATGTAAAGAAGGAATGTCTCATGTCTTTTATATACCGACACGCTTTGAACTAACTGCCTGTGTTTCTCGTCAGAGCAGAACCTCGGCGACGAAAGCCGGATGTTTGCTGACGCACGTCCTTCTGGTTCAGAGACTCCGGGGAGATGAAAGCGGCAGAGGCTTGCCAGATTTGTGCAAATATCTTTTCTAGGATTGCATACTGGATTAAAATATATCAAAGATAAGCCATGCATCCAGAGAAGACTTAAAGGTTCAATGTGTCACATTGATGCCGAGCGTTTAAAATGGGGTACTGCAGTGCAAATTCCCGATATTGAAAAGAGTTTTCCAGAGTAACTTTAGCGTTTTGTGTGTTAGCGGTTGACAAAAGGGTTTCAATTTTGCTTCCTGGGCTAATGGAAACAGATACGCTTGTTTAAGGAAAGCCCTTAGGCTGGGTTTACAGAAGACCTCCCTGGCAATGTGTTTGAAGGGTTGCAGCGTCGTTCTCAAACATTTAATAACATTATGAAAGGAATGGAGTTGCAGTTCATTTTGGAATGGAGGACTTACTTACTAAACTCCCAGCTCCTCACAGTCTAAACAAACGTGGCGCTTGTGTGGCTCTTGTCCTTGTTTTAATCGTCATTCCTCCAAGCGTTTCCCTGGTGGTATACACACTAGCCCTTGTTCATAAGTGTACGATCAATACAGTTATGAAATGCGCACACACACACACACACTCACACACACAGACACACACACACGTACTCTGACTCATACGCTACATCATGCGTCGAGTTCCCAGGCCTTATGAAACATTTCCCAGGAGGTCTTGCAACTGCGGAAAGTGTCACATAGATTATTTTCTCATTTCTCTCTTTTGATGAAAGCACCCCCCCCCTCCACCCCTCTCTTTCTCACCCCCACCGCCCCCCACACCATAACCCGTCCAAACTGTCCCCTGCACCAGCTTTTAAACACTAAAGGTTGCGGAAAACAAACAAAGATGCCCCACTTGAAGGTGCCGCGGTCAGGACGATATTACATCTTCGGAATTGTCTTTCTGCAAAGTGGTTAAATGTGAGGAGACCGAAACAACTGAGTATGCGACATTGGTCAACGTTTTCTGCAAAGAGAGCAAAGGAGAGGACATTAAAGCCACTGAAACAAGTCTGTCCATGTTAACGTGTCGCTCCGTCAAAATGAACGGCATGGCCTTCCCCCATGCTACCCGCACTGCGCGTCTCAGCTTGAATGTGCCATCGGCCTGGAAACATTAACTCGATTAAATGTTAGCCGTCAAAATGTTAGCAACAGCAAACCCAAACAAAAACAAACAACAAAACAAAGACAAACAAACCAAGAGAAAAAAAACACTGGTCCTCTGCTGTGAGCTGACCTATTCTCTGTAGTGCGCGTGTGCATGTGTGTATATGTGTGTGTGAGTGTGTGTGCGTCTAAAAGCAATTCAATCTTGCATCCCAGACATGCGATGAGACTCCCGCGTGGCGTGGTGGGACGGGAGGGAGCGTGGCGATAAGGAACTCCAGACCCAGACAGCCACCGCTCGCTGCAGGAAGGCAGACGTGTGACAGATCATAAAAATTAACTGGCTGCCATATTTTTCTTCTTTTTTTTTGGAATACATATGGGGGGGCAGTGCACAAACACAACTGCTGGCAAGAGATAGCAGGCGAAAGCAATCACCACAAGGGAAAGAGAGAGGGAGAGAGGCAGAGAGGGAGAGAGGGAGAGAGGCAGAGAGGCAGAGAGGGAGAGAGGGAGAGAGGGAGAGAGGAAGAGGGGGAGAGAGGGAGAGAAGGAGAGAAGGAGATAGCGAGGGAGATAGGGAAAATAAGGTGAAGGAAGGCAACGAAAAGAAAGTGGAGAGGAATGAGGTAGGCATGGAAGATTAGCTGAACACCGACTGCAAAGACTGCGGAGAGAAAGACAAAGGAGGAAAGTAGACCAGACCCCCATTCCATGTCCAGGCAAACAAAGGCCCCCCCCCCCAAAAAAAGATGTTTTAACATTCATTGAGTCAGACCAGTGGTGGCCGCCTTTCCAAATATCATTTTAGAGATATCCATCAAGCCGTGTTGTGGTTGCTCGTCAGCACTTGGAAGCAGTCTCCTGGATGGCCAGTGGCCGACGGCTCCTGCCTGGCTGATAACCCCACCGCAGACAGCAGGGGCCCTGCTGCCACCCCCTGGCTCCCCCGCCCCGCCCCACCCCGCCCTGCCCAGCCCAGCAGAGATTGGGTAGCATTGGGACAGTATTTTCTGCTTGGATGGAGCCAATGTTTTTTGGGATTCTATATTGACTCTGACTGCTGCTGATCTGGATAAAAGGACGGGTAAGACTGAGGCAGGGAGCGTGGCAAAATTGCTTTCAAAGATGGAGTTTTGCGATTGGGGCGTGATCGTTGAGGTGTGTGTGTGTGTGTGTGTGTGTGTGTGTGTGTGTGTGTGTGTGTGTGTGTGTGTGTGTGTGTGTGTGTGTGCGCGTGCGTGCGTGCGTGTCTTTCTGCTCCAGGGTGTCCAACAGGTTCCACCGAAATGTCAAATCTGCCCTTTTTGCTCAGTTCAAATTCTATCACTTTTATCTGATACAAGCCCACCGCTCAGACATTCCCCCCCAGCGACCAGCCAACTCCCCCTCCCCCCAACACACACATCACCTCGATCTCATTTAATCATGCCATTCCTTATCTCGCCCCCTTCCTCCAAGCATTCCCACTTTTGTTTGACTTTCTCCCGCCGTCCGTCTTTCTATCTTCCATCGGCCTTGCTCCGTGGCGACAGCAAACCCATATATAAAGCGTTGCGAAAACCCAATCGTTTCATTTCATCTCGGGGGGGGGGGGGGGGGGGGAGGGGGGGGGGGCGAGGGGAGGAGTGGAGGGAGGTGGGTGAGGAGGGGGGGGGGGGGGGGGGGGGGGGACGTTGAAAGGCTTTGATCAAACAATCCCTCTGACGCCATGGGTTGGGTTAGCGCTGCGCTTCTCGAAAGCGATCTCTGGCTGGTCCGGCCCGTCTCCACTGGAGCGGATCCACGCTGATGTGCATCGTCTCGTTGAAACGAAACACACATGAAAGGTAGAGGAGGCAACGCGGGGCAGGCCGTAGCATGGCCCTTCCTGTGGTGTCATAATCCAATCTAATTATATCGCAGGGAATCGCATTGAACTTGATATGGCGCTGTTAGTCTGCCATCGAAATACCACACCACATGCCCCACAGACCTGGCTGACGAGTGTGTGAGAGCTTCTGTTGGCATCTCGGCGCAGTTCAACAGGAGCCGAATAACAATTTCTGTGCGTTGCCTCCGCGCGTTAAAAACACCACCCCTACGCACCTCTCACCTTTGTCTCTCCTGTGTTTTATTGTCTCACCGATTGCTGTAACTCTCTATGTCTATCTGTCCTCTGTCCGTCTGCCCCAATCCCTTCCCAGCCACCAGATACCAGCTCTGACAAACGGTATGTGTGTGTATGTGTGTGCGTGTGTGTGTATGTTACTCGATAAAGCTCTCATCGTGCACGCTCAGGCTTTTTCCAAGGCTGGTGAAGGATGGCTCTCTGAGGCCGCATGCTAAATGAGCATGGCTGCTATTACCGTCAGAGAATATGGAACATGTGTACACAGAACAGACACACACACACACACACACACAGGAAGACAGCACGCACACGCACACACACACACACACACAGAGGACAGTGTGTCTGGGCCAGTTTGGCTATATTGCCTGGTCACTAGGGAACCACTCAGCAATAAGGAGTGCAATAAAATGAGCCTTTTCCTGCCGCGGAAAACCCCAGCGGCGCCGGCCTGCTCGGCTAGACCTGTCCGCCCGGCGCGCACACTGGTGACAAACTGGCCTCTTACACAAGGTATTGATACCCGACACTGAATGTATTGATACCTGATACTGGATGGGTTGAGTGAGGGGGACACAACAGCCCTGCTCCCAATGACCTCCCCTCCCCCCTCCCCGCCACTCCCCGTCTCGGCTTTTACGACCCCGGACGGGTGATTATTTGTTCGCCGCGGAGGAAATCGCCGTTGGAACGGCGCCGTTCAATGCTAACCGGGTCAGGGAACAAGAGAATTAGCCACACACACGCATAACCCGACACCCGTGTAGGTGTGTTTCCGTGAGACTCGGTGCATTGTGCTAATTGTTCAGCGCATAAATGGCATCGATTCAAATCCGTTTAGAGCACTCAGCGCGGCTCTTGATGCCGTCCTTCACTTGTGGTTCCGGTTCCAACTGGCATTTAATGAGATCAGCAGTTTGAATTCATGATCATGATTTTGAATAAATTCATTCAATTTTATAAATCCATGATAATGATTCTGAACAATTCCAACTTGTGTTTATTCGTTTAAATTGGGACTCTTGAGAATCACTTCATTGTTGAGTAGAGTTGGAGAGCTTGGACACATCCAACCTGTACTGTGTTGACACACACACACACACACACACACACACACACACACACACACACACACACACACACACACACACACACACACACACACACACACACACACACACACACACACACACACACACACACACACACACACACACAGTGTGGTGACGGCTGGCACCGATTCAGAGTTGCCGAAGAGAGCGTCTGCAAAACACCTGAAAGATAACACTCAGGAAGGATTACCATTCCCCGTCCCTCCCCCTCTCTCCTTCCTCAAGAAAAGCATACGACCACTGCATCCCCCCAACGTCTGTCGGATATCATTCATAGTTGAGCCCTGTGGATTTGTTCCCTTAATCCAATATTCATGCTCTGCGAATTGTTGAGCGAATGCAGAATAGTTTGTTTCTCTGACAAACACGCGCATGCACAATATGCAGAGCACACACACACACACACACACACACACATACATACACACGAACCCACGTACAAGCACTTACACACACACACACCCTGAGAAAGACAAGAATTAAAACTAATTGTATTAGGAGAGAAGTTGGTTGGGAAATGTTTGCTATGCATGGCAGGGAGACCGGCTGAATCCGGCCTGGATGAACGGGTAAATTAAACGAGAACATCTCCATTGACCCCGCTCCCGTTTCCTTGTTGAGAAATAATGCAGAGCATTGTTCAAGTGCTGTTAGCCTGTGGGGAAATAAAGGCTGTTAAATAAAGACAAGATAAAATATATATATAATCATTAGCCTCCAAGTCTGCCACAGACAAATCATCAGAGAGTATTGTTAGTCCTCACTTAATAAAAAGGTTCTTGGCAAGAAGATGAAGACATGCAACGCATTGTCGCGGATCCATCAAGAGAATAAAGACATGCCTGCACTTTGTTTGATCACTTTGTCACACGGTACCATTGATCGACCAAACAACATGCTGTCAATCTGGAGGTTTGTTTTTTTGTGTCTCTCTCTCCCCCTCTCCCCCAAAACCTCATCCGTATTTATGCCGCTTTGTTTACCCTCCTTCTCCCTCCCTCCCTCTCTCCTTCCCTCCCCCTCTCCCTCCCTCTCATAATGTTATTAATTGATTTATATTGTACACAGCTTCTTGAAGAGTCCTTAAGTAATGTAAGTGTCACAACACGAAAGACGACCGGACTAACAATGAACTTCTCCAACTTCTCGCTGTACCGAGCATCTCTTACTTTCAGAGTCTTAGGATTGCCTGGCCATGGCAAATTATTGATCAAGATGGATCTAATTAAATAAAGAAGGCTTTGAACGACAGCAGGCTTTGATCTATGATTCAACAGCAGAACAAAGTATGGGAACTAAGTAGCCTTGTTAGCCTTGTGGGTTTTGCTTGTACCACACTTACTAAGAATCTCTGCCATTCTCCTCGTTTTGGGGACAGTTTTCGGTTTACTCAGGCTATATTCCAGAAAGGTCTCCAAGCATCATGCCAAGCTCCTGTGGTGGTTGCTAGAATTCATTGTTTTTTCTGTAGAAATCAGCAAACACTCAATGTAGTATTGAAGAAAAACATCTCAATGTAAGAATTGTGAGTTCCTTATACACATACACACCACTGTGTTTTGCATGAGTATAAATAATGCAGGTCGATGCATGAATCCACCCCCCTTGAGTATATAAAATGTAATGCATACTCAAACCACATGTATATTTTATTTTTACATATTTTCTTCTCGTTAGTAGCCTCCTGATATAATCATTGCTGTCTCTTATTTACGAGAAAAAACTTCACCTACAAAGAGTACCTATTGCAATCCAAAGAAAATGATGCAGCAAAACTTTTCGTCGAAAAAAATTTGAAAAATCAAATGCCTACTTAAATATGGAGAAACATAATGCATGAATCCACCCCCCTTGAGTATATAAAATGTAATGCATACTCAAACCACATGTATATTTTATTTTTACATATTTTCTTCTCGTTAGTAGCCTCCTGATATAATCATTGCTGTCTCTTATTTACGAGAAAAAACTTCACCAACAACAAAGAGTACCTATTGCAATCCAAAGAAAATGATGCAGCAAAACTTTTCGTCGAAAAAAAAATTGAAAAATCAAATGCCTACTTAAATATGGAGAAACATAATATAATTAAATGGAGCCATTAATGTATGACTTGAGGCCGGATAAAGAAAATTACAATAAGGTAAACCATATTAGAGATTTTAACTAAGTAAGTTGTGAGGGCATTATTAATCATCAAAGGACTCTGTAATTACTCTTGATAGTTGAAACATGTTGAGCCCAAAGACCAAGAAAATGAAAAGTGTGGCTTTTTTATCACACATCTACTGCCGAGGCAGAATTAAAAGCTTGGCTTTCTGCATGTGCATAATCGTTTGGCCCAGGCAATTACAAAAAAAAATAATTAGCCTATTAATTAGAATTTCTTCTAAAGCTCACCCTGTTGTTTGGAGCCACAGAGTTCCATGAGGGTGGAATGCCTTCCCGGTCGTTCCAACTGGGAAGTCTCATGACTTCTGGAGTTTAGATCCCTGGGGAAAACAAACATGTCCTACAGAGGGGGGGAATCAAGATCTAAGCTAGTTGGGTGAAAGAGAGGAGAGGGAGTGAAGGAAGAGTCAAAGGAAAGGAGAGGCGGGGGCGGGGGCGCAGGGGGGGGGGGGGGGCAGGGGGTTTACCAGGAACGGTGGCACGGGGAGGGGGGGAGATGGGCTGAGTGGGGAGCGTGTTTAATTGCGAGCCAGGGCGATATTTACATAGTTAATGCCTAACCCAGATTTTGTGAGCAGACAATTACGGTCGGGTTCCTGTTCCCAGGCCGCCTCTGACGAGGAGACCGCCGTCCAATCATCTGGAGCACATTTGAGCCAGCCGGAACAAAACAGAGAAGAAAGACGTGGAATGCATGCTTTTCTACTGTTTCCTGTCCGTCGTCCACTCTTCACCTCGAAGAAGAAAGAAGATAAAAATCTAATTCCAATTCTGTGCCAGCACATCTCCTTTTCTTTCGTGCCACTCAGCCGGGAGTAGAGACTTATTATTTTGGGGAAGTGTTCAGCCAGAGCTCATTCTACTCCTCCTACAACTGCGTCCAGCAGAGACGCTGGTTGGATCCTTTTCAATCAGCCTCGGTGTGTTTGTGTCCACACACCATGAATATACTTCACTCCAGCCGGCCCAATCAATGGCAGCGTGACACACGATGGCTGACGACGGACAGGCGTAGCGAGGAAGAAACGCAGTGTGTGTGTGAGTGTGAGTGTGTAGATGTGCTCTGTCTCTATTCACTGGGCGGTGGCGAGGAGTCGGGCGGATAATCAGGGTCCGCGGTGACACTGGATCCCGCCGGAGACCCCCAGCCGGGTGCTGTAGTTCACAAAGTTATTTGTTAACCCAGATCACTATTGAAATTTATTCCACTGCCACAGCTGCCATTCCCACGGCCGCGTCTGGCCCATGCGCACTCGGCTGCATGCATATCTAACCTCTCTCTCTCCCTTGCTATGTATCTCTCTTTATCGCCCTCTCCCTCTAGCCGTTACTCTCCCCCTCTCGCTCACTCTTCCTCCATCGCTCTCTACCACTTGGGGCTATCCCTTTCTTTCTCTCTCTCATCACTCCTCTCTCTCCCTCTCCCTCTCTCTCTCTCCTCTTGCTCTCTCTCCCTCTCTCGTCACCCCTCTCTCTCTCTCATCACTCTACTTCTCTCTCTATATTTCTCTCCTCTAACACTCCTCTCTCTCCATCCCTCTCATCTCTCTCAACCCGCTTCTCCTCTCCCTCTACACTCTCATCCCTCATCTATCTCTCTCTCTCCTAACTCTCATGCCTTGTCATTCCATCTCGATCCGTCTCTGCCTATTCTGTCGGCCCCCCCCCCTCCCCCCTCCATCCCTGCCCCATCTCTACCTCTATTTCAACATTGCCCTAGTTAGCTCGTCCCAAATAACCAAGAGCAGGGGAGTTCTGAACAGAAGCAACCGCAGTCTATGAGACGGGAGAGGTGGGGAGGAGGCCTCCATACATATTAACACATTCTGTTGACAGCCAGCGTCCTGGGACTACACCGCCAAGTCCCGGTTTTCAGCGGGTTCGGTGCGTGTTCGTCGACTGATAAATAACGTGTCTTAATCCTGTGTTGATTGTGAGGCATAAACGTACACTCCCCACCCCCCTCCCTCTGTCTCTCTACCGAACCGACTGTAACATCCCATCCATCCACCATGTGTCACGTTCTGATGGTGACAGAGAGAGAGTCTCGCTGGATGAGACAAGGTGTGTTTGGGAGAGCAAACACGACGGTGACCGCCGTCGACGTGGCATGGTCTAAGGTCAACCCGGGCTCTCGGCAAAACGAGACGCCGTCCGGCACGCCGTGAACACCCACCAACGCCACCCGCACAAACAAATTCAACATTCCTCCTCCGTTGAAAGAAGAGGATTCCTGACCATATCATTAAAGCAATACATTGAAAGCAGGTGCGTCCATTCAGGGTGAATTCCAATTTGCATTCACCCCGTGGATGCAAACATTTTCTAAACAGCTGGAAGCTACCATCATCATGAGCCATTGATCCCTCCTCCGCTCGCACCAAAAAATACATACCCTCTTCCACTCTCTATTCTCTTCTTTGTAGCACGGCAGTGTGCAACGCTGCTCACATTGAACCGGTTTGAACCGGGTTGTTGTTGCGCGTCAACAATGGAGGTGACGACGCGTTCCCGCACGTCTCCGTCTCGAGGTGCGCCGCCCCCCCCGTCGCGTCGTGGTACCTCCGCGCCGACTGACAGACAGACAGACAGACCCGCGGCGGAGAGGAGCCTCCGTCGTCAAGGGAAGCGGCATCGCTGTCGTACTCCCGGGGCAACCCCTCCATCGTCTCATTTGCATGTTGGGAGGAGGCGGCGATGGGAAGATGCAGGGGGGGGGGGGAACAAATGGTGGAATCCTGGCCCTGGGACAGGTTGCTCTGCACTTGCATAGTCGACCATCTCAGCCTAGGGTTGGTAGGTGGGGGTGGGGGTGATGGGTGGGTTGGTTTGGGGTTTGGTTTGGGGGGTGGTGCGGGTTAGATGATGCCAAAAGGTTTGAAGGCAAAGAATGGCCTGTCTGGCTGCCTTTCAGCATCACTCGCTGTAATTGACAGTTTGAGACCTTGTCCAAAGTAAATGCCAAGGAGAAAATGAAGGAGATGACAGCGAAATGAGAAGAGAGGCTTCACACACACACACACACACACACACACACACACACACACACAAAGAAATGCAGACATTAACACACTCCCACACACACATGTACACACATTAACTAAATGTCACAGTTTAAATATCTGTGCAGACATGGGCAAATTGAAAATTGAATTCCAATTTTATATGGAACGATAACAAAATAAAAAATCATTTTACCAATTAGAAAAATTATAATTTATGTGCGTTCATTAAACACGTCAATACACCTCTCTCATCCAAACAATTCCGTAACAAAAAGTAGGCCGCCTAGACTGCGAGCTAGAGTGTCACCAATCATGGTGCAAGTCTCTCTCTCTCTCCATGCAAAACCCTTTGCATGCAGTTCGGTGAAGAGGAAGCTATTAGCACAACCTCCCCCTCCACCGCCACACCAACCCCCAGTACCACCACCACCTCGCACTCCTCTTCCTCCCCTGACTCTCATCTCGGGTCCCTCGCGTCAGAGCACTAGCGTCAGTTGGGTTCTCGGAGTAGCTTGCCGTTTCCTATTGACCTTGCCATGCGCCATTGATTTGGGCACTCCAGACTCCCCTTGTCCACATGCATTAAGGCAGACGGGGGAGATTCGAAGCGGATGGCTGGGAGTGGAGGAAGGGGAAGGCTGGGGCTGGGTTGACACGCCTGACACCCAACGCCAGGTAGACTCCCTGGATGCTCTCAGGCTAGCTCCTTTCTGACACAGGACAAATGGGCTCCGACAGGCCGTCTGAATGGGAAAATGTTAATGGGAAACTGTGTTAGGCTAGGTTAGTGATTATAAACCTGGGTACGTGATCTTCCACATTTAATTTGTGAGGTTGGAGGGGGAAGGAATTGTGTGTGTGTCTGTATGTGTGTGTGTGTGTATGCGCACGCGTGCGTCTGGGGATAAGTGGATAGGGCGAGGAGTAAGGTGTAAATTGCGATATGTAAATTCAAATATGTTACTCCCAGATAATCACTTAGAAATCTGTTGTGTAATTGATTCATACAATGTGATAGCAGTTGACAAAGCATGTGTAATGTGACACTCTATAGACGTTTTGCTCAAGGGTAAAGTGACGAGCAAAGCACTAATCATGCTGTGGTTATTAAGGTTACAAACAAGTATCTCCTGGATATAAAAAAATAATTGAAGACGTTGTTTTTCATGTGAATTAGTGTTTAAATTAATAGTTTGATGATAATAGCGTCGGTATAAGATTTTTATTCTTCTGGGCTACCTTTTGTGATTGGTCAGAAATGAGTGACATTGAAACCATGGTACATGACAGAGGAATTATATCGGAATAGATCATTTTATTTAAATAGCTTTGCGGTTTGTATTACTCATTCCTTATTGGTACAGAAAACTTTTTGCACAATAGCTTTTACTTTGCCTGGTTCCTCATGCAATTTGAAGCTCCCCAGACAACCACAATTAAATCTGCACAAATCAAGAGAAAGGAAATGTCTGGAGAGCACTGGTCAAGTCTCTTTAATACTATTTAATAGTATTTTGTATACAACTTAGAGGAAAATCTCTTTCAGACCAATTCTCCTCCTCTATTTGCTCTCTAACCAATTTGCCAAGGGCAACGAACTGAAATTAATTTTGTTGTCAGCGCTTCAATACTGTTTTGACCTTAAAATACATTTTATTAAATGGAGATGCTGCGAAGCAAATAAGGGAAATGTTTACTTAACAAAATACTGATAGTGAATTTACTGAATGAGCCCATCCTATCCTCCTACTCCTCGGTTATGTGGTCGTTTTAAGATCATCTTTACTTCTGACTGTTACAGGATTTCATCGTTAATTATACTTCATCACTCACACAACACACAATGTCAAGTACTATTCAGTAATTGTTTCATTGTTTGCTGTATAGAGATGAAACCTCGTTTTATTTTGCCTGTTTCCTTCACAAGTTTCATGAGAAGTGTAACTTTAAAGATTGCAAAATGGAACTTCAGCATCAAGCAAGTACTTCACAGATCTGAAAAGAGGTAGGCACCTGCTGTCGCCAGACTCCTCTGAATGTCTTTAAGTTGGCCTTTATAGTTGGCCTTCTCTTACCCCTGTTGGGTCAGAAGGTTTCCTGTTCAGAGAGCTTACTAGGAGGGACAACAAAGTCCCTTAACCCTGGATGAAATCCTTAGCATTTTTCTCTCAGACCTTCTCCAAATGTGCCTGGTTTTGACAAAGACACCCCACGCAAGGGCAGCTTATCGTGGTACAATTGCTCTCACAAAATCCGCCCTGGTTCATTCCACCGCCTCTTGGGTGCCCTAGAGTCCTAGACCATGACACGCAGGCCTCCTGTGCAGACATTTTAGTCACCCGCAAGGACTGCAAATAGATCTCTGAGGGAGAAGTGTTTTCTAGGTTGAACCAGATGAAGGGCTCCCATGGACGCGTCACTGGCTCAGAATGGCTGGTCTAGTGGGTAGAATGTGTCACCATTACACATGGCACATACCCTTATTGTTACAGCTTCAAAACATTAACATTCAAACTCCATGATCTAATCATTTTAAATGAGCTGGTTCGAGTCATCGTGTCGTACGTCTCGAGATGGAGTGGCTTTCTCTGGGAAAAAACGAATGATGCAAAAGATATGCGTGTTTTCCGAAATACACGATGACCACGTCCACGTTACAACCGCAAGAGGGAGTGAAGCAGGAGCTCTGAAACATGAACGGCATGGTTGCGCATATGCTTTGCTAATGGCCATGAAGGGATGGCGCAGAGCTACGTCTCCAGACATAAAATGAAACACGGTGCATATCTATTCTGTACGCGCGGTCTGATTAAGGCCGTAATGAGGCCTCAAGGCTGATACGCACAGCCCTCAACAGCAGCCCACATTATCTGGAAATGAAAGCCGAGCCAGAATATGCGGGACAGACTGAGGGACGTAATTAAGGACGAACTGAAGAAAAACAATAAAGACAATACGTTTGATTCTTCCCAAGGCTCAATGCAAACAGAGCTAAATGAAGCAACAGAGTGAATGCTCTATCTTACGATAAATATTTTTTTTCAAAGAGTAATGAAACAGTTAAACCAGAGTAGCTAAAAGGCTAAGATCTAAAAAGGTTTTTAAGATATCTAAGACTTAATCACAAACAGACCGACAGACCGAAAGACCGACAGACCGACAGACTGAAAATAAAGCAGGAAAGGACACGGGCCAACCAGAGAGGCCTCATTGCATGCAGAGCGGTGAGACTGGGGGGGTTGGGGGTGGGGCGGGGGGAGGGATGGCTATTCATGGTTCATCTCCCTTGAACCTCCCCCCTCCCCTCCCCTCCCCTCCCCTCCCCGCCTGTCCTTCAAGGAGATTAGTCTGAACAC
Source organism: Gadus morhua (assembly GCF_902167405.1). Taxonomy (NCBI): domain Eukaryota; kingdom Metazoa; phylum Chordata; class Actinopteri; order Gadiformes; family Gadidae; genus Gadus; species Gadus morhua. The sequence goes on along the minus strand of NC_044070.1, from coordinate 12,779,347 downwards.
GGCAACTCCACGGCTAGGATTGGGAGAACCCAGAGCCCCGGGCCCCTCCTCCTCCTCCTACCCTTTCCTCCTCCTACCCCTACCCCCCCAACCCCATCTCCCCCCCTTTTGTTTCCCACCTCCTCCTCCCCTACTTGAGGTTCAACGTCTAACAAGCCAGAAGCGCCCTAAATGCAGCAAACGTGATGGAGAGAGCTGCTCATCCGTGTAGCTCACACACACACACACACACACACACACACACACACACACACACACACACACACACACACACACACACACACACACACACACACACACACACACACACACACACACACACACACACACACACACACACACACAGCATTCTAAACAGCTCCTCAGTCAAACAAAAATGCATTTGAGCCTCTTTTTTCTTCGTCGTCTTCTTCTTCTTCACACTTCAGGTCAATGACAGCACCCCCTACCCAACCCTCGCACTCTGTGTCACACCACCCCCAATCTTCTGCCCGATCCCCCCTCGACGCCTTGAAATGAGGTCCGATTTCAATGTAAAAGTCAAAGCTCCTTTGACATAATCAAGCAAGCGAAAGGAGCCCAGAATTGGCCACGGTCTATTGGTTAAGATTGAGTAGCTTTTTTTGTTCTGTCTCAAACCCCTCCTTCCTCCCATGCATGCATAAGTAGCTGTATGTTTTCCATATATTACACTGCTCCAATGCTTGGAAGTTTAGATAATACTGTCTTGGCCCAGCAGAACTACTGCTTATGTGCTGCTGGGACGAATATGAATTCAGCTCCCTGCAAAGCACCAAAGGTTTCACTAAATTCAAAAATCAATGTGTCTGGGTATGTTTTTGTAAGAGTGTGTATGTGTGTGTGATAGAGAGAGAGTAAGGTTGTGCGCGCACGTGTGTGTGTGTGTGTGTGTGTGTGTGTGTGTGTGTGTGTGTGTGTGTGTGTGTGTGTGTGTGTGTGTGTGTGTGTGTGTGTGTGTGTGTGTGTGTGTGTGTGTGTGTGTGTGTGAGAAATTGAACAGAAGGGCCATGTCGGCTCCACATGGGCTTTTGGAAAAGTACACTTGATTGTTTGCTCATATTTTCACAGAGTAACACTGTGCTCGCTTTTTTCGTCTTTTCCGGGTTTGTAGCTTTCAACCGTCTATTACACTTGTCACTTGGACCGTGTATGCTCACACCACACTTGTACACACACACACACACTCCTCATGAGAAACAATAGTATTTATATCTGCTGGAAAAGCCAACAGATTTCTCGAAGAATTCAAACTGTGACAAACGCACCCATTGCTGTTTCCCTACTCCACAGATGAGGTATACTTGTATACCTCATACTTGGCATATTTGTATTTTGTATTTTAAAGTCAGAACATATATATTGGGTACTTTTGAATTCAGTACAAAATAATGCTCCCAATGTCTTGAATTTTTGATTTTACCGACACAATTCAGTCGTCTGTGAGAAAGTGTGTCTAGCCATGTGAACGTGTGGGTCTGGGCTTGTCGAAGGTTAGCAGGTTGGGGCCTGACACACATACTGTTCCAAGAGGTGGCTATTTGTGTCCGGGCACCTGCTCCGAAGTTGGCTGCTCCCAGTGCCGTCCTCTTACAGTGACTGAGCACCTGTAACCCCCCCCCCCCCCCCCCCCCCCCCCGCCCCGCCCCCTCCCACCACCACCACCACCACGCTGCCCTTCCAACCCCCTCCCTGGTGAATGACAGATGCCGGCAGGCGACAGCAGCGCCTGTATACAGGGTGTTGTTGTTGTTGTTGTCGATGTGTCCTCCATATGTCATTCAGTGTTCCACCTGTGTAGCAGGGGGTGAGCCATTGCACTATATGCTATGGCTCTAAGCCTGAATGCAATCCGGTTGATGTTTTTTACTGAGTGCGTGTGTAAGTGTGTGTCGGGGGGGAAATTGAATACTGCGATTTTTGCGAGTGCACCGGTCATTATTGTAATCACCTTGCGCTCGCATAGAAGTTCTCAATACATTCCATTTTACGTCTGGTAGGTAGCGCGTGATTGCGTGTACAATTAGCACCAAAAGCACAATTACACGTCAGTTGATTGGCTTTTTTTTTGGGAGGTCTGCTTTGTTTGGATGGTAGAAGGGAAGTGTCTGTGCCAGTGTGTTTTGTCGCCGATCAAAGGCAAAAAAGGATGGACTATTTTTTCCCTGTGATTCTAAGGGTTTTGATCTAATGGTTATGATGTAAATTGGACATCATTATGCGGCAAATGGACTGAAAGTGGGTTTTCTTTGGATGAAGTGCCGACACAAAATGGGAACTAATTCTGTATTAGAGAAAGTACCATCTTGAAAATGTGTTTGAAATAAAAAGGAGGGGCCTTAAAGGCACAATCTAATGGCATGATTATCGTTGGTTTTGAAATTCTACTGAATAAAGATGAGCTATTTTATCAGAACTTGCCCAAAAAAAAATAAAAAAAATAAAAAGAGGGTAATTTTACTGGGTACGGGCGTGTGTTTCATACTACGCCAAAAAAATGAAATATCCAAAAGCCATCTGTGCACATATGCTCCACAGTTAGTGGAAAGGAAGCCTCGCGGCCATGATGCCATGAAGATCTCGGTAATGGACCGCCGCCTTCTCCCATGTCACATAAAGCCGCATTAGGAATCCCTCAGTCCACATCCTGACCCCGGCACCTCAGACAGCCAGGGACCATTATGGCGGAGCACCATCAAGTACAACTGCCAAAGCGTAGGTAGCGTTTGGCTCAAAACACACACGCTCTCTGATTGGATTAAGGGGGCCGATGGAGTGTGTGGGGGGGGGGGGGTTGGAAGGCGATACCCCCGCCCCCACACGCTAACTGCGTGTCGTGGCTCCACGAGAAGGCATCTTCTGTGATGAATCGGAAGGTTTGGCCTCATAAATTATAATTATTTGCTTTTGCCAGCAAAAGGGTTTGAGCAAACCACTTAGCAACGCAGCTATCTATCAGCCCGCCCATATGGCGGTGCACAGATTAACACCGGACGTTTTTTTTTTTTCCTGCTTGGAAAATATGTTATTTGGTAAAGCGGGAGAGAGAAATAAGAACAGGGTGATGGGGTTCCATGCCGTGGTGATTTTGTGTAAATCAAATCAGCGTCCGACTCCAGTGTCGTATAAATATAGCCCGCTCGTTCTTTGCATACAAACACATTGAGAAACTGCAACTCTCTTTCTAATTGATCATATTTCTTACAGTCTGACAGACTGGTATCCATCAATGGCTTCCTATTCACAAGATGTCCTCCATCTTCCCAGATATCGTCAATGAGCGATCTACCCCCCTTGGTGTTACCCCAAGTGATCCGTTCTCTAGCCGTAGTACAGGGTAATAGAACTGGCAGAAATACATAACAAAAGAGACAGATTTCCATCTATTTATATATGTTGTTTTCCATTGTGCTATCTTACAGTATTACCCATTTTCATGTAGCTTACTTATGTTTTATTTGCGACAATTTATATTCCATCCGACTTAATCAGATCTTGCCTTTTCAGATGTATTAGTAAGATATTAGTGGACAATGTTTCCTACACATATGAAAACATTGCAGTTAAGGCCAGTATATTTTATAATATTCTATATAAAAGCACAGGCTACCAGAGCTTTTGAATGAAGGGTAGTGGCAATGGTTTATATCATACTGGCATGATATATGAAAATGTAGGCAACACCTGAAGTTAAGACTATTTCTCATTGATATCCCATGATACAGGTTTTAACTTGAAAAGCAAAAAAGGACAAAATAGCACATTTGTAATAGTAATGTAATTCCCCTGACCCTTATTCCAGTTGTGTGCCATGTGTTTCTCAGATTGCCAGTGGGCCTATCTCTCTGTATTCTATTTTAGTCTCTATGTGTGCATGTCTTTGCATGTGTGTACACATGTCTTGCATTTTGATGTTTGCTTCAAAAAAACGACTTCTACAAATCCAATCCATTGTCACTTTGACTGGTTGCGCTGAATCACACAGAAGAATCAAAAAATCTAAAATCCCTGACATGGTGCTCATGAAATCCCACTTGAACAGTGCAACACATGCTCACACAGGTCTCCGGGAGCCAATACCAGTGCCAGCTTTTTCTCATTTCCAATTAGTGTGCAATTCCAAGTCTCTAATTTGACGCCGGCGAAACTCATTTGCCAATTCAAATGGCGGACCTCATCTCAAAAGAGAAAAAAATAAAGAAAAAAGGAAGACATAACTGCCTGGATCCCTGACTCGATGGTGCGGAAATGTAGTGGGTGAGCCATGCAAAGATCAGTGTAAAAATAACACATCAGTGTCCACTCCGGTTTCTACAAATTACATCTTAAGCTCTCGGGCATCTCCATTGCAACAACCCTAGAGGCCTCTGAGAGAGAGAGAGACGAAAACAGATGCACACATAAACAGGGGGAGAAGAGACACCACACAATGAAACTGAGACCTGGGAAAGGTAAAGTGTGGTACTGTAGTGCAGAAATGGAGGAGGAGGACTGAGGAGAAGGAGTGGGACACCTTAGGGGCCGCTGGGCTAGGATTTACAGTACAAGGTGGAGGACATGGCTTGAAAACCCGAGCCTGGCATCCATCCAGAGACACCTCCACGGCTCTTGGCTGGCGTGGTTTATGTTACCACGCTGTTGGCTCCCAGGTACAGGATGGTACACCAACAGCTCTGGGGAACCTCTCGTGACCTCGGACCTGGCATCCCGACAGCTTTGACAGCTGCCCTTGGGTTTGAACTGAATAATAAAACCGACTCCGTTTCGTTAAGCTACGGACGGCATGTCTTCGGTACGCCTTTACCAAAATAAAAAACGGTGATCCATCAAGTGGAGTCAATTGCCCCGCACGTCCCGCCACACTGCTTAGCGACATAAGCTATGCAGACATCCGAGGTTGACGCAAAACTGCCACCCTAACACGTGAGGTGCACTTATCCGAGTCGTTTAATCGTCGATCAACCGCCCCGAAACGGCACAGATGTCTACCTGCAAGGGAACAGCTGCCGCGTTAAAAAAATGAAGGCGAGCTGAATCTCCTGGCACCCCATTCAAAAGCATCCAATAGCACGATGCAATTCCAGACAACTGTTGTCTTGTATGCCAATGCTTATCCACAAACATGCAATGTTTGTGGATTATCCACAAACATGTAATGTTTGTGGATAACCCTCACTCATTTGTATAGGCCAAAAGAGGACGCTAGACATGCTCGAGTGCCTCATTTCACCAGGATTCGTCATTTTTTATTGGCGCTCCTGTGTTGAGTTTTACTATTCCCGGTGTGGGTGTTTTGTTGAAGTCCAATTAAAAAAAAAAAAAACTGGCGTTTGTTTTGTTTACTTTCTGGAGAAATCTCCATCGACAATCCTTGTCTGTTGTTAAGTCTTGTTTGCCTCTGCTTCAACGCCAATGTCGGGTTCATCAGGAGGACACTTAGGAGATAAGTTATTCATCGAAAGAAATGAAACATTTTGACTACTGATGCAACTTGTGAAGAGACGAGCAATCAAGTTGTACGGCGACTCCTTCTGTTGCGCATAAGATCTGAATTCCCTTCCATATATCCAATTCCATCAGAACTTCTGAAACTCGGCTTCATTCATGTGTGCTTGGGGTTCAGGCAGAAGCAAAACAAGATGCTTTGACCTGACAAACACACGCCCAACAGGAGCTTGTGTCTACAATGTGCCCCCCCCCCCCTCCCGACCCCATCCACCCCCCCTCCCCCATGGGACCTGGATATAGCACGGAATAACAATCAAAATGCTCCATCAGATTCCACCGGGATCCGGAATTAACATTACAAACAACACATCTGCAACACCTCCCCCCCCCTGCACAGGGAAAGAGAAAAAAAAAGAGAGAAAGAGTGAGAGAGAATAATGTCACACCTTCAAGCTATGCAATGGATTTGCATAATCCAAACAGAATCTGATTCTGGTAGTGTGCACACTGCATGTGTGCTAAACAAAGTTGTGCGGCCCGGGCGCTGCATATATGAGTCAGACCCGACGGGAGCCACCGCAGAGTTTGATTATCATAAGCCGCATGAGTGCTGCCTATGGTGTGACCGAGAGGTAAATCAAAAAACCCGAACAAAGCACGATTTCAGTAACCAATGCCTCCCCCCTTCACTCTGCTGGCTTCTGCACTCTTATTCTGAGAAAAATGACTGCCAAGCAAACAGGCATCAGCTGACTGATACATTTGTAATCTCCTCAGAGCACGGCAAACAATGCAAATCCCATTTCTAATTTATGCCAACTCATTTATGCAAGGCAAGTGATTGAGTGTGGCCATAGGAACGCTCTGATTCGCGGTAATTTTAATCGTGGATCATGCAAGTGTCTTCCCCTTCAAATGCTCAGAGGCCTTTGGTTCTAGGTAGGGTATTTTTCTCTTTCTGTTAAAGAAGTGTTCCATGCCCTGAACATCAACACATACACTCAACTTCACATACAAAGGTTATTTTAAGTTACTAGCTTTTTCAATTGTCACACATTGTGACTTTAATATATAAAGTGTACATTTATAAAAGGGGTTGGGGTAAAAGTGTATTAATTATATTCCTCATCCACAATTAGAATAATGTAATAATAATAAAATGCCTCAGTCTCAATCCTTGTTGCGGGGTGTGAAAGCCAGGATTTGGAATTTTGGCATTAAAGTGGATAGTTGTAGTTACTTTAGCCTCTGAGACCTTGAGGTTGAGATAACATTGAATAGCCAAGTCTGTGTGTATGTGCACACAGAGAATTGCAAGCAGGTAAACACACGCAGGAGCGTACACACACACACACACACACACACACACACACACACACACACACACACACCTCTTCAAGGACAACAGGTGTCACAAAAAAGCTCAGTGCATTTGCCAAAGGCAATAGTCAATGATTGGTCCGATTAATTATGACCATCCAGACAGCACCTTGCCATTCAGCTAGGGAATAAGACAGAGAATGTCCTCCTGAAGCTAATACACAATGAAAAACCTGTCAGGAAATTCAATGTCAAGCCCTCACATAGGTGCAGGCACAAACGGCTGATAAAGGGCCGTGAGGTGCTATCGGCTAAGCTAACAATAGCGCTGAACATGGATTCTTATCACCATGCAGTCACTATCGGCTGTTCACTTACTACGCCCCCAGTCGAGGTTAACGTTGGCCGCCAGTTATACGTTTGTCGTTTAACACAGAGCCAACTTTGGCGTTATGCTACATCAAGCATAAAGTACAGTTTCCGTCCAAACCGAATCAACGTTATCGGGCGGGAGAATGCAGAGGAATAAACAAACAAATGCAAACAAAACAAATAAACCCTATCTTATCTGCCAGCACGGGAAGTCTTATTGGTTTTTCAGGCATCATGGCCGACGCAATGTAGTCAATGGAACCGTTAATCAAATCGCAAAAAAAAGAAAAGAAGCCAGTCTGTAATTTGCAGGCAGTTTGCCGTTACATACTAATGTACTTCATTCAACTTTTACATTTGTGATGCTGGTCGTGTGCCCCTGGTGATTGGGCTAGGCCCCTCATCGCATCAAGGCGTAACGTAATATGATTGGCATGTCTGTGATTGGTTTGACTCTCATTAGAATAACAGAGAGGATGAATATGTACTTTTCGAGCAGACCAAATTTACCATGATTATATTTTTCTTGCTTCACCTTCAATCACAGAGCTACATCGTGAAATACATAATTCCCTAATTAGCATAAATACATAGCCAGCGCAGCGGAGAGGACACAAATGAGAGCAAACATTGAATGAATGTCATTTCTTCCAAAACATTAGCTATGTAAAGTGTGTAAAGTGCAGCTTCAGAGCAGAAAATATCGCCCACCGAAACAAAGCCACATTTCGATTCCGTGGGGCTTCCTCAGCAGTGATCCAAACCCGTGAAGATGCAGCAAGTGCGTTAGCAAGAGTAAATATAGAACTCAAGGCATGTGTTTACAGGGCTTCGACGGGATATGAACGGCTTAAAATACTGACGGAAAACCTGCTTCCGTTATGTCCCAGTAAACAAACACATGTTCCGTAAGCTACCTTGTTAAAGTGTACATTATCCAGACGCTGTAAATACTTGTGTGCTATTCTGTACCCTCTAGAATCCAAGCACATTGTTATTATTAGAAGTAGACTAAATATGAGCTCACTTAATGGTTGTCCTTTAATGCCTCTTCTTAGGAGACGCTAAGCCGAGCAGAGCTACATTGGGCCTCTCAGTCCCCCTTCTTGCCTGGAGGACAGAATTTGTCCCCTCACTTCATCTGCTCCAGGAAGCAGCAGACACTTCAGTCTGTCTGCAGAGCCCATCTTGCCTGGGACTGGTAGTGAGCCGGTTGTATGCCCTGTGTGTGTGTGTGTGTGTGTGTGTGTGTGTGTGTGTGTGTGTGTGTGTGTGTGTGTGTGTGTGTGTGTGTGTGTGTGTGTGTGTGTGTGTGTGTGTGTGTGTGTGTGTGTGTGTGTGTGTACACAATACAAAGAAGAGATAGATGGGGACATCACACACACTTTACATTCTTGCTAATTTTCTAAATCCCCATCTTTCTACTTCACACAGACATGCGAACACACACACACACGTATATATAAATCATCTTCAAACTCCAATGGTATGCATTCGCCGACAGATATACGACACAGGCGTAGAAACGCTGTACCACCTGCGAAAGATCATGTCTGATAACATAAAGCAAGATGCTGTGGTGGTCCTGCAGCCAAGTCCTATGCCCTGCCCTTAACCATCTATCAGGCTGACCAAAGTGTGCCAAGATGTGTAAAAATACTGACTCAGACAAAATGGGGAGGATCATTTCTGGGAACACACACAGAGCACAGTGTGGTAGCGATAATAGTAGAGTATAGGCTCTTATGTGTGTGTGCCTACCACACACACACAGAGACAGAGAGACAGAGAGAGAGAGAGAGAGAGAGAGAGAGAGAGAGAGAGAGAGAGAGAGACTACTGCTATAGCTGCTACTGCTATAGCTTTGGCTTGCATCCCACCCAACACTTCTGGGCCCAGGATAAAGTAGCCCCAACCTGTGTGGATGTGCGGGGGCGAGTGTGCACGTTTGTGATACTGGGTTCCCACTTCCCAATGCTTATCAAAGACGCCGGCGCTACAGAGGTCAAAGGTCAGCGCTTTCATTTCCAGAGAGACACCGCTCTTCGCGGAGCGTTTACAGGCAGTTCATCCTCGTTTTAAACTGTCAGTTAGGAGCTTCATACACCACGCCCACACACACACACAGGCAATGTCCCAATAGATTATCTGTATCAATAAGAGGAGACGAGGGGTGGACAAACAAGGGAGAGGGGGGGGTCATCTGAACAGCGGGAGGGTAATTTGTTGTGTCAGAAGAAAGAAGAGGATGGGGGAGGGAGAGGCTGAGGGAGGGAAGATGATGAAACAGTCAAATAACAACAGCGAGTGGATTTGCTAGCGTGGTTTGTTCACATCTCTGTGATCTTGAGATATCTATAAAGAAATACATTTTTATAGATTATAGAAAAAAATCTCTCCCTCATATATCTATATATATACCTAAAAATAACCTTAACTGTATTGAAGACAGCCCCTCTCCCCTTGATGAGGATTTAAGTGGGATGTCATTGAGAGACTTATGGAGGCACGGATCCCTTGGGATCGATAGATTAGAGACAGAGCGGATCTGGAGCACGGGATAGACGCTAGTGTAGCAGGAAACAACAACAAACGCGGAGGAGAAAAAAAAAAGAGAAAGACGATAATGAATGACAGCCATAGCAACACATGGCACGCCGTCCCCTGCCCTGCAGCCATCATTATTCGTCTGTCTAATATGGGTCACGAACAAATCCAGCAGAAGGGATGCCGTCTCGTGTTTTCCAGATGTTTGGCTCATTTTTTTCCGAGGCTTCTCTAGGGTTTTTTCCCCCCTCCCCGAAAGAATGATTAAACAATGACACAAGGCAATGTTTTATTCTGACATCATTTTGGGGTTTTTTCCCTCGTCGATTTGAACTTGCGCTTTTAATATTTCTAACAAACGACATCTCTGGTCATCACTTAACAAAATTCACTTCAAAAGCAAAAGAGATAATGTAATTTCTGTAGCGGTGGTGCTCAGTCCTTGGCTAGCTGGTCTGCTCAACAATTAACGCAGAGTCCCTTTGGGTGGCCGCTGTGTTCAGGAGCAGTTTCCCAGTGACACAATGACCATGCTCCCCTCATTAATGTGTCAGAGTAATGGCCTCCACACTCGTTCTGGCCACCCATGCTGACCAGTTCTCGCTCTGAAAAAAAAACAAAAAAACACTGCGATGCTTTTGAATGAAAATGTCCAACATATGGACTGCTTTACGATGATCTGAAACTAATCACGGCGGCCATACTAAAACAGTTTAGGCCGTAAATAGCCATCCCTGAATCACCGCCAGAGGGTCGTCTCCCGGCCTCTGTCGCCTCGTCCTGAGCGCCGTCCTCTGCCCATCTCCGGACTTGTCCCCCTTGTTACCGTGGCGACCCATTTTCCGTAGCGTTTTTTACATTTTATATTCTTGACACCAAGGTGAGCCACTCAAGACTGCTGCCAAATGAGACCACGATGCAGGCGTGGGAGGAGGAGGGGTGCTTGGGGGGCCATAGTCCCGGCTCATTCATCACGCTCTTTCAATTAAACCCATCCAAGAAATGATTAAATAATCATTTTCATTAGCGAGCCGCGTAATGGAAGCATATATTCTCATTATGGAGGACGCTGGTCAGCGGGCTGCGATCGTGCCGGCCAGCGTGGAGCCAGACCCCCCATGCCTGCGTTGCGTCTGGGTCCAATTTGGCATCGGCCCTGAGTGGCTCACCTTGGCTTCAGCTGGGGGGCGAGAGAGCTGGGACAAGGGTGATGGGAGGGGTGTGACTGGGTGGGGGGGTGTTGTCAGTACTCATTCAACTAGAACATGATTTAAATGCAAAGCAAGAAAATAAATATATTTGAGTGGGGGGGATAGGGGTTAAGTGGGTGGAGGGAGGGGGGGAGGTATGGGGGAAGGGGAGGGGTCACACTAGGGAACGTGCCGCACAACGCCCAGATCTAATGTCACTTTGCAGACAAAGAAGGGAGGGCGGTGAGGAAGCACAGGTTCATTCACGGACCATAGGGGGGGGTGGGTGTGTGTGTGTGTGTGTGTGTGTGTGTGTGTGTGTGTGTGTGTGTGTGTGTGTGTGTGTGTGTGTGTGTGTGTGTGTTATAGAAAAATATAAATATCAGCCGTCTATCTGCAGCAGCGAGCGTTTAGATGGGGAACGGAGATGGAAAAGAGAAGAGAGCTTCTCTGGTCGGCCTCTGTTGACAAAGACAAATACAGAGGTGCACAGACCCTGCAATTTTCTTCCCGCAAAAGATAGATGTAAACAAACCAATTTCTAGTAAGTTTGGATCCGTCGTGAACTTAGTGTGATAAGCCCTCATCTTTGCTTTTGGAGTCTGGCAAACAAAAAGGTCCTTGAAACTATTTCTTGGACTTTGGTTGACAAGGACAAGAAAATAAAAAAACTACAACCATGCCAATTCATGGCCCCAGCCTTCTCTCTTTGTCTCCTCATATTATTCCATCCCACACCCACACACACACCCCCAAAGTACCTCAGCTTAACGCGTCCCGGTTAGAGCGGGCCTGGGTTAACTAGCTGCCATTATGCGACGGGGAGCTGGAGTGTTGAACGGAGGTGACCCCGGCTGGCTCCCCAGCTTCCCCGTGCTATGGCTGCACACGGACGGTTAATTGATGTCACAGGGGACCGCTGATCAAAGACGCTCCGAACCAGCCAGACACAGCTTTCACAGCGATGCCTCCACCCCGATTCTATTAGCCAGGGGTCTTTGTGCGCGCCTGGGGGTACAGTTGAGTGGCCCGGGAGGGTAGGGTATGGAGGGATGGACGGAGAGGAAGATTGGATGGTTGAACACAGGAGAAAGGGGAAGGGGGGAGGAAGGGCTGTTATTATTATGATTATTCTTATAACCATCCTTCATTTTCTTCTCGTATTCAAAACAGCCCCCCCTCCCTCGTGCCCCGCCCTTATCCTTCCACAGTAATTAGCCCCTGTCGTGCACCGAGACCGACAGACTGAGATGTACACACACACACACACCCCGGAGCTGCTACCGTATCTGCGGCTTAAAGTGCCAGCATTCTGACAGCCATCAGCAGAAATAGACGCAAATCTTATTTACCTCTCTGGAATTTTCTCCCCCAAATCCTCATCTCTCTCTCTCTCTCTCTCTCTCTCTCTCTCTCTCTCTCTCTCTCTCTCTCTCTCTCTCTCTCTCTCTCTCTCTCTCTCTCTCTCTCTCTCTCTCTCTCTCTCTCTCTCTCTCTCTCTCTCTCTCTCTCTCTCTCTCTCTCTCTCTCTCTCTCTCTCTCTCTCTCTCTCTCTCTCTCTCTCTCTCTCTCCTCAGCTATGATGATTTTTGTGCCAGGCGTAGAGTTTTGCTACAATGACACGTCAGTTGTGTGTTCTTACGGAGGGCTCCTAGACACTAGTCATTTCTATGGGTTTTAAGGGGTAACGCATTGTTTTACGTAGGGTTCATGGGTTTTGGGTATACCCCCATATTGCCTTTTGACTCACAACTGGGGGCTGAATGTCATGCATCTTTAAGCGCCGATAGAAGCATCTGAAGAGGTGTGAAGGTTGTGGGTGGGCTGTGTGTCTGGTCTGAAGAGACCAGAAAAGAGGCAAGACGTGCTAAAGTGCTGCTGAACCTTGACATTTGTCTTTCAGCTAGCCCTTCCTCTGATGGGCTGATCCCATTATGAATACACAATGTGCTAATGAGCCGATGCTCTTGCAAGCAATCAATGTCTATGCTCGGTATCTCTCGGGTTGTACAGCAAAAGCATCTCAAGAGAGCCGAAAAATAGGTGGGCACGTACCATGTGGGAGATACTTCAATTCAAATTTGATTGATATGCTAATCAAATAACCTGCTTCAAATATAATTATCAATTAGCATGAATACATCTAATTTGTATTTTACTACTCGGCCTCTCAGAGATAAGAGTCCTTCTTTCAGACAACGCGGTGTGTCCTCAAAGTGAGAATCCCCGCGACGCTTCCTAGCATGAATCAAGCCCTCCCTGTTATGTGGCGTTGTTAGGCTGTAATATCGTAATTCTGGCGGGAAGCCTGGAATAATTAGCGTGGCCCTGGGTCTGAGTCGCTGTTTGCCGGGCTCACAAAACAACTCCTCTCAGGCTCTTTGGACGCCAATTAACTCGCACAGCAACACAAATGATCTGGTAGCAGCTCCGAGCTGTAATCTCATCACGAATTGTGAGTGGTGTAGCGCGGCTCATTTCTGCACATGGCCTAATGGTTTGGCTTTTGATGGCTTCCACGACATGCCTAAAACAGAGTTGTCTTAGGAGCGTTCATAGCGTTTGGCGTTAGAAACACATTTTGACGTGTTCTGCTGTAAGGGTTCTCATCCAGGGCTGGCTTGTTATAAAAAGGCACTTGCCAAAGGCCAAACTGACAAAATAATGACTCTGGGAATGTACAAGCAATAGTGAACTAAAATCAGCCATTTTAACATAGCGTGATGCCCATATTCTAATACAAGAGGGGAAGATTTTGAATCAGAAAATTGCAAACACACCTTAATTTCTCTCATAGTCCCCTCATCATGTCAATGTGATCGGACATGACTGTTGAGTAAGAAAAACCTTCCTATTGTTGTTGTATCCCCTGCGCTTTAAGGCCAACACACTGTGCACGGCAACAGAGCAAGAAAGAGATGGAGAGAGAGACTGGTAGAGCCAGTTTCACTTTACAGAGGCGAGAGAGAGAGCGAGAGAGAGAGAAACGCATCATCCCATCACTCTTGCGTGGTGAGATTTCCCCGTAGTGGGTCTGCTTGATGAAGAGCCAGCTCCCCTCCCTGTTATTTCACTGTGTGCCGGCCAAGCGTCCACATGCATGAGCCCAGTCATCAGTCAGCCGGCACTACAGGTCTGTCACTTTTTATTTGGTTAGTTTTTATCCCACATCCCTCTCTTCTAAACTCTACTCTGTGCTCCTGGTGGATATGGGATTTCGGTTTAGTTCTTAGTTTATTCGTTTGTTTATGCGTTTACAAGGTATGCACGGTTTTCAGCGTAGCCACTGTCAAAGGAAACACAACTACATATTTTTAAACCAGAAGCCCATTTAAAGGCGATGAATACATTCTGACTGAACAGGTCAAACCTTAGTTGCAACGATACTTCCGACGGGGAAACTATTTGACACGAGAGACGAGTCACCGCAGAAAAGCCAGCCCTTTAATTAACGTGAACTTACCTTCACACGTGGAAAACCAAACAAATAAACACCAGTACAGTGGAGTATAGTAACATGGGGATGAGGGAATAAATGAGCCCATCAAAATAGCCACGAGCACTATAGCACATGTCGTGTGCTAGTGGCGCCTAGCAACCAATGTGGGCTGATACATGTGTGCATGCTGATGGCTCGTGAAATGTTTTGACTATTTCGGTCTCTGATTTTCTCTCTAGTCATCTGCAAGGAAAGAATAGGATAATAAAGTGTACGGTTCATGGGAATATATAGCAATAGAGGATATATTACCGCATATATATAAACTGTATATATACTGTATACATAGGTTAACCTTCATCGTTCATTGGATGGTCATTTGTAATTGCTCCTTCTCACAGGTGGTAATAATACATTAGTATAAGAATGTCCCCACTCGCTGCTGTGCTTTAACACCACAAGGTTACCATCTCCAGGGTGCTTACCACACACACACACACACAGACAGAGACCCACTTTGTTTTCCAAAGATAGAGAACCAAAACCAACGGATCCGTTACCATGTGGGTGGTTGAGGGGTAGGAGTCTTCTGATAGGATATTGTGGTCGCTGCTCTCCCACCACTTCAAAGAGTGAATTAATGATATTAGCCGGTCAATAGAGAGAGGGACTAAAGGGAAAATGTCAGAGGAGCTAATCATAGGCCGGGATAACGAGACAATAACGAGGTAGTCTCGGGGACAATGATTCATTGCATAACCTTTTGGACTCCCAGAGCTTTCTGCCCTTTCAGACCGTCCTCTCATCCTCTCATCCTGTTGGATGACTGTTGGACAGCCCCCAGAACCTTCTAAGGATTGCAACAGAAATGAATTCATGAGACATCAAAGAGAGGGGAGGAAATAAATAAAGAAATGAAATCGATAATAGCTCTATGGTGATTCTCTGGTCACGCGTGGTGGGATTTCACAATGTTGTGTGTGTGAGTTTAAAATATAATTGAACATTTTAAAGGAGAATTTGGGCGATATATTTTGGTTAGGAAAATGTCAACCTGCACTCAACAAGTTAAGTTAAGTTAAAAATGTATTTGCATTGCCCTTTGCCAAGTTTACACACTGTCAAATGTCTTCCTGTCACCTTCTAATAATAGCATAGACTGTGCATTCTTACTTTAAGTCCTCTGTGGTTAAACTCGTGTAATGCAATAGAGAAGAAGGAACCATTAAAATAGGTGCATAAGAGATCACCTTTCAAATATGCTAATAAAACAGCACAACAAGGTATTGAATAAATGTATAAGTTGAAGCATGACAGTGTTTCATGTACAGTTTAAAAGTTAAGCATAAGCCTGCAAGGTGCCATTTCTGTCAAACTTGTTAAACATTTCCTTCGGCAAATATACTTTCCTGAAGCGGAACAACAACAACACGTATTAACTGAAGCTCCATGTTAATCAATGCATATTTACTCCCATTACAGGCGTTCGGTTTCATTGCACTCCTTCAAGACTGAATGCACTACTTAAGGGCATTAAGTTGAATTCAGTGTGTTGTGCTGCATTTTATTCATCAACACAATGAATTCGGGGAACAAGGGAAAAGCCACAATACGAGTGCTGTGAACACACACACACACACACACACACACACACACACACACAGCATAGGCCTACCACTACAAGCTACAGGGCTGGGCCGGCAAGCCTCTGTGCTAAAACGTCTGCCTTTTGCAACCTTTATTTAGTCTTGATATCTTAATTTGCTAATAGATGTACTGAACAGTAATAACAAAAGTTTTTTCCCATTCATACGGACGAAACAGAAAGAATTATGTGAAATCCCTCAACCGCCTGTTGACTGAGAGAAAAAAAAAGAAAAAAAACATGGCGGACGGCATGTTTCCCTTTAAGTAAGACTTCTAGCGCTTCTCCCTTTGGGATGTGGCTCGCCGCGTTTCATCACAGTGGCTAATTATTCATGTTAAAGCCACCCACTCTTGCGTAAGAAAAGAGTAAAAAAAAAAAAAAAAAAAAAAAAACAACCGCAAAGAAAAAACAAAGAAAAACGAAGGAATCACAAGCGCGAGATTACCGCTAGGTCGTGGCCACGCTCGAGAGGCGTAGAGAAAGCGCCATATGTCTGGATTTCCTCGCTTCTGGCTGATTAGAAGACTTCTGCTTCTTCTCCGGGGGGACATGGGCGGCCGCTGTTTAAGTGGAGTGGATCTCGGCTGTTGAGAACAAAAGAGTGCAGGATGACCTTGTAGTACTAATCCTCATTACACAACCAACCCCCAGCCCCCCCCCCCCCCCCCCCCCAACACACACACACACACACACACACACTGCTAATTCACCACAGTGTTTCTTTTCGTACTAGTATGTGTTTTTCTAAGAGATTTCCACCGTTCTCTGCCCGCTATTAGACTGCGCTCAAATTGTTCTAGTTCAATTACTCCCTTGAAAGTGCATGTTGTCCTGTGATTTAACACGTGCTTATTACGTTAACAAGCAGTGACAGCGTTGTGGATCTGGCGCCGTGTAAAGAGCTCACAAGCGCCCGTTTTAGTCGTGTTTACTCTGCGACTCCACGTACTGCGAAACAACAGAAGACTTGCGAAACAAATCGGCTTTTCAAATTTCTCACTTCAACGTCGATGTGATACACAAGCATCGGCATGGACTTGTATGTTAACAAACCAATAATCAAGTTCATACATTTACATTTCAAGCGTGAAATGGTAAGCCAATGGGAAGTCGCTGGAACGAAACACAACAGCAGGGATAAACCTAACTTTTGTATCGGCTTCCCAGGAATTGAGTGACAATGTGTGAGGTAAAATGGCTGAACAGATGGAAAACTACAGGCTATAATAATCCATTTCTTCTGAATGGTCTCAAGCACCATTTTACTTATTCTCCAATCAACCTCTGCGTTATTCTTTTTTTGCCCATAATAACCAGCTATGTTTGGCTCCCAGCTGTTGATGTTCCTTTGGAACGTGTCAACATGACTAAACTAAAAGTCACGCACACACATAAATAGCAGCGCTGTGTGTCCTGGCGGCTTCGTTAGCTCAGCCTGCCAGTTGTCTTCCAATGACAGATTCATAAGATGCCGTAATGCATGTAATTACATACACAAGCTGCTACTTAAGTTAGCTTGTTTTTAAATAATAACACATATCGTCCGCCCATCTCCTTAAGGTCCAGTGTAGAGAAAACATCAACCCATCCATATCACATCAATGTGGGCTTGATTATGAAGCGCGCTTGTTATAGCCCTTCCATTAATGTGATGTTCTTAAGTGCTGACTAGCGAGCACTGATTCTGACAGCTACCCCGTATCTGTTTGTTTTAAAGAACCATGGTCCCACTTCACTTTTTCCTAATTGCCTGAATTGATTTGTATGCTTTGATTGTCCGACCTAATTTAAAAGACGCTTTGGATAAAAGCTACCGCTAATTGAATGGCCTACATGCTACGTAATAACATTTCCTTAAAAGAGGAACTTAGCGAGAGATAGACATAAAATATGCTCTTAAGAGGTGTCCGTATCCACTGAGGTTAGATATTGACAAGGCTATAGGTTGCCATGACAACATTTCCAAACAGTGGAATAAAACTACTCCCACTTTGATTTATTGATCGTAAATGTTCAGGGTTTACATGTTCACAGCTGTGTGAAGATGAGGAAAGGTGTGAGATTATCTACTAAGTGCATTCTATTACAGGCCTCAAAGAAGAATCGCACTAAGTACACAACAGAGACAAAATTCATCTGACAGTCACACAATAGAGCTCACTCATATTCCTTCTATTCAGTAGACAACTGTCACCATATGAAGAAACAAGGCTCAGATTAGCCCCTCTGTTTTCCCGCAGGTGGGAATCCATTGGCCTGTTGTCTGTTGGAGATGGGATTAACAAGGTAACAGGATTATTGCGACAGGAGTTTCTATCTTATTTTAGCCGAGTTGTTGCCATTCTTTTTTGGTTGTCTTTGGCTAAGCATCAATGTACCTAGGTGAGTGAGTGAGTGAGTGAGTGAGTGAGTGAGTGAGTGAGTGAGTGAGTGAGTGAGTGAGTGAGTGAGTGAGTGAGTGAGTGAGGGAGAGAGAGGGAGAAAGAAGCGTGCAATCATTCCCATTAAACACCAAATCTCATAGACCCATCCATCAATTTTGTTGTTGTTTTTCTTGGTTGTTAGTCTCTTTTCCTTTTCTCCAACCCGAGAATTTTAATTCAGCAGTATCAACAACATCCATTCAGCACAGGTTTACAATGAGCCAACAATGCCAGTGTAGCATGAATACAGCACACTTGGCACAGATATTCCCTCCTGAATGATTTCCCGTGTCTATGTTTACCTGTTTATTTTTATTCTCATTGTACTTAGAACTTGGACTGCTAGCGGAAGTGTCTAACTGGGGGGGGAAAGCCACACTATCCATGTCTATTCAAATCCCGTCCCTACAGTGCGTTGACTCCTGTTACTGTGTGGATGAATAAAAAACAAAAGTGTTCACCGTCAAACCTTGTTCGGAAAGGGCCACTGCACCTCTATAGTCAATGGTATATATAGACATTTCCTGTGCAAATACATTGTGATGAAGGTGTTGAGGAAGGAAGAGGGAAATACATAACCAAAGAATTCCTTCTTTCCATGATCTTGAGGCCATCAAACCGTCTGATCTCCTCTCACTAACGGAAATGAGGGAGTCACTCTGAACACTGTACTGTCAATTTACCTCAGTCACTTTGAACCTAGCCATTTCGCTTAGTTTACATCAGTATGAGGAGAGTAGCATGTAACAGAGACAGTATGTCTCTGTTATGTCTCTCTCACATGTGCGTACATGTTGACGGGCACTAAACCACAGACGTGTCCCCCTTCTGCAACTCCCATCGTGCACTATTTCGTTGCAGCTCAATTAAATTGGGACTGCCTGCAAACATCATGATTACATTGGGGGTTGGCCGACACAAACTATTAATATGTTTTCAGTGTGGCGGCTCTAATGTGTTGAGGGACCGAATGATTTAAAAAGTCACAGTCTGATATGCGTTCTCTCCGGCCAACAGCGATTCACAACACGTAGTCACCTAGATATTGTGGCTATCAGAAATGCACGAATAAAAGGAAAAAATAATATTTTGTGTGATTGGACTAAAATGATGACCAGTTAAAGTGTGCAGAGTGCAACAGAAACAGGGTTTAAAATAACAAAAACAAAACAAAAACAAAATTATCTTTATTCAAAAGAGTGTGTCTTCGATTGGAGTGTTTTCAAGATCAGACAGGTGAGTAGTACATTGTCAACAGTGCCACTAACTTGCCAGTTTTCTAATTAGGTCCCTGCACCCATCCCCATCGCACCACGACAGACAGAGCCACGCCCCCACCTATCTCTCCCCTACAGACAGAGCCACGCCCCCACCTATCTCTCCACTAAAGACAGAGCCACGCCCCCTCCTATCTCTCCACTAAAGACAGAGCCACGCCCCCACCTATCTCTCCCCTACAGACAGAGCCACGCCCCCTCCTATCTCTCCCCTACAGACAGAGCCACGCCCCCACCTATCTCTCCCCTACAGACAGAGCCACGCCCCCACCTATCTCTCCCCTACAGACAGAGCCACGCCCCCACCTATCTCTCCCCTACAGACAGAGCCATGCCCCCTCCTATCTCTCCACTACAGACAGAGCCACGCCCCCACCTATCTCTCCCCTACAGACAGAGCCACGCCCCCTCCTATCTCTCCCCTACAGACAGAGCCACGCCCCCTCCTATCACTCCCCTACAGACAGAGCCACGCCCCATCCTATCTCTCCCCTACAGACAGAGCCACGCCCCCACCTATCTCTCCCCTACAGACAGAGCCACGCCCCCTCCTATCTCTCCCCTACAGACAGAGCCACGCCCCCACCTATCTCTCCACTACAGACAGAGCCAAGCCGAATCCTACCGCTCCACTACAGTTTTCACCTGCAACTCCAAACTCGTCTCTACATGATTGACAGACATGGTTGTCACTACAGAACTCATTGGGAAACACACATTCAGTTTATTCTAGTTATGAGAGGAATGGATGTCGTAGCTATTGGTTCTGTCATTCAAAAGAAAGAAAACACAATTAATGGCTATTAGCAAAGTGACACGAAAGCTAATGTCAGAATCATTATCTCCCATGCAAAATTGGGTGCATTTATTTCGGGAAGGTAAATGTCTAGAGGAAAATATTTGTAGTGAAAGCTTATTATCTGGGATGGCATGTTACTGATAGTGTAAAATAAATGGCCTTAAAGGTCATAATAAGACAGAATAATCATCTTTACTAGATTGGTATTTGGGAGCGTTAAGGGGCGTCAAATTATTCCGGAGAAGGTGTTCGGAAACATAATCAAACATTAATACGTAAAAAGGTGGGTTGTATCGGATTTGAGTACACCCGTACCACCCGACCAAATGTACCACCCAACGAGCTAAATAATACAAGTTATTGAAAACGTACATGTCCCTCTAAGCAGCATGTACATCTTGTATGGACAACACAGGCTCATCGCCAACAAACCGTATCTAACTTATGACCAATGGGCCTGTTCTGTTGTCTCATTAATATCCATGCATGGCCTCCTTCCAAAGGTCATGCATATTTTCAATCGCTAAATAGCCAATATACACAGCAGCCAAATGTCTCCCTTTCTCTGGCTTTGACGTGCCTCAGAAACTCCCGATAATGGGCTGTTTTTTCCCCCGCATGTGTTTGCGAGACAACAACAAACATTATTTATTTAGCCTGCGTGGCGGGTGTTGTGACCTAAATAAATCAGGGTTTCGTTTGCTTTTCGCTCAGTGTGCCGACAACACGCGCCCAAACGGCGCATGCGGTTGACGCCCTTTGAACTATTCCTCCCAGACCTTCCGGCTGGTTATAATGTATTCATTCTTTTTGAAAGATGGGGGCGACTCATTATCACCGCGAACATCAACGCGTCGTAAAGTTTTTGCCTGCGACGAGCCGTCAAGAGTCTCAACATCGCACTTCAGGCTTCACAGGGCCTGTCAAATGGGAGGGCCTTTAAATAGAGGGTCTGACACTTTTCAGGATGGCTTTCCAAAATACAGAGCCAAACTCTCTTCCCCCCCCCCCCCCCTAACCCTCCCCATAAAAACGGATAAATTATGTAAGCCCTCTTTGAACGTTTCGGAGCAGAGGTCTGTATCCCACATGCCCACCCCTCTTCCGCTCCCAGCAGACGAGACATCAATTGAAACGACGCGCGCTGTCAAAGTACAATGGAGGTAAAATTGAGGTTAGCCCCCACATCCATACGCCGTTATCACTCTCGCCGAGCCGTGCAGACTGGTATCTTCTACTTGTTATTTAAAAACCAAAGAAGGGCTTTGGGAGATAACACAGACTCGTGGGGAGGTGAGGGATGAGTCCGTTGCGTTGGATCTGCATTTGAAAAACTTGGAGAACATCAGACGATGTTTGGAACGCGACGGGGGGGTGGAAAAATATATTTTCTTTTTTCAGAAGGGCGTCATGTGCTACCAGCCTGTTTGATGTTTCTGGTACTTTCACATTTACGGGGACATAAATATTGACTTACTTACCACTTACTTTGTACCGCGACTACAGACGTATTTTCCACACGAGTCTGTTGCAGGGGATACCAAATTAAAAGAGCGAAAATGTAGCGAAAACAGGGCTAACATAAGGAGTTTGCAAAAATAAATGCACTGAACCTGATTGAAATCCTGTGTATAAAAAGGGAAGAAAATAAAAGCTGCACATTAGAAACGCATTCAAAGCATATCTAATGGCTTCTTTAGCACAACATTCCACAACCTATTAGTTTTACTGCTAATCACTTTTCTCCTTCCCGCTGTTGCCTTGATTGACCCTTTTTTTTATCCGTGGCAGGAGTCTCCCGCTATTTCATTGTGTTTTGTTTCCATCTCGTCGTTCGCTCCAAGGCAAAACGGAGAGATAATTGAAATGCATCCAACAGGCATTCTGATAAGTTATAATGTAGACCTAGTCCTATTTTTTTGTGAAATGAGATTTCCCCCAGTGAATGGTCCTTTTATGCACAAATACGGCAAATGTCTAAAATATCATCATTACAATTAATAGATATGTGTACACCAAGTGTGTGCTTGCATGCAAACGCGTGTGTATGCGTGTGGTGGATTTATGTTGTTACAATGTAAATGGCAACACCTCAGGAGTGAATCCAGTTAATATTACAGAGATTCATCACGATAAAATTATTTTCTCATAATTTCTTATCGAGGATTGTGTTCGAGAATCAATGCATAATCTGCGGCCTGCGTACGCCACAAAACCACAGACAACCAAAACAAACAATCCAATCGAAATCTGCGGTAAGTGAAATGACTCATCTAGACTGTTGTGTGTGTGCCACCAAATGCTTTGCACCGATGAGATTATTCCCCATGATCCAATAAAGAGAATATAGTGATGTTTATGCTCACAGAGAGCCGAGTAAACATGGGGAAATGCTGATGATGGCAACCAGCCTCTGTGTGTATCGAGTGGGTGGAGCGCTATTAAGATTAAGAAAATTCAGGAAGAATATGGATTTTATATACACACACACACACACACACACACACACACACACACACACACACACATCGCTGTGTATCGAAATAAAAATAAAAATACGAAAAACAACATAAAACAAGTATAGAGCTAACAATCTTGAATGGTTAATGGAAAAAAACAATGAAGAAGTTGTTCTCCGGTGACTTTACTGGATGCAATGCACACAACAACTGAAGAATGTAAAAGTCCTGGTGCAGTTTAAATGGGTCAGATGACTGATGTAAGATCGCTGGCATCTGTAAACCCCTCTCCCCCCCCCCCCAAAAGGAGAGCTGAAGGGGGCCCAAGAAGACCCAATATACGGAAACAGTTCAAAGAGCTGCAGAGGAATCCCAATTGGAAACACTCTGGCTACATCGCCATCACGGTGTCAACGTACGTGCGTGGATTCATAAGGTTGATCATGTCCATGCATACCACAGCAGCCGTTGCATGTGTCCAGCAGATGCAGGGGAGGAAGAGACACCTGAT
Organism: Gadus morhua; assembly: GCF_902167405.1. Classification (NCBI taxonomy): domain Eukaryota; kingdom Metazoa; phylum Chordata; class Actinopteri; order Gadiformes; family Gadidae; genus Gadus; species Gadus morhua. Next base: position 12,755,896 of record NC_044070.1, on the reverse strand, counting down.
GCATGACAGGGTACAGTTTTGACACTACAGTTGTGTGCTGACACACACACACACACACACACACACACACACACACACACACACACACACACACACACACACACACACACACACACACACACACACACACACACACACACACACACACACACAGTGGTGGGTCATGTGCATACTATTATTTACTTGGAATGGAGCCGTTTCATTCATTTATTCTTTCTGAGTGGTTTGTGGTTCTATTTCAGGCTCTGCTTAACAGTCAGGGTCAATGGGGAGTCCCACTCTCGCACGCTCGTACACTCGTGCACAGCGCACACACAGAGGAAACTTGCCTCCCCACACAACAATTTAAATATACACTTTAAAACTTGTGGATCACTTGAATAGGGTAACAGGCCTTTTAAGATGATCTGGAAAATTGCCCGTGTTGCAGGAAAGACTTGTTGTTTTGGACGTATTGGCTTCATTTCTCCTAATACGGTTACAATGTTCCGTAAGAACCCATTTCTTCTATTTCCCCAATTGCTTTCATTATTGTGTTCAGTAGTGTGACCCAGAGGGAAATCAATGGCATAGTAAACAACAACAAAAAAAAACCATCTCACAGCATTAACACAATAAAAACACAATCCAGAGAAATTAAAGGTTTCCAAACAGATGGTCTCATTTTATGCTAATGATATGATGCAAAAATCCCGCAGGCATGATGCATATTTTTTTTATCCTAATTTGCGGAGAATGGAAGTTGAAGGGATGAGGGGCGGGGGACTGGGTGCCAGACAAGGCAGGTGTAAAAGGTAGCACCACTTTTTTTCCCCCTCCGTTTTGTCACATCCTGAGAGATTTTTATTTACTGTTATTTCCGCCCGGGGCCTCACCACAGCCATCTGTAAGCCAAGGAGTCAAACCACGATGCCCTGTGTGATCTCACTGCCTCACAAAAGCCTGCTGGACTGAGAACGGAGAATTTCTGTTTCTCTCACAGCGGGCGGCTGCGGCACCAAGGAAGGCAACCGCAGCGGAGGGAAACAAAATAAAAGTACAAAAGAAAAAAAAAAAAACACAAAAACAAACCACAAAACTCTTTCTCTAAGTACTAGAGCTTTATCCTACTCTATCCTCCTTGATGCCGTTTTATAACCTGGGAATGCCGGGCTGTTAATGAGCACTGGTGTAGCCTGGAGTGCTTGGGGATAATAGGATAGCAGGAAATACGAGGAGAGTTAACCTGCTGCGGTCTCCTAGTCCGCCACCTTTCAGCGGAACACCATAATTCCCTTGTAGTACAGTGCGTTGGGTTAGGGTTTGGTTTTAACATCACAACATAATTAAATTGAAACATATTGTGCCTTATGGATAATTCCCCAATTGCAATCACACACTATTAACGAACTAGAGGGCCCGCATTGCTATTATGCAAAACTTGCAATGTAACAGTGTAACAGCTCCAAGTAAAGGCAAATACAAAATAGATCATATTAAATCATCTGCATGTTCCAAAATGATCTTGTGCAAATGAATTTGCCACGAGACAAAACAAATTCCCTTTCCTTTTTTACACAGAAGTTCAAGCGATATGATGAGCATTAGGCCTGTAGAGCTGGATCAACCACAATAACCATCTCTCATGAGATGCCCCTTCAAGCCCATATGAAGACAAAAAATCTGCTCAAATCACACCAAGTTACAGGAAAAAGCCCTGTAACTGTAAAAACAGTGCCGTTTGATGTTAAATCCTTCTACCGGAGATCAATCTATCTGAAGGCATGCACTTGATTAGCCCAGTCGAGAATGTATTCCATGTTGCTGGTTTCCGACCGTTCAAAAAAAAAACGTCTGCATTGTCGGTCATTCGTCATCTGTTCACCACTGGGGCTGGAATTACAGGAAATGAGGGTGAAGGGCAGGATTAACGTTTGGCTCACACACAAACACACACACACACACACACAAACACACACACACACACACACACACACACACACACACACAAACACACACACACACACACACACACACACACACACACACACATAGTTTATATCAATAGCATATGCAGATATGTGCTGCCTTACGTGCTAACCTCTTTGATGTAGAGTGCAATATCGTTTTGAAAATGGGAATGCATCACTCTAAGTGACATTTTATGAAGAACATCCGTTGAGAGCTACAAAATTGTACATTTGCATAGATCGGCTGAGAGTTTCCTGAGCCGGAGCGGCACACATGCGCTACAGCTCAGTCAGTATGCGCTTGGAGAGTAAGTGGTTTTTCTTCCACCGAAGAAAATGTGGTAAAGGGAAAACGAAGCATAAACACAATGGCTGGGTGGATGTGATGATCTGAACTATGGATGTGAATAACTCTAATTTTTCATGGTCGAATAATCAGTGTGTGGTATGAACGAATAATCGATTATTCGATGTGTGCCGACATTCACAAAGGCAGCCATGGATCATCGGCAAGAAATCACTTAATATCTTAAACGCAAAAAAACAACTACCTGCTAAGAAGTTCCAGAGAAATTGTCTGTTCAGCCTTCAAACCGAGAGCTGGTAAATTGGCTCGGACGAATTTCAAATTATAAATATGGAGACTTTATGTTGAAAGTATAGACCATCGCGTTTCCCATTGAAACAAATGGCGCCGTGATTCGGTCTTCAAAGCAAGAGCTGGTAAATTGCGAATAATGAAAACTGTTATCAGACAACGCGGCTATATGCTATATACCCTAGAGTATCTGGGGTATAAAGGCTGGTACGAATTTCGAATTATAAATAGCTTGGCGGACTAGAATACCTCCCATTGCCAAGTCATAGCTAAGGTCCGTCCTATTTACTGGAGGAGCGAACAACGCTTCCGTTGCATAAGAACCTTACGGGAGGGTAATGATTGTTCCAGGTATTAGTCCAACCCTCAGGCCTTACCAGGGAAACAAAGTTACGGCTTGTGAAAAAAATTATATTTGGATTGTAATAAGCATGAAAATATAAATGAATAGTCCTAATTTATTTTCTTTGGCAAGTGACCATGGTAAAAGCGGGATAATGCCCTTCGAGGTGTCCGACATTAGTTCCGTCGGTTAATTCTTGTTTATATGAAAGGGAAAAAAGGTTAACGGTCCAAATGTTAAAAATCGGCTTTGAATCTCGGGAACAAATGATCGAAAAATCAAGTATTCTGACTAGAGCTGTCAAGCGATTAAAATATGTAATCGTGATTAATCGCATTAATGTCATAGTTAACTCTAATTAATCGCGATTAATCGCAAATTCTTTTTCTACGCTAAATATCCCTTGATTTTTTTGTCCCATAATTCTTCTCATTTTAATTCTCTTATCAACATGGTGAAGTGCATCGGCTTGCCTTGTGCAAATGATTTTTTATTGATAACAACATTGGCATATACACTGATCAAAACAGGACGATACAAAAAAAGAGCCTATAGTGCAATTAAACGACTGCTTTGAACAAATGTCATTTGAACATAGCAGTCAGGCTACTGCTTCTTTGTTTTGAGCCAAAGAAAAAAGAAAAAAAAAAAACGGTTTTTTTTTTTTTTTTTTTATACAATAATTGCGTTAATCGCGCGACAAAAAATTTAACGCCGTTAAATTTGGTTTGCGTTAACGACGTTAATAACGCGTTTAACTGACAGCTCTAATTCTGACCCATCCCTATTCTGAACACACTCAGATATTGTCCACATTGTAAATAAAAGATGGTGACCGAAGCTCATTGCCAGGTCTCCTAGGATATGTAAGGTATTTAGATATATACAGTCTAAAAATATAAGTTTGGTCAAACACAAAGGAAACGTAGATGTCAGAGCTGGAAGATGTGCCGATTATTAAAGTACAATGATTTCCATTCAAGGATCTCGATATATCATTCCTACGGTTGATATACAATAGGAGCAGGCTAGTTTGTGACTCGTTCATGTTCTTTGTATTTGATTTCCATTTGAGACTGGGCTGATGCAATAAGCCTTTATCAGAGAGGTGTAACAGTAAGGCAGAAAGCCGGTGTGGTTGATTATGGGTCTGTCCGCATGCCAGTGCCCGTACAGCCTGACATCGCCAGACCAATTCTCAAATGCATATTAGTCTGGAAGCTCTCAGTTCATTTTCAATTTCCGAGGGACATTACCAACGGGCGCGCACCCAAATGCCTCTGAATGCGATAGACCGGCAACCCGAGCAATGAAACATGCGAGACATCTGAGCGGCCATCTTGGTTGTTGAAATGCCCCAACGGTTGGGCTATGGTGATAACCGCAATATAACAACTAATAAACAGGCTGGGGCAAAAATTTATAATTGCGGTAATATCGCATACCGCTGCCTTGGGCCACCTTACATTACCTCTCCCCTACTATTCCACCTCTGTGATATTGGCATGATAGCATATGAAAGTTCATCTTTACATTTATTGTGCCTGTGCTTCACAAAGTCAAATATAACAGTCAAATCCTTACAGCATGAAATAATAAATGATATGTCATAATAATCTGATAAGATAGTTTGCGCTCACATTAATGTACTCGCATTAATCAAAACATAATGTTAACGCCCCCCAGAAAAAAATACAGATTCCAGATGGTTTGGATTGAATCTAACAAGCAACAGATGAAAGTAATAACGTTGTTCTTCTTCTTTGAAACATATAAACTTGGTGTCAAGTTAATGACGATTTAGGTTATCGAAGCAGACGGGCAAATGTGGCAACAGATTCAGAAACAACATTTGGCGGAGGCCATTGACTCAACCCATTTTCATTAAAACGCTCTCCCAAATCTAATTTCAGCTGTTCCTCCAATGGAGTTATTGTATCAAGCCGAGCTTTAGCACCAGCCCGGGCAGCCACTCTGCCTTTAATTGTTGATGTACTTCATGTATTCAAGCCCTTCATGCTTAGGGGCAGAGATACGTTTGCCAATAATCTCTTTCCATGAGGGGAAAATTAAAAGGGAATTACTAGCGCTAGCCTACCCTGGCTAGCGAGAGTGCTAAACTCAGTGAAAAGAGCAGGCAAACACAAAAGAGGCCACGGCATGGGAGATGATTAATAGTGAACTCCATTATTGAAAGGCCTCACTCACACGTTGTATTTCTGTCTCTCCGGGGATGAGGGAAAAACGACCGTCAACTCTCTCTCTCTCCGCAGGTTTCACATTTCCTCCTCTTCTTCATTTTTTTTTATGACCAGACATTTACTCATAACACGGTAGCAGAGCAAAACAGCACCCAAGGGTCCTGCAGCACCGAGCGATGGATGCTGAAATACACCAAACCGGGTCTCCGATTAACCCCAAAAGCATCTTACTCATTTTGTGTCCCATCCCTCAATGGAATAAAGAATATAAAGTTTCCTATAAATGAGACCGAGGAAAATGTCGAGAAGGAACCGAAGAGAGCCCGTAACCGACAGCAACACAGTCTTGCCTTCATAGGTCATTCTCCCTACAGGAAGTTACCTCCTGCGTCCTGTTTATGCACACCAACCCGATGACCCCTTCACCTCTGACAGCTAGTTATTTATAAATCATTTTGCCATCAATCATTCACGTCTAAGCATCGAGGCAACAGGTCAAATCACCTTTATATATTTATTTTTTTTGGGGGGGGGGGGGGCACGATTATTTTCATTTGAAAGCACAACTCAAAATGTTCCCCTAAAAAGAAATAGCTGTCGGGCGCCGCAGCCCCGTAAATAAGCTAGGACCGGCTAATTAGATTGACAGCTCAAAATGGCATTTTGAAAGCTTTTTTGGGGGGGTGGATGGGGGCCATAATGGAGTGGAGATGGATGTGGAGTGGACCTGAACACTGCTCATTAAACAGCAGGGGTGAAAAGCTCTCAGCAGGCCCTCCACTGCATGGCCGAGCAGCCCCGAATCACCTCCAGCACCCACCACCCGCACGCCACCGGGGTGAGAGAATCTCCCGCTTAAACGGAGCCGCTCCAGTCAGAGGCGCTTTGTAATTCTGAAGAGCCGCCATTGTGCCGAATAACAAGTCGCCCGCGCCGTTGCCAAGGTCACCGTGAGAAATAGTCGTCGACGCCTCACTCTTGGTTGACTGGCGTTGGATTGTAAGTGTGGTTGGCTTTGTGTATGGATGGATAGACCGAGATGACAGATGGATAGATGGGAGAGATAGATGCAGACAGACAGAATGACTGACAGAGAGATTGATTTGATAGACAGAGACGTGGACAGACATACAGATAGATCGATAGACTGATAGACAGATGGAGGGATAGTTAGAAAGAGCTTGAATGTGATCGCATGTTGGATCACAATCGTGTTAAGGCACCTAAAAGCATATCTAGAAAAGTGATGGCGTCTATATGATCGCCATGAAGCTAAATCACAGAATCTGCTTTCTTAACAGTCAATGATATAGTGAAACTAATCATTTCTACATCCAGCCTCTGCAATAAAACAAACGTACTACCTCAACGCGTGGTGACCACAGAACTGGCCTTGTCAAACTGAGCAACCTGTCTGAGCGAACAAGCTCAGAGTTAAAGAGCTGTAACCTGTTCACTGTAACCTTTATGAGTCCCAGTTGGTCTTATTAAGAACACAGTTAGTTGGTTCCCTCAAGTCTTATCAGGGTTTACATTATGAATGAATATGCTGTACCCAGCGTCCGAGTGTAATTTGTCATTAGACCTGTGTAGGGCCTGCTTTATCCCCCGTTTAATTCTCCATGCAGATTGCGTGGGGTCGCGACCTCACAGGATGTTTCAGGCTTGCTGAGAACAAGCGCGACTGCCTTCATAATCATTCTGTAAATAGGCTGAGGTAAATTAAAGAAGAGTATTCTCAGAGTGCAATTAAATTAATGTTATTATACTTTCATTCTTTACCTGAATTAAGTGGCTGGGGCTGACAGATTACTTTCTTAGGGCTTCCCTGAATCATTCGAGAGAGAGAGCCACCACCGCATGAGCTAATTAGCTCCTCAGCTCGGTATCCATAACCCAAAGAACTCCCTCCAGATCACCGTTTGGAACCACAATACAGCATTTTTTAGAAGGGCCATTATTTATTTTTCCTATGCAATTTCTATAATTTGTTTTGAAAAAACTGGAGAAGAACATAACCAATTGCAATGAAGTGGGAGGCTGCAGGGATTGGTCAGAAATAAAAAAGAGTTTGTTGGCAGGGTTGGGTTCAATTTGTTATGAGCCTGACCCCTCATCTGAGGTCGAGGGTACAAAACGACACATCTTGTTAACTTTGATTTAACTTGATATCCCAATCACACAGAGCCAAGCGATGTCTTCCTCCTCTAGAAAGTACAGACTTGTAGCATGTCTGCATATTAAAAGGTATAGAAAAAGCCAACCAAAATGGTTGGCAGAGTATCCAAACACAAAATCAGATTTCCATCAACAACACATAAAACACTCCACAACACAATGCTGATATAATGTCACCAACCAACAGACCCCAGTACAATGAACAAACATGACTCACAACCAGCAGTTCTACTTTAGACCCGTTTCCTGGCTTTCTCCCCTCACAATGTCAGCAAACAAGCCATTAGGGTTAAAGCGCAGTCATCCCATATACGCCTTTATTGGCTGTAGTAGGGCTTTTTGACCAGTCAACCGCAATAAGACCACAAGACATGGATTACTCCTACATGCATATGATCATAAATGATATCACATCATAGACATATGCAAAACATATATGTGCTTACCTTCTCGTGGTACTTTCATGGGTTGTTTTGCAGCAAAATCCTTGAAAAATCCGGTTTGTATCTCGGTGGTTTTGTCCATGGATGTTTTGACCCTACATTCAAGAGCATTGAGCAGGAGACAAACGTTTCATAACCGAATTTCACAACTATTCTTAATAAAACGATATACATATATAATATAGTCCGTGTTCACAGTTTATTTTGCATTTGTATTAGGTCGTTTTCATTTAATTGACATTTTTTGCACACACCTGGCAATGAGCTTCGGTCACCATCTTTTATTTACAATGTGGACGATATCGGAGCGGAAGTATTTCGCACAAGTGCGCTTGTCCTCCGCGCTCCCATTGGTCACATCCCCGTTGCTCATTCGTCAGTGTTGTTGTTTTGCAGATTTTATGATCCGTAGTTTATGACCGCCATGCTTGTAACAACCCGTTTACATTGATAAAGATAAAAAATAAAACAAATGCAAATTACCCATTTGAATTCGACTATCAGATGGCTGACAGAAAACGAATATAGAGTAATTCTGAATAAAACATTTTACAAATTTTGTTTGTTTTCTTTTAGAATTAATAATCATTTTGAAAGATTGGTCATGGAGTAAATAATGAACCATTGTGGTGCATAATGTGGGGGTTTGTGGTGGTGGTGGGGTTAGTGGTGCTGGTGGTGGTGGGGTTAGTGGTGCTGGTGGTGGTGATGTTGGTGTTCCATATCTGTGGAGAGCAGATAGGAAGGCTGGGAGTTATCCGAGCTACACCGCCTGGCAGAGATGAACCCTCCTCCCCACTAGAGGCGGAGACTGTTGCCACCACAGCGTCAAAAAGTACGGGAAGTTCAGCTACAACTAAAAACACATATTTAAGGCACCATACATTTGATTGACTTGCACCAAATCCACGTGTTTTGATGGATCTAAAACCACCGTTTCCTGTGGAGAAGGTAATTGTAAAATGCCCGAGCCTGAGCCGTGGGTTGGTTTACAGGAACGACGTTTCCTCCCCCAACTGACAGGTTAAGTGGTGAATGCTGAAAAGACCATATAGCATTAGGGGATTAGGGGCTCGCCTTATCGTTTATCCTCAAAATGCGATCTTTAATGGCGGATTTTCCGTCAATGCGAGTCACGCATTTGAAAAGTGAAGGAAGGTGATACAGTGTATATCCCGAAAGGAAGGCGGGGCGGTGGGGAGAAGGTAAAGGAAGGCCTGTGCTGCTCAGCGGCATACCGTCACTGCCCTTTACCTGACAATGAAGCAGCCACCAGACGGAAAAAAGAAGAGGAAAAAGCCGTCCCAAGTCCCTGACAGAGGGGTGGCAGAGCTGTCAGCGAATCCCTTATCGTCCACCGCAGCACTGCCCATGTCAGGACTGTCTCTCTTTTCATTTCTCCTCACTCTCCCTCTTTCTCTTTCCTTTCCCCCCCCCCCCCCCCCCCCCCCCTAACCAACGGCTTCCTTCATGGGTTTTAGGCGTCAAGCACAATCTTCAACCGTCCAGCCGCCAACCCCTCCTAAGGCCCCCCCAAAGAGTCACCCAGATACGGGCCGACGGAGGTGGGCTATCAGCTCACCTGGAGCCGCCCGGCCTGCGGCCAGATAATCATTTCCAAACTGCCAGGCAGGAGGCGGCCAATGGGCTAAGGCGGTGGTGGTGGTGGTGGTGGTGGGGGTGGGGGGCCGGGGAGGGCGGAGGGAGGGAGAGGTGGGGGAGAGGTGGGGGAGGGGGCTGGTGATGGTAGGGGGGCTTGGTAAATGGCTTTAATAGCCCTGTGAAGGTAAGATTTGTCAGCCTTATCACAACTGGCAGATGCATCGGCATGGCAGGAGATGGGGTTTGAGACGGAGGGGGAGGGAGGGGGAGAGGGGGAGGATGAGAAGGGTGGGGGGGGGGGGGGGGGGGGGGGGGAGGGGTAGGTAGGCGCAAGAGAAGGAAGGGAAAATAAGTCTGCTGATAACGTTTCCACCCCCTGGGGTAGGAGAAGTGTGGTATTGGAGGAAAGAGAAAAGAAAAAAAAAGAGAAAGTTTCATGGGATTAAAGCCCCCCTTCTCCCCTTCTCTCTCTCTCTCTCTCTCTCTCTCTCTCTCTCTCTCTCTCTCTCTCTCTCCCCCCCTCCCCACCTCCTCAATTTACCTCATCTTAGGGACTCCACGCTCCAGCCAGCTGTTTGAAATGAGATGTCCAGAGAATTGTACTGTCGGGTTGACAGCCCCTCCCCCTCCATCCCTTTCTTCTTTGTTACTCTAACCCCCCTCACAACACACTCTAGATCACACACACACACACACACACACACACACACACACACACACACACACACACACACACACACACACACACACACACACACACACACACACACACCACACCACATCACACCACACACACACAAACTAACACACACCACACACCACAAACAGCCATAAACTCACACACACACAAAAAAACACCACCACTTCAACTGCTCCTAGTTACTAGTGGTTCACATTCTACTCCCCACCCCCAACACACACACACACACACACACACACACACACACACACACACACACACACACACACACACACACACACACACACACACACACACACACACACACACACACACACACACACACACACACACACACACACAGAGCTGCTCCCCAGCATGTCTTACTGACAGAGAAACCACACAAGCCAACTCTTTACCTGCTCCTCCAACCCCCCCCATCCACACCCTGAGAGCTCCTTTCATGGTGCGGAAGATCCTTTCACAACCTGCTCCAAAAAACATAAATAAC
>NC_044070.1:12727892-12737892 GCF_902167405.1 Gadus morhua | reverse complement strand
ACTTAATGCATCATTTTTCATCATTTTCCACTTTGGAAGTTTTAAAGTGATAGCTACAGTAAAAGGATTAAATGGCGCAGGTTTTAGTCTAAAGTCGACTGAAAGTAATTCAGTTACTCAACAAAGCTGAAGATTATGCTAACAAAATACACCCCAGAAATAAATGTTTCCTTCTTTCCTTAAGTATACACTTTTAAACACATATTTTGTACGTCTGTATTTGTATCATTAAGAAGGAATTTATTGCTGTGTTTTCTTCCGTCTAGCAACCCAATGTTTTATTGTCCGGGAGGTGCGTCAGACGGGATGATAGGGGCCTCTGACTCCGGAGCCCGTGCGCTTTCAGGCATCCGCACCAGACTGATCATTAACCCAGATGAGCCGGGTGACACACAATTACGCTCATTTCCTTCCGCCTTCCCTCGGTGTTCCGCGAGCTCGCTGCACCGACTTCCAAGTAAACACAAACACACAAATACACAACACACACACGAGACGATCCCCACACCCACAGACATAATCACTCACGCGCCTCAGACAGATCTGAACTCAAACACCGTGAAAGAGGACAGGCGGGCAGTGACCTGAACATCAGGGATACATCTCCGATATGGCTAAAAGCCAGTTGAGTCATATTGCTGGCGAGGTAACCCACCATTATCTGCTCTCTAAATAGGAAGTTACAGTGGAGGCCGTGGGCAGGAACGCCCAGACGTGTTGTCTTTGGATTGCTTTGGCTTATTTTTTTTCTCCTTCTGATTGCGGGGGTCTACTAAGCAGTTAAATACCCGTGAATGTCAACGCAACATAAAAGATTTGTGTTCCGTAATTGTTTAGATCAGCGAGTGGCGTCTGGCGAAATCAATCGCTTGAATAAAATGACCAGTTATGGTTGTTTTCATTCGTGTTTATAATTGCCGTCCGGTACTACTTTATTATTCCGTAGGCCTACTTAAAGGCTGGTGCTATGTTGCGAATCGGTCCAAACATTCATTTATTAATTCATATGCCATAGTCAACCACTCTATATTTAGCGGGGCCATTTTGTATGTCAAACTCAAATCCTTTTAAGCAAATGTTCTGACCATGTACCGTGAGCAATGGCTGAAATTGAAATAATCACTCAAGCAAGAAAATAAGAACGGTGTTTCCACCATATTTCTTTAGACAAGACTGTTCCCCCAACCCCCATCCCCCAACACACACACACACACACACACACACACACACACACACACACACACACACACACACACACACACACACACACACACACACACACACAGACAACTACCGTAGATGGCATTATCTGAGCGATCTTCCGAATAAAACCACAAGACCGCGACGTCTCGCATTATATACTCTCTGCTCGGCCTCCCTCGATGTTTATCAAAATGTGCCAGCGCTGAACACACTCCACTTTAAAAACCATTACAAATAAATGCTTTCATCGATCCGCTGTTTTGCCACGTAATTATCGGTGGGGTACGTCTCAGTTTTTTAATGGACCTTGGCTCGAACAATGGGGATTCCAGCTCGCAGAGGAGAACGTTCATGTGTAATTATTTCAACACAATGAGCCACGGACTAAGCGGCCTCATCCCTCTTGTACATTATTGGGCCCATGCGATGGTCCCTGCTCCAAGCCATTGAAAAACCTTATTCTACTGAAGCCACAGTTAATGGATCCGCGCTCCCTCCCGCCTTACCTATAGCCGTATGTGCCGTCATAGGTTTAATACTCCCTAGACCAATGTTCGCGTTGGGCTGTGTCTGTAGACCTTGGCAAATTTTAACATATTTTTCTGTGTGTGTGTGTGTGTGTGTGTGTGTGTGTGTGTGTGTGTGTGTGTGTGTGTGTGTGTCTGTTTGGTGTATGTGTATGAATGTGTGTGGGAATGCATGTATATGTCTGTGTGTATGTGTGTGGAGCTGGATGATGTATGTGTTTGTGTGTTTGTACATGGATGTGCGTGATGTGTGTGTGTGTTTTTGTGTATGTTTGTGTGTGCCTCAGCAACGGTGTACTTGCCAATCAAAGCGTCCCTGTTGGCTCTCAATCTCCCGGCCGGTGAGGGCCCCGGGGCCCGGGAGACGGAGAGAGAAGGGCTGAAGTCAGGAGTCTGGGGGGCCCACACACATGCCCTCACGTTCATACCGAGACCCCCCTGGCACGTTGTTCTCTTTCTCATTACCAATATGTCCTCTCTACTGTCGCCCTCACCCCCCCCCCCTCCCACTACAACAACAACAACCTGCCGCTCGGGGGCACTGGGGTCGAGAGAGAGAGAGAGAGAGAGAGAGAGAGAGAGAGAGAGAGAGAGAGAGAGAGAGAGAGAGAGAGAGAGAGAGAGAGACTACGCTGGGGGTTTTGTTTTCACTTCACCACGATTGCATCGCTGTACCTGGTAAAGTGGACCACATCGCCGCACATTAGCGGCATCCGCCATGCTTGTTTGGCTCGGTTCACACACACAAATTATACACACACACACACACACACACACAGACTCAACGCACACGCACACGCACACACACACACACACACACACACACACACACACACACACACACACACACACACACATACGAACAAGGCTGTGGAAAATGCCTACCCGCAAACGACGCACCAAAAGGAGAATCCACGAGACTTCATACATTTCTGATTGGTTTTCCCTGTATGCCCGGAGACTGGAAACGGTTGTACCCGTGGCTTATGGCCAACTGAAAAGCTTGTTTTTTCTGTGAGTTAAACTGAACCTGAGGTAGAGGAAGGAGAGGGGGGGGGGGAAGAGAGAGAGAGAGAGAGAGAGAGAGAGAGAGAGAGAGAGAGAGAGAGAGAGAGAGAGAGAGAGAAAGAGAGAGAGAGAGAGAGAGAGAGAGAGAGAGAGAGAGAGAGAGAGAGAAAGAAGAGAGAGAGACAGAGGCACACACACAAAGAGAGATTTATGGTGTTCAGCAGATGGATATGAATAGTCTTTTGTAGTCCACCCTCGACCAGCTCTCTGCTATGGGGACATAAAATGTCTGTTTACAGCTATTAATGCATATGTGCGTTACATAAGAAAAACAGCTTGCTCGATCAAAGATCCACTGTAAACGCTGTCATTAAACAGTGGCAATATTTTCTATACTAGAGTCACCAAAACATAAATTCGATGTTCGGTCTATCTTGTATGCCATAAATCAGTGGTTCTCTAGTTTCGATTAAATGTTTCATATTTATGGATTGCTTCGTGGGGAGAATAAGCAAATCAATAAATCAATGTAATGAGTCTAAATACCACAGTTATCTTGTGACATTAACCATAGCCCGCGTCCGTAACTCAAGAATGTGACTGGCCTGGAGCAAAAGAAAGCAGCATTCACAAAACAGAACTGGTTATTTCTGTAGTTTACCAGACTCTAAAAATAATGTTGCATTCAATAAAGAGCAAGAGGAGGGTTTCACGTAATGTCACATTCCAGAAGGCCATCTCTGTGCTGGTTCCTCTTTATAAGGAAAATAAACACAACAGATGGGCTTATTTCAGAACCTCTGGTCCACTCATTTAATAGAACCTCAGATCACTGAAACCCTCAAATACAGTAAGCTCTCTGGTGGCAACACAATACAAAAAATATATATATTTTATTTTTTTCATTAAAATACAATTTCGATTCCTCTATTTGTCTTGCACATATTTTGGAATACGAAGACGATGAAGCTGACTTGGAATTTGATAACGTTTGAGAAAAACACGTTAAAACACGTAGTGACGCTGTATTCTGTGACTTTGATTGAAAAATGATGGAGCGCCAGAAGAATGTAGACCGTAGAGGTAAATCCCAATCAATGTGCCAGTGTTTACGTTTTACTGCTCAACAACTTCATCAAAACTTTTATCGGCAACGTTCTGCGCTCCAATCAGTCGGCTGAATGTACAATCATTTTAGAAATTGGTGGGTGGGTGTGGTGGGCGACGAGGGCTGGGTGGGGTGGGTTACCCTTGGGTGCCCCCCCCCCCACCCACCCACCCCACCGCAGCAGCTGTTGGTGCAGATGTAAGGTGACAGTAATCAATGCTGATTATTAAAGTGGGAGCACCATCTCTGGTGTGTGATTAATCTTCATTCCCCCACTGTTTACTGAGGCTGGCCAGGCCTTTTGCACGTTACAGAGGATCTGCTTCTTATCGCTCCCTGGAGAGGGAGAGAGAGAGAGCGAGAGGGAGAGAGAGAAACAAAACAGTGTCACCATTAAACGTACTCTTGTCTATGGGACAGAGGAGGCAGGGAAGCAGGGGTCCTTATTGGAATGCATGGCATTTCTGTTTGTTTGTGTGTTTGTGTTTGTGTGCATGCGTGTGTGTGCGTGTGCGTGCGTGCGTGCATATATATTTCCGCTTTTGTTTTCACTGCGATCGTAAGTAATTGACTATTGACTATCGGTAATTTGCATTCCCATAGAGCGGGTTTCTCCTGCGGACGTCGACGTTGCTAACGACGATGGGAGCGGGGAACATGTGGGTTCCTGCTGGGTGATGTAGGGACACATAAACCCAGGGCCGGATGAAGTGTCTCCTGTAAACTTTGGAGAGTGTATTGTTTACTTTGGGGGGGTTGTTGGTCTATTGTTTAGGAAGGTGTAGCTATTTTTGACCTTGATGGTGCTTGGCGGTGGCAGCGTTGGCGGCATTGAAGCCAGCCATTCATCATCCCTGCACCGCTGCGTCCCCCATCAAACTCAGATTAATGTTGAAGAAAAACTCAAAGGAAAATCGAATCACCCGAGTCGCTCGCTTTGTTTTGGTTCGAGGGCATTTTTCGTTACACTGCCAGGTCAATTAAATACACAAATCAATAACAATATAACGAAACAATATGAATACTGGCAGCGCAACACGCTGAGTGTTAATTAAAACAGGACATAATAAAGTGATAATACACTCTCGCAGAGGAACAAACGAACACCCAAACACACTTGAAGGTGCTTGTTTGTTTGCTTGCGCAAATATACAGAGAGAGAGATAATAACCGTCAGTGGAGATAGGAGTAGAGAAGGTGCGAAAGAGCATCTCTTAAGATTTAAGTTTGTGTGTGTGTGTGTGTTTGTGGATGTGTGTGTCAGTGTGTGTGTGTGTCAGTGTGTGTGTGTGTGTGTGTGTGTGTGTGTGTGTGTGTGTGAGAGGCTCGCTGCACAGATGTGGCTGTGCGTATGTTTGATATGCAACGGTGGAACACCATTACCATTTCTGGATGAGGTTGAAGGCTCCTGGTGACTTCAGCTACTGCTGCCCGGGACTGCGGCAGATGGGCCCGTCCTCCCAGAGACTCCTCCCCGGGTACCACCCCTCCCGCTCCCCCTCACCCATCACACACACACACACACACACACACACACACACACACACAATACCCCCGCCTTCCCAAAATCTCATCCCACAGGTGGCAGGATTCTGCAGCCCCCTTCTCCCCCCTCCCAATATCCCCCTTTTTCACACACACACGACAGACACACACGAAGCACACACACATACAAACACACACACACACACACACACACACACACACACACACACACATCCTGCTCCCTATTATTTTGAGATCTTCCGCTTAGAGAGATTAGCAGATTTATTCCCACGTAGATATTTAGTTATTTTTTATACTTATTTCAGCAGAAACAATTCAACAGAACCATTCTGTTCTGTCCCCCCCCCCCCCCCCAATGGTGGAACAAGAGAAGAACGACTACAACGGTTTCCGTATAAATCCATCAATGAATGAATGCTTGGTGGTGGTTGATGAAGGAGGAAGGACGGGGGCTGGTCGAGCCTTTCTATTCCCTCTGGGGGGGGGGTGCGCATCAAGGCGAGAGACAAATCAGACGTCAAGAAGCAGTGACAGCGCTGTGTAAACCAGATTATGTTATTAGTGCTGCCAGTGGCAACTTTGTGCGTGCGCAGGCCGTCGTTTGTGCGTACTTTGTTTGTTGTTTGTTCAGATATGACAGACGAAGGGATTCATTTTACAAAGTGCAACATCAGCAGCACTCATGTGCCCGTCCACAGCCCAGGGAGGATGAGGGAGAGATGCCGGCACACAGCACAGGAATGCTTATTGCAATAATTTTTTTATCCTGCCTTCGCAATAAGTAGGAGCTCATTTGATGTTGCAAAGCAAAAAAAAAACTCTATTTTTTCTTTGCGGGGGTTACTGCCGACCCATATTTTGCATTTGTTTGTGCTACTTTGTTTACTTCAAACGAGGGATTACCATTTCAAAGCTGGTCAAGTATGCCTTGCTGGTCCACACTGCAGAAAACACAGTGGCATTATGTTGTTTACTCTCAACAAGCTTAATGACAACAACAGAGCAGTCGTTGGCGACTCACTATTAGAAAACGCAGTGAACTCCGGTCGACTCTCCCATGTAGTGCTCCTGGTGATGAATAGCAACGCATTGCTCTCTGTGTGTGTAACAGAGAGAGAGAGAGAGCGAGAGAGAGAGACATAGCGCATTCAGATCCTCTCTGAAGAATCAAAGGCCCACTTTTCTCCTTCTTGTGCAGAACAGGAACTGCTGTCGATTCAAACGGTTCTATTCCACATGTGTCGCCAATCACAAACACCTTCTGTTTCCCATCAGGCCTCTTTTGACGGATGATTTGAAACGTAAAGAGCAAAGAGTGGGGGCGGGGGTTCTCTCTGAGCCCAAAGGCGTTCATGGTGGTGTGTTCCGGAGGACTCTACCCAGGGTCTCCTCGGGAGCCAACCAGGGGAACAAGGGGCTACGGTTTGCCAACTGGCTTCTGTCTGTTTGTGATACTGGGACTCTGAGGTTTTCTACAGAGTTCTCCAGAGTACAGTATCTCACATGGGGTCCTTCACTCCCTAGCCAGGAACTGCCCCGTACCACTCATCGTACACCCTGAACGCTGGGGGAGAGAGAGACTGTGGAAAGGCTTTGAGACTGGTCAGACGTTCCTCGGCTCTGGGGAGCCCTGGTTCTGTGGTTCATGTTGGTTATTATGGAGGGGTGGAGAGGATGGGGTCAGACTCCAAATTGATGCCTTCCTCTGATTTCACGGGACATTTGTAAGCCGGGGTAGGTTGCAATGTTTCCGTGCGGAAACGTTTGGTTTTGAAGATGACGTCCGCTAAATCCGGCCCCGTCTCGCTGGTCCATCTGGGGCTCCCAGCCTCGTTGTCTCGGTCGTCGTGACGAAAGGCGAGAGGTGGAGCATTCCACGTAGTTCACGGCCCACGGGGGGAAAGGAGCGAAGACAAAGCCTGTTCTTTAGGTCTTCAAGCAGCACATCTCCGTGGCGTGCCCTGCTGTGTCTCCTGCACACGCACTCGCCATATGCTGCCAAAAGCTTCAGGGAACAGCCCCCAGGTGTGTGTGTGTGTGTGCATATGTCTGTATGTGTGTGTGCATATGTATGTGAGTGCATATTTTTGCGGATGTTGGTCTGTGTGCGTGGGAGTGTGTCTGTGTGTGTGTGTGTGTGTGTGTGTGTGTGTGTGTGTGTGTGTGCGCACACGTGTGTGCGGGTGTGCACATGCCTTCGTGCCGTCAGCCTCCCACAATTCCGCTTTCCTCTTCCCTTTTCACACTTCTGCAGAGATTTACGACTGCATTTTGTCTTGTGACAGCGTAATGCTTCCTCTGTGGAATTCCCAAACGGACGAAAGCCCCCCTCCCCCCCACCACAGAAACCCAAAACAGGTGACTCAGGACGAGGGCCTCCACACGTCGACAGAAGAAGGGAAAGGCCTCATAGGGGGGGTGGGGGGGGGCGGGACCAAAGATGAATCCCCTGGATTCGCTGGCAGGCTTTCAAGGTCTTGCAGCGTTATTTATTTATCTATTTATGTACTTATTTCTTTGTGGGTCTCACGACCACCACCTGTTTCCACTCGGTCCTGCTGCTCACACAATCACCGCCGTTCGATCCGGTGGTCGCTCCGATTGCTGTCTTTCACCACGGGAGAGAAAACGTCCCAAAAATATATAGGGACCAACCATTATACATAAATAAAAATCCATGCACAACGCCATAAAGAAGATTCATACATCCAAGTATACATCTATAAAGAGGGATTATTACAGGGTATCATCCCACAATCCTCCCTGAGGGACTTGGGGATGGGATCGCAGGTATTAAAAACTCAGTAGGGCTCTTACAAGGAGAGTAATGACAGTACAGCGCAGGGAGGTGGGTGAGGCGGGAGGAAGGGGAGGAAGGGGAGAGGGGAGACAGCTTTACTGTTCCCCTCAGGCCCTTTTCCAGTGCGAGCAGATACGACTATCTTCAACCAGAGGGTGTGTGTGGAGGCTGGGGGGGAGACACACACGGAGGGTCGCGTCGACACATTCTCCGCGCCGCGTCCGCAGCTGAGCGGTGGATTTATGGAGCGGCCCGTGTTGTAGCAGCCATTTATTTATTTGAAGTTTTTTTTGTGTGCTGAGGTAATAATGATCTAATGGGAGATGAGAAGATGAGAGCGATAAAGAGAAAGCGGGAATTTGATGACAGCAGTCGCCCGGGGAACTCTTGATTAAAAAACGGGGATGGAAGATGGCGGCGGCGGGGGAGTGAAAAGGTAATATTTGTTTCTGACAAAACGCATCGGGTGATGCATACATTGTATGATGAAGCGGCAGAATTGAACTGACTAAATACTTTAAATGCTAAAGGGGGTGGAACACCTCGGTTTCTGGGAGATAAGTGGCTGCAAAAAACGCTAACCCGTATTTCACCCTTTCCCCACGAGAGATACATTATGTAGACCAGCAAATATCTTTATCCGTTAACACTCCCTACCCTGCATGTTTCCACTCCATGCTGCCGCCAGATGTATTCTTTCAAGAAGCACCCCCCCCCCCCCCCCCATCCTTCCCTGGGTAGGAGGGGAGAGTCTGCTGGTTGTTCTGTGAACTGAAGCCAGCGCAGGCACTTAAAAACTTAAAAATGAAAAACAAATCCTCCGCCTCCACTCCACACTTGAACTTCATAAATGTGTCTTTTGTCTTTCGTCTGCAGTCTCTTCCCTCAGAGGTCCCGCCCCCAGCCCCCCCAGCCGGCTCGCTGACCAGCGAGGGGGACATGGACCGAAGGGACGAGGATGAGGAGGGGGGGATGTCTCTTCATCTCCCCCTCCTCACATAAATATGGAGACCGCGTTTTGAACCCGCATGCTGATGTGCAGATGTGGCGATGGCCGCAGTCCAACATTTGATCATGCCCCCCCCCCCCGCAGCCCCCCCATCCAGTCTACTCGAGATAAACTGCTCAGAATAAAAAAAAAGAATAATCATTTGGTGATTTCTTTAATGGCCGCCGCCTGGATGTGAGAGGAACTGTGTGTCAGCCAGGTTACTCAGAAACACATGTCTAATAAACCAGACACTTGGCTGGGCTCTCTTTGAGGGACTGCAGGCTGCAGAACAGGGACTAGAGCGCGATGGAGCAAGCACGCAAAATAGCAGGGCGTCGCTGTGCACAACAATGGGTGAAAACGTTGTCGTTTGAATCGACGATGAGGCAATGGGGAGATGATGAGCAGGTTGTTGTTTTGTCTACACATCGTTATCCCCGCTATTGATTAGCCCGCTTGTCGCTGATCGTTAAGTTGAGTGACATCAACGAGAATACAAACAAATGAATTAATAAGAATTGATTGTATGGAAATTGACATCACACCTCACCCACTACCGGTACAGCACCCAACCCGGGTGAAGCCCGGCAGCCGCCTACGAGTATGCGCCAGACTGCTCACCACTCACTGGTCACCACAGCGGAGAGGTGAGGAATGAAACCGTCCAATTAGAGACCAGGGGAGATTAGGGGGCCATGTTGGTTCAAGAGGCAGGGTGGGAATTTGGCCAGAACACCGGGGTTAGCACCCTCAGTGTGGTGCCGAGAGCCATGGGATGGTTGGGAACCGCGGCGAGCCAGGACCTCGGCCTCACTTCTCTCCCAGGGATGGTGCCCTTTGACGGGACAGTGCACCCG
>NC_044070.1:12682892-12725392 GCF_902167405.1 Gadus morhua | reverse complement strand
ACAGCATCATGATTCATAACGTATTTAAAAAAAATGATCTTTGTTTTAAATATATATATTTATATATAGACATTTCATATCAACAATCCCATAATCATAAAAAAAGGAAGATATTTGTATCTTGGCGATTGAAAAGCAACAGACTTCCTCATCCCCCGTCCCCAGTGATTGCATATGGAGTCAGTTGTTCGTCTTCGCTGCCTCTGTCCCTCTCTTCCTCTTCCTCCCCGCAGTTTCGTCCCACAGTCCCCCGTCTCTGAATCCCCATGTCCCCTCGCCGCGGCCTCTCTCTAACCTCTCCGCCTGCCTCTCTCAGGAGTAGAACTGCCTGCCCTTCTCCGAGCTGTGGTGCCGGCCCAGCCTGGCCAGCTGCGAGGGGGACGGGGGCACGTCCTGCCTGTAGGGGCCTTTATGGGACTGGGTGCCGGCCATGCTGGAGCCCGAGCTGGAGCTGCAGACGGAGCCTGGGGCTGGAGTACAAGACTCCCTGTCCTGCGGTGCAGGCGAGCGGGCATGGCCGGCCTCTTGCTCCTGCTGCTGCTGCTGGTCCCGGCGGCGCTGCTCCTGCCTCAGTAGCTCCTGGGTCTCCAGCAGGACCCGGGCGTTGAAGCCCGTGGCGCCCAGGTAGCCGTTGTTGTTGTTGCGCGAGCCCTGGTAGCTGGAGTAGCGGGGGTTGTCCTTGGCCGTCTGGAAGGTCTCCCCGGGGGGGGTAGACCTTCTCCCAGGGGTCCTGGGAAGCGGTGCTGGGGTTCTTATGGGGCTGGCCTGAAAACACACACACAACACACACACACACACACACACACACACACACACACACACACACACACACACACACACACACACACACACACACACACACACACACACACAGAAGGGCAGAGAGGGAGTTCAGTACCGACTGGATGGAATAATAACAATGATGATGTGAATGCGCTGGGTCCGAGAGAAGAGCGAGGCAGGGGGAAACAGGCAGAGGGGAGAGACGCCCGACGCCCACAGGACTGTGAGTTCCCCACATTAAACTAACCCCCAAAATGTTATGGCCTCCCCTCAAAATGACGTCTCGGTTTCTTCCATTTAGCTTCTTTTCTGGCAATGCAGACATGAACGCAGCCGCATTCATGGTGCAGACAGTAATGGCAGGCCTCACGGAGAGAAGAGGCCTGTCTCGAAACCGACACACACACACACACACAGTCGCATACACACACACACACACACTTTACATAAGGAACGGTTGGGGGGTTGGAGGGGGGTGTATTAGGGGGAGGCGGAGGGTGAAGGGTGGATGATAGCTCCAAAGTACCCATGACAGTGGCTTTCACATCTGGTCGGAGGAGCCAATCCTGTTTCCACCTCAGTGACCAGCACAGCGGCGTTTAATAGCTTCTCCTACCACCCCATCCTGCAGCCGGGCGGCCCAGCCACGTGGAGGGTGTGTGTGTGTGTGGGGGGGGGGGGGGGATGGATGCGGCTGGTTCGTAGGTGCTCTAAGGCTCACACGCCTGCCTTGTCTTATCTATCGTGTCATCCTCCAGGTGGGTCAGATGCAGGGCTAGTGCGATGGGGGGTACAAAGGACCAGGAGTACCGTGGCTACTAAGCGTCTAAGCCACCCCCCTCCCTGACAAACTGTTTTTCCTCCCTTTAGCGTTGATGCAGCGGCGGGATTCAAAGCAGCGAGGGGATTCTGGGAACCGCTGGCTAGGCTCGTACTGCACGGGGCTGTGTGAAGGGGGCGCCTGGGGTCACTGGCTCAGAGCAGGGCACACAGGTTCAGGGACACACCGTCTCAACGTCTTCTTAAGGAGACCACTCAAACAACAAGGGTTTGTGCTATTGCTGCTCCTTCTGTTGGATCTCACTGCCTGCCAGCCTTTCCTAATGTATCTTTTTTGGACGGCCATTTTTTCCATTTGTCTGGCCGGGATGTCATGAGTGTCTCTTCTGAGGGGGGGGGACCAGACAGGCTGTGATGAGAATGTGACATCTGCACTGTTTCTAATGGTAGACCCTGTGGGTCAGGAGTAAGGAAGATGGAGGAAGAGGAGCTTAATACACAAAGCTCACAAGGCTCCCACAAGAATCCGTCTGCTGTTGTCCATCTGTGTGTGTGTGTTTGTGTGTGTGTGTGTGTGTGTGTGTGTGTGTGTGTGTGTGCATGTGCGTGTGTTTGTGTGTCTGTGTGCGTATACACACACACAGCTTGCATACAAGGGCTGTGTTTGTTTGTACATGTGTAGCCAGTGTGGATCTACCATACGTGTGTGTACGTTTAGTCATTAGTCCATCGGTCCTGTTTATTCTCACGCACTGGGCATGCTCACACATATGTGGGCGTCTCGGTCCCCATGTGTGCCGTTTGCACAAAGTGTGCATGTGTGTGTGTGTGGTTGTGTGTGTGTTGTTTTTGAACATGCTTAATTGGTACAGAGGCAGATGCAGGGACAGACTGCACAGCAGAGCACCCACATGCTAAGGATTTTGGGGGCCTGAAAAGGCCCCCCTCCCCCCCCCCCCCCCACCCCAACTAACCACACGCACTTTAGTCAGAGAGCAGTTGGCCCCAACACTACTTGTACTGGAGCATCGGGTTTACAAAGCAGAGACAAGACCTGATCCAATCCAGTACAGTCTCTCTCTCTCCTCATCCTCTCTCCTCTCTCTCTCTCGCTCTCTCTCTCTCTCTTCTCTCTCTCTCTCTCTCTCCTTCTCTCTCCTCTATCTCTCTCTCTCTCCTATCCTCTGCTTTCTCTCTCTCTCTCTCTCTCTCTCTCTCTCTCTCTCTCTAGATATGGTGAGTGAATAGGGGGGAAGGTTGGGGGGGGGGGGGGGCTTGTGTTAAGAGACAGGGTAGCATAGGGTCAGGGTGGAGAAGGGGATGGGTGGTTCCAGGGACTAGGTAGGTGATTCATGAGTCCGTGGAGAAGTGTCCTACCTCCCTTATCTCTCGGACTCAGCCTGGGACGTGTCACCTAGGGGATGTGGTTCCACTTGCCGGAGTAGGAATTGGAATATAGAGGTGGGAGAAAGGAGAGGGGGTCAATGTGAACGAACAGAACATACAAACAGAGCCAGGATGTTGGCTCAGAGAGAGGGAGAGAGAAGGAGAAACTGCTGGTCGTGTTTCTGTGTTTGTTCTGAAACAGCTGGGAAAAATCATTTATGGAGCAGGAGGTGAGGGTCTCTCGTCCACGCTCGCACACGCACGTGCACCCACGCACACACACACACACACAAGCACAGTTTGTTTATCTACAGTAGATAAAGTTTAAGAGTTTAAGAAATATATATAAAGACTTATGTAGGCTATAGATTTTAGATGGCTGAGAAAGGGAGACTGAGGAGCTCTGCCAGTTTCTTCAGACCACTCTTTTACAAGGGTTAGTATTCGTGTTGCACAATGTGTGTGCGTGTGCGTGTCCCTGCATGTGTATGCATAGCGGGTTAGTCTCTAACAAGCTAATCACTGCCTTCTCGCTTTCGCCTGCTAACTCACTTTACCCCCTTTCCCATCTCTCCTCACCACCCCCCCCCCCCCCCCACACACACACACACACACACACACCATAATCCCGCCCCCCCTCGCCCCAACCACCAACGCTAATCCTACTCCGACAACAAGCCTTCATTAGCCCTGCTTCGATCCCCACTCTCACAAACCGCGACAGCTAGCTAAGCCTAGTCGACATCAGATAGCACCAGCCGGCTAACTGCCACTTGTGGTGTTTCTCTTTCTTTCTCTCTTTTCTGGAAAGTCGCAATTCGGTTATGCGGTGAACTGACTCTTGTTACCCTTGTTTTTTTCCTCACTAGATTGTGGAAAAATGTGGTTGGAAAAGTATATAACAAAATAAAACAATAAATCAAAAAACGCCCGCTGGCGTGTAAAGCCGATTGAGGGTCATAATCTACAAACACGCTGATCCTGAGAACAGAATTTGAGGATCCTAATGAGCCGGCCATGTCCAGACATGGGCTTTGATTAGCCTCCGCCAGGGGTCAGAGGTCAATCCGCAGCTCATCTGACCTAGTCTGCTGAGGGACGCTTTGAGAGGGGAAGGAATGCTTATCAAAAGAACTGTCCACTCGCCTCAGTCAGGGTTAGGGAGGGGGGGGGACTCCCACAGCGTGAATCTGCTTCGAAATAGAGAGAGATAGAGAGAGAGAGAGAGAGAGAGAGAGAGAGAGAGAGAAGAGAGAGAGAGAGGAGAGAGGAGAGAGAGAAGCAGCGAGAGAGAGAGAGAGACAGAAGGATCTGCGGGAAGGCGGTTTTCCAATCAAATAAGATGCCTCGCTGTCCGACACCTATGAGAGCGGCGATGTATGGATCCGTCATGGATTGGGGGTCATACATCCAGTATTGATTAGGCATCCATGTGGACCATAAAAATCCACAGGCACGGACAGGAACATGCTTCCCCCGACCCCGGGATGCGGCTCCGCAGAGCATCCGTAGGGTAGGGGGATAATAAAAGACGTGTTTGTCCAGAGAGTTCATGCGATCTTAGACTCTCACTAGGGAGAGGTTTTCCCCGGCCAAGACGGATTCCTTCATAAGAGACCACACACGTGTATTGATAAGGAAGTTAGTGTCCTCTCACACACACAGACACAGACACACACACACACACACACACACACAACACACACACACACACACACACACTACCACCCAATTTATTTTATCACGGAAGAAATGTGAAAAAAGGCAGTGTGGGCGGTTTAACCTAATAAGGACAATATGGACATTCAAGAATTCAAATAAATCAACCCGCTCACACCGACATTTGACATCTCCCACAACGGCGAGGAAATTAAAGTCCAACAGTAGAGGGGATTTTAAAAGCAAACACTTTAATTCCAGGTGTCAATCAGAGCACAAGGGAAATACCAGACTTGACTTTTACTCGTTACGCCTGGAACACTTTCTTTGCGCTGAGGAGAAATGGAGGCGATAAGGACGACAGCAGTCGCCGTGAAACTTAAATACTGAGTCCATAGACACAGATGGAATATATGCAAAGCTTTATCGACAATCCTGCTAAAGCTAACATTACCATTTCCAGATAATGAAGAAGGATGAAGTGTATTAATGTGAGGGTTTCTCAACTCCACTTCGGAGGCAAAGTTTACAAAAAGGAATTTCCTTCTCTAAACACAGCCCACTGGACCGTGTGTGTGTGTGTGTGTGTGTGTGTGTGTGTGTGTGTGTGTGTGTGTGTGTGTGTGTGTCTCTCTGACAATGTCACCACGATTCAGGGTCGACATTGACTTAATGAAGCGGAAACATCTCTTGAATATTTCCAAGTGATTGCATTAAATGATGGGAGTCAAAATAGTTGAAGCAAAAGTGGAGATCATTTCAATGTGTGGAGATGTGCTGAAAGTGGCTTTTGTAGCGGCTGACTTTGAGGTTTGTCAAAGAGCCCCCTTAGAGTAAAAAAAGAGAGGGAGCAAAGACACAATCTGAACATAAAAAGTCAAAAGTGGAGATTGATAAAGGGCACGAAGAACGTGATAAGTCACATAGAGGAGAAAGGGAGAGATTGAGGGAGGCAAGGAAAGGGGGAGGGGGGGGGGAAGGGAGAAAAGCCTCGCCATGAAATGATGTGCAGACAAACTGTGTAGCAAAGTGAAGGACCATTTGGACGAGAGAAGAGAAGACGCCGGCGAGGGAAAGTAGAGCAGCGAGATGGCAGACGGACGACGAGTAATGAGTGTGAAATGGCGAAAGGAACGCGAAGAAAGCAGGATGTAATGGGACCGAATGGGAACACACACCCACCCTTCACCTCTCTCTCTCTGTCTGTCTCTCTAGGTCTCTCTCTCAGTGTCTCTCTCTCTCGCCGGCTCTCTTAGTCTCGCTCTCTCTCTGTTTCTCTCCCTCTCTCTGCTTTGCTCTCTCTCTGTTTTGCACTGTCTCTCTTTCTGTCTCTCTCTCTGTCCCTCCCTCCCTCTCTCTTTGCCTCCCTCACTCTCGCTTTCTCTCTCTCATTTTTCGCGCTGTCTCTCTCTGTCTGTCTCTCTGTCCCTCCCTCTCTCTCTCTCTCTCTCTGCCTTTCAGTTTCTCTCTCTCACTGGCTCTTTCTGTGTCTCTCTCTCCCTGGCTCTCTCTCACTGTCTCTCTCTCTGTGGCTCTCTCTCACTGTCTCTCTCTCTGTGGCTCTCTCACACTGTCTCTCCGTGTCTCTCTCTCTCTCAGTGTCTCTCACCGGGGCAGGGAGTTGTAGTGTCTCTGGGCCTGCTGGTATTCCTCCTCCTCCTCCTCCTCCTCCTCCTCCTCCGGCTGCTGCTTCTGGACCTGGCTGTCCATCGTCACCGAATGGCGCCCGCCGTCTGTCCCGTTGCTGGCCTGTAAGACACACACACACACACACACGCACACCCCACACACACACCACACACACCACACACACACACCACACACACGCACACCCACACACACACCACACACACACACCATTGTTACATGCTGTAAATACACATTACAACAGGTCCAGATCACACCCATGATGAGAGGAATAAACAGTTCAGATGGGGGGGAAAGGAGCAGGTGCTGAAACCGCTTGACAACGAAGCCAACTTTGCATGGTTTCTTCAATCATAAGTATTGTAAAAGTAGCACAAAAGTATATTTCTTTCAGTGTACAGTGCAGTCATAGCACGACCACATTGATGCACTGCATCATTGTTGAACAGCATCATATTCCAATGAGAAGCAGATCTTTAAACATGAATGCCTGGTTAAATAGTCATATAGAAGTAAATGTCCTTGAAGCATTGCTAAGTGAGTGAACGACCTTGACCTCAAACACACTCTGGGTGTGTGTTCATGTGTGCAAGTGTGTGTGTGTAGGGGTTTCAGTTGTTTTTCGATCACCTGAGGGGTTGACATGGCGATGCCCCCCTCTCCCTCAACGCCAGCAAGCCTCTGATGAGCTGGCTGATTAACGAGCATGGTGGGCCAATCAGCAGAGGATGTGTGTGTGTGGGGGTGTGTGGATGCACAAGTGCAGGGGGTAATTACTTGTAGTTGGCACTCGGGCTATTCAATCAAACTTGCAAGATTTATCCAGATGTGTTTTTTTATATATTATAGAAAACAGCATGTAGTCAACATTTGTATAGTTAGCCAAGAGACAATAAACAGTAGTGTGTGTGTGTGTGCATGCGTTTGTGGCACTGGTGAGTTTTGTCTCTCTCTCTCTCTCTCCCTCCTCCTACTCTGAGCTCTCTCTCCCTCCTCCTACTCTGAGCTCTCTCTCCCTCTCTCTCTCTCCCTCATTCTACTCTCTCTCCCTCTCTCTCTCTCTCTCTCTCTCTCTCTCCTTCCCCCTCCTCGGAAGACCCGCCCTCTCTCTCTCCCTCCGCCTAATCAGAGATCTCTCTCTCTCTCTCTTCTTCATTCTGCGCTCTCTCTCTCCCTCTCCCTCTCTCTCTCTGGCTTTCTCTCTACTTCATTCTTCTGAGCTCTCTCTCTCTCTCTCTCTCTCTTCTCGTCTCATCTCTCTCTCCTCTCGTCCTCTCGTCTCTCTCTCTCTCTCATCTCTCTCTCTTCTCTCTCTCTCTCTCATCTCTCTCTCCTCTCTCTCTCTCTCTCTCTTCTCTCTCTCTCTCTCTCTCCTCCATACTCACAGCTGTAGATAACAGCCCAATTACACCTCGCTCAGCATCCCTCCCGGCCTGCGCTCCCAAGCACTCTGAGGCGCGAATATAAAAGAGAGAAGAAGAAGAAAAAAAATTAAAATGCACTTCAAACGTGTGTACAAAATAAATCGGGGAAAAAACATTTCTGCCGGCTTCGCTCTGCTGGCAACGGGCACGTTTCCCCCCGGCGGTGTTAAACGTGAGGCACAGCAAAGTGAAATAAAAGATTAAGAAATACGAGCCCAGAAAGAAGAGAAATTATTTTAATGTGAGGTTGAGGTGGGAGGCCAAAGAAAGAAATCGATATAAAGTATCGGTGAGATTATAGTCAGTCACGCACGAGAGACATTTCCTTGGGATTCTGGGCGGGGGTGGTCTGGAGGAAGGAGTGACAGGTAGGGGCGCCGCGTTCGCTCAGGAACGAAGGCTCGGAAGTCGTACCGACGCCAGAGGAGCTCATTAGCAATCGCCAGGAGAGGAAATCAGTCAGAGTAATGGTATTAACCCCAGAGAGGGAGGTGGGTTTGTGGGTGGGTGGGCTTGGGGTTTTGCTGGGGATTTGATTATTTCCTGCACGGGCCTGGAACACATCGGCACATAAAACATGACATTTGTCGCAATCGAATCACGGGAGACATCGGGTTTGTTTCATCCAATAATGCAAAAAAAATGATGTCAACTTGGAGCTGTCTTTTTTTTTTTTACCAGCCCGTCAAAGACAACCCAGACGGGGCCAACGGGACCCACTACACCTGTCAAAACACACAGACATTCACAGACGTTGAGCCAGGGAACGGGGAATGGGGGCAGAGCGCAATTAGGACAATTATTGGAGGCTATCAAAAAGAAACGTCTGAGTGCAGCCGCGAGAAGGGCGTGGGGGTTCGGGATAGAACCGTCCTCGGCCCAGAGGTAAGCTCTACGGAGGGCCATCTGCATATCAAAGCGTCCTGCTGTCAGGGATCAGTACATACATATGGATCTACGCCGGCTTTAAATAGGCTGGAGGGTTTTTTTCTTAAAGAAAGCATCCCTACTGTAAACAGGCAGACATGTGGAAGGGTTTTACCGGGCCGATGGAAACGGGCAATGTGTGTGACATGAGGGAAAAGAGCGAACAAAATAAGGAAATAAAGACATGGAGGAAGAAAGGTAGGTAGAACGAATGAGAATGAGAGATGGTTCATCCTTCACTCGTCAAAGTACGTTCAAGTTCTCCAACCGACCTATATTGCGATTGGCCTACCAGTTGATTCAAGGCCGATCCTAACCCATAACTTTGTGGACAGTTCATTCATTTGTGAGTGGCTGGAACAGCTGCATCCCACTACTACTTGACTAATTGACGTGGTCCACCACTTCCTTTGTCCTGAGCTGAAAACTAAAAACACCTAGGAAGCAACCGAAGGGTACTATTCCACTATTGTAGATCAGTTGAGTCAAGATATGTGAGTTCGCGTGTGTATATTGTGTGTGTGTGTGTGTGTTTATGTGTGTCTTCGTTGGTATGAGTTATTTGTCTTGTGTGTGCACACGCACATACATGTGTGTGTATGACTCTAATAGTATCACACGCAATAACATGCGTGTGATATTGTGTGAGTTCCCACATGCATTTTGATTGAGGCTTTTTTGATGATCTTGACTGTGTTGTCCAGGGTGCATTGTGGGTAAGTGGGCGCATGCCAGACCCCCAGAGCATGCGGGTGGGTGTGTGAGTGGGTGGGAGTAACAAGGTGGGGTGCGGGTGGTGCGCAGGGATTCATCCCACCGTCACGGTCTGGAGTAAACACACTCCCTCACACCTTAAACCCTGGAGCCGATATGGGGAAAGTCAAAATGACTTCACTAGCCAGGGCTTACAGTTCACATGACGCATGGGAAAAGAGTTGAGTTGTGTACAGAGGAATTCACACACCCATTCTAGAACACAGCATATGCACCCAGACACACAGACACACACACAAAAACACACACACAAACACTCAAACATGTGAGACGTGTGCATTTTAAGGGTTTGAAGGTGCTTGACTCATCATACGTGCTTTTAGGCATGTCGAATTGTTGAATGTGCACACACACAAAACACACACTCTCTTCCTCTTTCTCTCTCTCTCTCTCTCTCTCTCTCTCACTCATACTCACACACACACACACACACACACACACACACACACACACACACACACAACACACACCACACACACACCACACACACACGCACACACCACACACACACACACAGAGCTTGCCGTAGCTTAATGTGGATTGTCTCGTCGGTATGCAGCGGTTGGATAATGTAATAGTAATAAAATCAATGTATCCACATAAAGATTTTAAGAGCTCCGTGGGTGTGTTTCAACCGAGCTTGCAGCATGATCCGCATACTCTCATTTGTGGTCACGGCCACTGGCGCTCCTCAACAGATAACTAAACCCCCGCACCCAAACTGTCTTTCATGTCAGCAGACGGAGAATAAACACATAGAAAGACAACTCTCTGGAATAAAAACGGTGGGTGTTTTATAGCAAACATCTGGACAACGCCGTTCTCTGCAGAGCGATGCATAGGGAAGGAGGGAGGAAAAATGTCACGCTTCTAAGTGCACTGAGTTGGCGAGGAATAGGCCAGGTTGAAGCACGCGGCGAAAGAGGGATTTGGGGATAATTATACATAAGGGGAGGGGCCGAAGATTAGGAGCCAAACGTGAACGTTGTCCTAGTGGGGGTCGAGGGGGGGGCTCAGCTGTTGGCCGCCTTCTGGGCTGGCTTGGGCTCTACCGCCCTGATACCGTCTGGGCTCCGTGCCCAAACAAAGGTGAAGGAGACGTAGCCTGAATACATTGCTCTCTGTGTGTTTGTTTCAGTCAACCCAATTTGCACTCTCCCTTTTTTTTCTGAACGGCTACTTGAAAGAGTGTATTGTTTACTTTACAGCAGCACCAAACACACCGTTCACCCAGACACTGATTCAAACATATGGGCACCTCAACGGCAGTTTCACAGTTCTCCTCAGGTTCATTGGGGGTTTCCCCAGGTACTCCCATTTCCATTACCTAAAATAACGTGTGTCAGCCTCACAGAGCATGTGAGTATACCATGAGCCTGCTCCAGGTACATAAAGGTCAAACATACATTTAGGGCATAAGGCAGACGCTTTTACCCACAACTGTTCAAACATACATTCACAGCGGAGTAAACCACGCAAGGCGACAGCCAGCTCGTCGGGAGCAGTTAGGTGTCTTGCTCAGGGACATCTCTACACTCAGCTAGGAG
This sequence comes from Gadus morhua, assembly GCF_902167405.1. Classification (NCBI taxonomy): domain Eukaryota; kingdom Metazoa; phylum Chordata; class Actinopteri; order Gadiformes; family Gadidae; genus Gadus; species Gadus morhua. Next base: position 12,714,465 of record NC_044070.1, on the reverse strand, counting down.
GATCGAACTAACAACCTTCCGGATACCCGCCACCCGTCAAGCCGCTCTATCTTCTGAGCCAAGCCGACCCTAATAACAGTAGCGTGCCAAGTGTTTGACGCGTGACTTCGCCGATACAGTGTGTTTCTCTTCATAACTTTTGCAAGCTAGGTAGAAGCGAGTGTCTGTCTGCACTTTGGATCTGCACGCGGATCAGGGAGACAACCGTTGCCATCCAGCATTAGGGACGGCCCAGGGACAGCCAGCATCAAAGCAGCGCGGCAGCCTTTGATGTGGGCTAGGTATTTCTTAAAATACTCTGCAATTTAATTCACTTGAAATTGTTGCTTTTAGCAATACGCAAGATGGAATGTGAATTGATACGTGTGAATGTGTGAGCATCATTTCAGCTGCTACAAAGATATTTCTTTGTAACATAGTATCTATACACAGTAGCCGGCCTGTGTGTGTGTGTGTGTGTGTGTGTGTGTGTGTGTTGTGTGTGTGTGTGTGTGTGTGTGGGTGTGTGTGTGTGTGTGTGTGTGTGTGTGTGTATGTGTGTGTGTGTGTATGTGTGTCCATCAGCACAAAACACGTAAACTTCTCCATGAAATGCTTAGCTTGCACTCTTCTCAGCTCCCATCTCCAATGTCCCTTTATCTGTGTTCCCACCCAAGTGCATCGCTAGGCCGTCTGCACGTGTTTTAAGAAATATTCCCCTGGTGAACCACCTTACCCTACTTGTTTTTCATCGACTGCAAAAAGAAAAACACGACCGGATACAAATGGCAGTCCTTCAAATCAGCATCAACGCGTCGCACGGGTGACTTCTGCAGTTCCTCCCTTAACAAGCGACACCAATACGGCTCCTTTGCTTGGAGGGCGAGCAGAAGATAAAAGAAGGCTAATAAAACAGAGTTGGATACTCCGGGGAGAGCCCTATATCTTATTACCAGTGGATCGGTGCAGGCGCTTTCAACAAAGTCAACAATCACAAGCAATTAGGAGCTCGGAGGCCAGGAGACTGCCTGAGAGTGCTTAGTGCTGAACAAACAGTTAACATCTCCTTCCTTCAGAGACCCAGAGCAGCCCAGGAGATGAAACGAGAGAGAAAGAGACTGAGACTGAGAATGGGAGAGGGAGAGGGAGAGAGAGGGAGAGAGACTGAGACTGAGAGAGAGTGAGAGGGAGATAGAGAGGGAGATGGAGAGAAAGAGAGACTGACAAAGGGAGCAGGAGAGAGAGAGAGAGAGAGAGAGAGAGAGAGAGGAGAGGGAGAGGAGAGGGAGAGGGAGAGGGAGAGAGAAGAGAGAGAAGGGAGAGAGAGAGAGAGAGAGGAGGAGAGAGAGAGATTAAGACGCCACCGGCGGCTTCTAATAATTTTTCGATCATCAGCAAAACCAACGCCGGCTCTAATCCAGGGCACACAGACCCCAGCCAGCCGTATACAGGAATGCGCTTCGGAGGAATTCTTATAATTAAACCAACCTACTCAGTAAGACCGTTTCCAACCACAAAAGCCCATTTAGACGGTGAGAAGAAAACGGCGAGTAACTTTTTCCCGCCGTCGCGTCGAACGCTTCTGTGAGAATCCAGTTTAAATGTTTAAACGGCGACGCTTAGGACATGGGGCTATTTGGGGCCAGAGCGCAGAAAATGACGCATAACATCTCAATGCCCAGGGTCCCCGGGCTGACCCACAATTTTTGGGTAATGGTTGTAGCCTGTGCCAGAATTATATAATCATGTTTTCTAGTCGCCCCTTTTTCTTCACAGCCAGGTCACAGAGTCACGTCTCTGAAAGCCATGTCTGTCTCGAAGACATTATAACGCAGAGATACACAATTAGTTGACCTTTCACCCACATTGGGGTTGCTGAGAAATTCTGTCCTCTTTAGTGTTTGTCCCTTGATAAACATTTGGCTAATATTTATTCACACACCGTGCAAGATGCATCTGTTTTTATTGCTTTTGCTTGTATACTGGTTTTGCTCGTAATACTAGCATTGCTAATATAGTTTAACAAAATGGCCAAAAAGAAGAAAGGGCCATCCACCTTATATTAACATAACCTCAGTCAAAGGTATATACCTTCATAGAAACTATCATGATTTGCAGTGCTGGGATTTCTTCTATTTCTTTCACTTTTCAAACTTCTCATGTCACACAGCCCCTTTTAGTGACTTCCCAGAGCCAAAAACGGTTAAAGCAAAGTAATTAGCAATTATTTCAGGGATCAAAGGGTGACTTTGAGAATTAGAAATCAGCCAGTGATATTTGGCAGAAGTTGGAAACACAGACCCTTTTCAAGGACATGGAAGCGGGTCAATTGGCAAACGAGAACTTCGTGACAACGGAGCGCCTAAGACGGTGTGCTTGTGGGTTTGAGGTCGGAGCAGGCTGCTGGCTCACAGGCGGTCAGGTATAAGGCCCAGGCAGAAAGAGGCACCGTTCAGATCGAGTTTAGAAGGATTAGGAACGGGCTGTAGCTTGAGTATCGGGAATCCATTAAGCTGCTATGGTATTTCTTTGGGTTTCCCCCCCCCATGTTTTGCAGGTGTCTTATCTGAGCACTCACCCAGGACTGGTCTGGGCTGAAGGTGTGGACCTGGTCTTCCGGTTCTTCCTCGTGTAAGGCCTGCTGGAACTCGTGCCTCAACCTTTGTATCCGGTCATGGTTGTTGGGAGCCACATGGCTGTGAGGGAGAGAACGAAACAGGGATTATATGACGTTCCATTTCATCACAGATTCACCCACGGTCGAAAAGTACTGTGCATCCTTATGTACGTGAGCTTTGTCTTAATTTATTCAAATTGGAATGAAATTGAATTGAAATGCATTTGAATGTACTGTTAGTATAGCTACACTTATTTTGATTAAATAATGTATATTCTACATATGCTACATATTATGCATAATATAAATGTTGATTACTGAACACTGCATATGAAATAGATCACTGGGTCACACCACAAAACTATCCCAGAAATCAAACCGATCTGGATACTCAATCAATTGTGATATTTATTCCATTTAACTGCACAATATCCTTTCAATTTCACTCTCTCTTCCTCTACCTTAACTTATCCAGGGGAAGGGAAAAGAACGGTCCCCCGTGCCCCATTGTGAGTGATGCATGTCTGCTTTAGACGGCAGAAAGAGTATAGGCCTCTTTAGGGCACACAGTCATTAAACACTGCACTGTGGAAAACCTTCATTTACATCCCCTTCATTACATCGCTTTGAGGTGCATGTCAATAGAAATCAATAGTCTTCCTTCAGACTAATCAACCCGCTCTTTTATCACCGGCAACCGAGGCGGCGCACGACAGAAAGCATAATTGTGATGGGACAAGCGGGCCCGATAATAAGCTGGCGTTTATGCACACCACGAGGGGGATACTGAAGGTTAAGCCGGCCAGGGAATGTTTATGCTCGAGGGCCGGGGAGGAAGGGAGGGAGGGAGGGAGGCCGGGGTGGATGGATGGTTGGATGGGTGGAGCGGTCAATGAATGGACGGAAGAGTTGAATGCACAAAGAGCAGAGGGGCTAGAAAAGTCAGTCCATGAGAATCACTGACAACGACAGAGAGAGCCCAACAACAACAACAACAACAACAAAAGCACGGGTGAAGAGGGTGGTGCGATGAGTGTCGCCGCTGACGGACGGAGGGGCTGAGCGACGGACTGACACTTTCAAAGGGAACCACTTGACCACGCAGGTAGCTGTCACCCGTCCACTCTCTCCCTGGTCTGAGTGGCACTCGAAGGGTGGTCTATCTGGGGGAGGGGGGGGGGGGGGCATTGAAGAGATCGTTTTATTTCAGCCTCAGCGATTCTAGCCACTATTCCGTTGATAATTGCACATCAGAGCGAGCACGTCGTCGTGACGATAATGGCATCAGGACAGCCTGCCAATCAACCTTTGTTGAGAGCGCACTAAACAGCGCCTCATCAGCGTCGGGCCCGCGTCCAGGGCGACCGTCCCCAGAGCGAGCCAATCATGTCCAGCCGAGCAGAGGCGTCGGCGGGACATGATTGTCCTGTTATCCATATGGCCCACATCAGAATCAATTGTGTTAGTTATACTCCATTTGATGGCCTAAACTTTATGTGCGTGGGAGCGGGGGGAGCTTACATTACGGGCCTGATGGTGGATGTGGACGATTAAGTGGCTCACTGGCGTGTGGGGTGGGTTATGCTTTTTAGGGCCGGGGTCCAACGGTGCAGGCCTATTACCGTTCATTGCAAAATCAATTTCACATTTCCTGTTTGCACGGAGTGTCTTAAAGACCATATGGTTCATTAGAGGAACACATTTACTCAACTGCGGCCCATAAAGGATGGCACTTTATATCACAGACATCGCATCAATGGCCTGATGGCTCATTTCTAGTAGAACAGTGTGATGGGGTTACGCCATTGTGTGTCAAAAGAGCAGTTATTTCAAATCTCCATGAACCTGTGTTTTGTTGAAACTAAGCATTTTTCAAAGCTTACTGGTGTCAAAATATGCAATTTTAAACATTGAAATGGAGGGGTGTGAAAAAAACCTTTGCAGTAACGTCATGCAGTATATAGTATAGTATAGTATAGTATAGTATAGTATAGTATACAGACACACCCAAAATGTTCATATGAAAAAGACAGCAAAAGACCAGAGGTGGTGAACAGATTTCTTCCACAGGAATGTGTCCTTTTAGAACCATCATAACTATAACTGTGAGGCTTGGACAAAAAGATCACAGATCCAGCCAAGGCTGAGAAAGCTCAGTTCCTCAGACCTTTCCAGCCAAGGACCTAGAAGTTAACCTCGAACAAACAGACCCGTAAATTTCCCCGCCATTCTATCCCCAGAGAGGCTCCCTCCTACATCCAGCTGGGGAGCCAGGGAGAGGGGCCGCAACCTGGGCTATAAACAAGTCCATGCGACACCATATACACTCGGCCACATACTGAGACCTTTGGGCCCACTCCTGGCCGACCGAGTATCAATCTGAGGGGGAGAGAGAGAGAGAGAGCGAGGGGGGGGGAAGGACAGAAGAAAGAGAGGGAAAGGGAGAGCGGGGCTCTTGGGTAATGTAATCAAATATCTACTTCAGAGGGCCGGAGGGGGGCTCCGGGTGCAACGGAGGGCGATGGAAGTTGTTTGGAGACAAGATCTTCCAGTAAATTAAAGAAACGGGGCCTCAACATATTTATCCAAGTGCCACAAATGGAAACTGCATCAGGTTTGCGGGAGGGAGGGGTAAAGGCTTTTGGTGGGAATTGAACGAGGGCTGGATTCGTCTCGGCTGGATCAAAGCGGGGCCTTTTTGCGCCTATTTGGAGGGGCTCTACAACCCCAATCACCCCCCCCCCCCCTCCCACGCCTAGAACATTCACTCCTCCCACTCGACCACACAACAGCAGTACAAAGTCCATGGGTTTCTTGGAGGGGGGGGGGGGGCACTATGATAAACTGGAAGGACAAAGACATTCAAATGGATAGAAATGGAAGGCTTGGGGCCGAGGACCCAGTTGGGCGGGGATGGGGGGGGGAGGGGGGGGGCATATTCCCATCCCATCAGTCCTAACCGCTGCCCAGGCAGACGGCCTCATCTCCCTACACAAACAGTACGGACGCAGGCGCCCGCGACGGGAGAACAAATCCATCGGTTAACGAAATTCCTCCGGCGCCGGGGCAGGCGGTGTCAAACCCCGCCGCGCATAAATCCTCACGTGAACGCATCAAAGTCAATAATGGGCTGGCGGAACAAGGGCTTAACAGAAGAGAGATGGGAGTAAAAAGGGAGGGAGCGCTTGGTTGCCGTCTGACAGTGGGTGTGGTGGGTCAACAGACCGCCCTGGCAATTAGGCAGATGAATGTGTCCCGTGGCCCTGGGATGAGTGCGTGGATAGGGGGAATCTGAATGAGGGCCGCTCATCAGTACACGACCGGCCCTGTGTTTGTGCACGAGGAGGGAAAGGTCAGATTTTTGTGGGAGTGCACTCAGGGGCACTGGGGGGGCGGTCCGCATCCCGATCGTGCGTGCGCGGACAGGTGCTGGTAATCCGAAGGTCGGCCTTTTGAAACGGGAGTCAATGGAAAAAAGGGAACTGGGCAATTAAAGTGCATGGGAGGAGATAAAGTATCCATATGCCTTGGCATTTTGCAGTCAGCATCTCCATTCTCCACCGTATAATAATGACATTTGCTCAATATTCATCTGTGTTCCCCGGCTTTGAAATGTCAAAGCCGAAAGCCTCGCGGTTTGTCCACATCTCCTGCATAACCCATGCAAACACATTTGAGTAAACACGACCGGAAAGCACCCCTCACAGTAGAAAATGGTTTTCCAAAGAAAAATCTTGAAGACGCTGGCACACGCACGCGCACGCGCACACACACACACACACACACACACCACCACAACACACACACACACACACACACACACACACACACACACACACATTTCCTTTCTCCCTCTCTTTCTGCCATAATCTCAGTTTTGCTGTTCTCTGTCTCGCAGTTATGTTAAAAGCCCGGTCTCCATTCAGGTGACTCGGATGGTTGTCGTTGAGAGCTGAAAGCTTAGGCAGAAGGCTTATTTCCAGAGGTGAACCTGTGAATTCACAGGCATGCTGGGTCGAGAACAGGACAGGCCTGTCTGAACAAAAACCCCCCACTCTTACCCTCCTTTCTCCACCACACACTTACGCCCTCAGTTTCTTCAACCTTAAGAAGGTATGCACCTTCTGGAGGTTACACCCACTCCACCGTCAGCAAAGTCACAATGAACCAAATAAAAAATATTAAAAAAAAATATAGAAACAGCAATGCTCTCACAGTGATGAGGTGATCATAATGTCACCACATTATTATACGGCGGGAATTTCTTTTCACAACACATTAAACGGCCAGAGAGGCCAGTGAGAAACATCCCACCGGTGAACAAAAGCCACCGTTCAACAGCGAGCCACGTCTGTCGTCCTTCTGTGTGAGTCGTGGAAGGCCGTGTGGCGTTGCGTGTCCCTGTTTCCACCTGTGGCTTCTGGGTTAGGTGAGGGAGTCGCTGACAGGGGTCATGACCTATGTAAGGCTGCAGTTGAGGTGTGTGGACGCCTGTCTGTGTAATTGTCATCCTTTGATCCCGCCAGGATTTGGCAGATGTCACACGCACACACACACACACACCATTGGGTTTAGGCCAGGATGCAAAGTATGCCCCCCCCACCCCACTCAACCTCAGATGTAGGGGGGATCAAAGCCCAACGGAGTCCTGACATGCCGGTAACACTGCAACCCAGGCCAATTGGAGAAGTAATCCAATCATGAGAGTGGGTAGTGGGGTCATGTGACCACTTCTGAGGTCAAAAAGGTCAGCTCCAGCCAATCAGGGTGAAAGGTGGAGAGAGTGATTTGTTAATAATCCTGCAGGGTCCAATATCACTAACCAAAGTTTGACACTGAGTAGTCTGAAAGTTGACTAGGCACTATGAGTGCGCCCCAGATACACTCCTTTCCTTTTTCCAATGGAAATGGCACAAAATGGTTATGGCTTCAGTGTGTTTTGAAAATCTGATCAGAGGGGCTGTTATTTCTTATCGGATCACTGTCAAATAAAAATTCGAACAGATTATCCCAATTTTTCACTCGGGCGCCGGTATCTCCATTCGCCAGATGAAGGGGCAGACTTCTTAAGCTAGCCCCTTTGGCAAACTTGCGTCAAGTCAAAGGCTCAGCTCATATTTATTCCTCAGCCCCCTAGACTTTCATTTATTTCAAAGGCAGAGGATGAGTTGTTTCTTTTTTCAGCAGGGAGATGGACAGCCTTTGGGACCAACAGAGATATAGGGAGAGATTAGATCTGCATTACCGCTGGTCATTTCTTTGGGGAAGGGGGATAAAGATAAAGCATTTCAAAAAAGAAAACACATCTTCGCAGGAAATCAACATACACGCACGTCACACACACACACACACGTCACACACACACAAACACACACAGACACACACACACACACCAGCCAGTCTGAGATTCAGGTTTTGCACCAATCAAACCGAACAGCTCTATGTGGTCATGAAGTAGACAGCCACCAAACCACTTCCTATACATCTCTTTCCAATTGTATCTCACTTCCTATATTGTGTCTTACTTTCAGCTCCATTTCCTCTTGCTATATCTGTATCATTACCTGGCGTTGTCTTCCATAGTGTCATGCATGTCATGGCTCAGTTCCTTTCTGTAGCGATGGTGGGGAGGAAATGAACCCCCCCCCCCACCACCACCACCACCACTCTAGTATACTGCGGAGGGACAGCTGCATGCAGGCAGGACAAAAGGCCTGTAATACCCTGGATTTCTCAGGCACTTGCTTCGCCAATGTCTCTCCAGGGCTGATGCACCCGACACTGGCGCCTGGCCAGCTATAGGCCTCGCCACTTCACAGGCACAGTTGTTTAGCAGATGATTGTGTGCTTCTGTTCATGTGTGAGTGTGTCTGTGTATCTGAGTGTTTGTGTGTGAGTGTACGTTTATTTGTATGCGTGTGCATGAATGTGTATGTATCTGAGTGTGTTTGTGAGTTTGTGAGTGTGTGTGTAATGTGTGTCCGGGGCACTGTGGCTGCCTTCAGACTCTCAAACAGTCTGTAAGGGGCCGCAGTGTCCTGGGAGACTCCCTCCCCCCCCCTGTCTTCTCTAGTGGCTGCCCGGGCCCCAGCGCAGCGTGACCAGGGAGCATGGAGCTGTGATTAAGCAGGGGTAGGCGGAGGGCGCCTGTGGAGCGAGTCCCTTCTGGCAGGCGCTCCGACGAGGACAGAGCCCGGAGTGACTGCATTCTTTTTGCACACTGACGATAAGAAGCCTAAAAACTCCCCCCCCCCCCAACACACACTACCCTGAAGCTCAGCTCTCCCCGGGGGGGGGGCCTGAGAATGGAGCCCTGAACAAGGGAGCCAGACAGCTGAGCGAAGCCATCTCCTCGTCGCCATCCCTGGAGACGCGTAACCCTGGACACATCCTATTTGCAGTGACGGCGCCCCTTTCCACCAACAGCAACGGCGTCGTCACACAGGGGACACGTGTTTATTTATAAAAGTGTTTGCCCTTTTTTTGCCTGTATTTTGCTCGCACGCCAGCCTCTGTCGCCCGGTGTTGCATTGACTTTCATCCTTTTTGGTGCCCTCCTCGAGGGAACATTGCCACATTTTGGCAATGTTCATTACAGCAGTCTACATGGGAAGACGACTCGCCGATACCTGCTATCCGTTCTGTCCTCTCATAGGGACATGTTTTATCGATATACTCACAGTAGATATAAATAGCAGAAGAGATGAAAGGCTTTTTCCTGCGTCTAGGTGTGTGACACATGCAAGCCTAAGAGCGAACAGGTGTGATCTTTCTCAAGCAGAGCCACGAAAAGAACTGCGGGTGTTTGGCGAAGGAAAACAACCACCAGAGAACACTTTCACCTTCAAACGCAAGGCGAAGTGACGTGAGTGACGGAGCCTGAATCACCAGGCTTAGAGGCCAGCGAGAGCGCTCAAGGCAGTGGCTCAGTAGAGACAGTCCAGACAGACAGGACCTTCCAGTTAAAAAAAAATAAAAGACATTCCAGCAATCAGGTGCAACCCGGAGATTGATCAATTATTCAGCTGATCCTGGGAGGCAGGCAGCAGCTGCTCTCAACTCGAAGGACAGGCAGGAGGTCATACTGCCGGTCAGTTCCATGTGAAAACAAGATGTACTTTTACCACAAAAACAAACTACATCCATTCTTTGTTCTGCCGTTGAACGCTATTCTTTGTTGCATTTGACTGACGAATATACCTTCGGTTTTGTCGCTTAATTTGATACCAACTGATTTTGTTTTGTGTAAATTAAAGCCTAAGTGTCCTTTTTTAATTATACTGTAATTTATTTGGTCCTACCCACAAAATCACGTTCTACATTCATGACAGGGGGAGTCTGGATGACTGCGGCAGACAGTTTGCTATTAATTGTAAACGGCATTGAAAGTCGTTGATATAACAAATGTCCCATGATTGTGTTAGCCACGTCTGCAAAAATATGTCACATCCAATGCTGTGTAACTTGAGTTGAATGAAACGTTGGCAGACACTCTCCCAGGCATGCCTTTGCTAGTAATGTAATCGCAAGGGCCGATCGACCAATGTCATGGATCCCTCTGGAAACTTAAAGACTACTGATGAACATTGCGGCAGCTTTCCTATAGGTTATCTTGAGTGAAGAAAGAAAGAAAGGTTTTGATCGACGGCTGCAACCACCATAAAGAAGTCTATTAACTTTGATGCTAAGGCCGATAATCCCAAAGCATTGATTCAGAGGCACTGGATCACCCTCAAGTAGTCGTTTGGAGTGTAGCAAGGACTTCTAAATGTCTTAGCAAGGAAAAAAATACACGATTCAACTTTAGTGTGCAACTTCAAATGCAACTAGACACAATACAATTTTAACCAGTCACACCTGCACTTTAAATAAATGTACAAATCAACTAATGCACCTAACTCTCCACTTATACAAGCTTGGTTAAAATAATATAATAATAATATAAAGTTGACCTCAGTTCTAACTAACTTATGAAATGGTCAGCCCTTGCAGCTGTTAAGGTTCTATCTGACTAGTTCAATTTCAGCAGCGGACAGTAAGTGAAGCAGTGAAGTGCCAGACCTAATAGAGGTGTAAAGGCCACAGGGTGAAGTAACAACCTAATCAGCCTGGCTCCTATTATATAAGACCATCCACCTCTAAAGACTGCATTTCTGACATGTCCCTTCACCATCAAAGCCTAAGAGAATAGCAAGATGGCTATGTGGCGCTATGTGATGCTGGCTTTCCACATTCTCTTTTATGGATTCTGAGGACCACATATTTGGCCTTAGTATAGGCTGGCTCCCTGAAGTATGTCATCCATTGCTGCCTTTCGCATTAGAAGACCTCAAATGAAAGTGCCCAATGCCCATTTAGAATGGTATTTTCAAATACAGGAATTTTCTCATATTGTTGTTCTTGAGGTACTTCTGCAAATGCTAGAGACAGACGGGGAGAGGGAGATGCCGGAAGGGGGTTAGGCTAGACAACCATCAGCACTTAGACAACGAGGAGCCCGGCAGATCTGGAGACGAGTGGGTCCAGCCAAGTGTGGATGCCTTAAAGCCCTTGGAGCAAAATTGACCCAGAGACTGAAAGTTAACAACCTTCTTAATGAGAGTGAGTAAACCTACAGGAGAGAGAGAGAGCAAGAGAGAGAAATAAAGAGAGAAAGAGAGAGCAAAAACACTGATGATGAGTCAAAATGCCAGCGTAATGGATTTTGCATGCTTTAGAGATTTGAAAGAGGATGGCAAAGTGAGTTCTGTACCCAGTTATTTTTTCGTAGGACGTGAACCCGATCCCAGAATGAATTGGAATCGTTTCCAAGCAGCCAATTGTAACTGAGATAACGATACGCCTGTGTGACCCCTACAAAACTATTCTCACATACCTGACATCTTGATATGCCAGCTACCTTGGCGCAGTCACACTCCAATCCCCTTAGAAATACATTTGCAGAAAAATACATATTTTTTTACCAGGTGCATGCAGGCAGCTTATTTGCAAGCCCCATATTTGTCAAGAAGTACAGAATGCCACACAGCTAGCACAGTAGCTGTGGAACCAGAGAGGCAGAATCCATTCACACATAGGACTATGGGTGGGCTCAGGCTGAAATGGAAAGAATGTGATGGAAATCACACCCAAGGACACAGCACATTCGCCACGCTGGAGTTAAAGCCAACGACCATCCGAGTTAAATTCAGCTTTTTATTTGTATCCTTGCTCTCCACTGAGCCATTCTTTATTCTCAAAGACTTCCCAGTGAGGTTAAGGTTTTAAATCGCCGCTGATTGACCATGATTTAGTGTTTTGTTTTTACCTTGAGTAGAACAAATGGAATAATCTTTGGTTTATGTCCAGAGATGAAAAAAGCAATCAGCTTATAAAACGCTGTTGAGGACCTCAGCCAGCTGCACATTCCGCTCTGAGCCATTTCCTGTTTGAGCGCTTTGCCATAGAGACGCCCTTTCAGAGCCCACCTTAGCCCGACGGCCAGCGGGCCATGGCGGTGACGACAAGACATGACACATGCTTTCGGTTATGCATGATTTGACAAATGGTCCGTGGATTATATTTGGATTAGCCCATTTGGACCTCTCGTTCCTTGAGCGTAGCATTAGAGCTTACGATACAACAACCCAATTCATCCCCATAAGCAGCTAACAAGCCACACAGACATTCCGCCGTTTTCCAGCTAGCCCAGGCCTCCCCCTGGACCCTTCCCGGAGAGGCCCCCACCTGTAGGCCAGTCTAATTTGCCCGGGCGCGAACGTCACACTGCGATGACGGCCGACAGTCGCGCATTACATTCGTAAATGTCACTGTCTGCCTGCCCGGCGGGGGAGCGTTTTAATATTTCAAACCAAGCCAGGCCCTGCCAATCGAGGCCACGAGCGGCATGCCCCCGGCCTGCTCGCCCGACCCCCTGCTCCGTAACTACTTCCTCTATACATAATTAAAGAGAGGCACAGCGGGGGAGGCTGTCAGATAGAGCCGGGCGAAGACACAGGGACACTTTAAACAATAACAATATTGATAGCGGGAGTAATAAGGCGGAATTAAAAAGATGGAGCCCAAATGATTTTTTTTTTCATTCGCAACTGCTGCAGCTGGTCCCAGCTTTAAGAGCAGAACAGAGGGGAGGGGGGAGGGGCTGGGAGGTTGAAGGGGGAATGGGATGACTTGAGGAGAAGGACTTGTAAATGGGAGAGGAGGCGCAAGCACGCACGCACGCACGCACGCACGCACACACACACACACACACACACACACAGCCCGTATGCTGGATGAATTGCCTCTCGTCTTTCCATTACTGGATGAGGACCCAGAGGTCTCTTCTGGGACCCAGGGAAGAGTGAATGGGGGGGGGTCAGAGGTTGTGACCCTTGATAATGGCCACGTAGAGGCACGGGGGCATAAAGCCCCCCCCCCTTCACCGTCCCTGGCCGGGAGCGTCGTTTCAATTAGGTTATCAGTGTTGTGTAATAATCAATGGACAGGTCAGGAGGTTGGCGAATGCTGACAGATGGAGAAGTACGGAAGAGCAGGGTTAAACAGAAAAAAAAATTACAGGATCAATGGCCCCACGACATGCAACGCTGCGTCCAGCGCTTGTTTTCTGCTCACCCTGCCTGAGGAGAGAATCAGTTACCTAAGCACCCACCAATTAGGCTTTCGACATGTAAAGTGCAGAGAAAAAGTCCCAGTTTTACCCCAGCCTAAAGCTGAGGTAAACACCGTGCGAGGCAATAAGCCGCAACAATTACGCAGCGATTGTTTTGATCGCATCTATTCCAAAGGCTTAATATTATACCACGACGCTAAGTCTGCGGCTGCGTCTGCGACGTCAGCGCTGCGGACAAATTCATTTTCAAAGCCGTGGAAACCGACCAAAACAAAAGGGCGCAATCCCTTCGCATCACTCCATCGACCCGGTCAAGAGCCTTACATATGTTAATGCCCCCCTTCATCCCGTGACCCGGGCCTTCACCACATCATTATCAACCGCAGGAGACATTGTGTCAGCCTGTCACCGCGGTGATCAATCGATGGCGTTCCCTTCCAGCCTCCGCGAGGCCGCTGCCGCCGTCGCCTAAAACTGCCACCGTCGCGGTAAAAGCGCCTTCAGGTCGTCAATCGGATTAATGCGTGCTCACATCCATCATCTTGCATCGGACGTCCATCAATCAATCACAAGGCATACTGTGACACGTATAAGGCCAGCACCTAACGCTCCCCCCCCACAACCCCAGCTGTGATCATGATGCCAATTATCAACACGACTCTAGTTCTCCATGTGACCGACATGCTAATCAGCGATGCTGGCTCGTCAACAAGACCAGCCTGGGTATGGGTCCATCGGGCCCAGGCAGGGTCCAGGGTAATTATTTAGTTTTAATGTTAATTGGCTATCCAGTGGGTGATGTAACTACGTTGGATATGGTGTTATTTTTAAGAAGGGGGCCAAGGTCACCTTAGCGCATACATGCTGATGACCACAAACATAAAACTTTATTTTACTTTAGTTACTGAATAAAAGATGGATACACTTTAGTTATTTCTATGTCCCGGTAAGTAACCAGAACCCTAAAAATATATACTCTACAAAGCCGAGATCAAAGGACATAAGGGATGAAACAGTGCATGTGTGAGGCTAGCTAAAATGAGGTTGACCCTAGAGATTTTTAACAATCAAGGTTAGGAATTTCATGAAACTTTGATTTCACAACAGACTGCAAACCTCAAGGAAGATCACAACTAAACACAAAATTCTAACTCACAACTAAATGGTTGACATCCTACCAGTGTGTCACAAGTACCTCTCCCTCTCTCTCTCTCTCCCTCTCTCTTTATCTGTCCCTCTCTGTCTCTCTGTCTGCATGTGACTATGAGGGGCTTTTACTTTCAGAAATGACTTGTTATCACAAACCAGATCATGGTGTAATCTCTCCTAATCCTTTAACTAGATCTGAGTCTTTCAAAACGTAGCAGGAAGAGAGACAGAGCAAAGGAGAGCGACTGAGAGACAAAGAGAGAGGGAGATGGATATTTTTTTTTGAGAAAATAAAGTAAATAGGATGAATTGATAAAATGAAAGGCTGGGTACTGGAGGGTAAGGTAACCTCAAACTCGGAGCATATGAGAAGTTCCATTCATTTTCCTGAATCGCAAATCAATCCCTTTAATAAACTTGCTACCCTTACACACTCTGGGGATTTTACTTTTGAAATATTGAACGACGAGTGCCCAGGGAACCCTGAAGTTCTGCTTAAGATGGCCGTCACGGTTGGCAGGCGGATGAAATGAAAGACGTTGTCTCGATCACTTTCTATTCCTGTGTCAGTCGCGAGCTCTCTCTCTATTCATAGTCCTATCTGGATGCCGGTCCTGGTACATAGGGGAACACAGGAGCTGGGTCAAATACAGAGAGGCACTGTAGACGTGTGGCATCTTGGAGACGGACCAGGTGCGGCGGGGAAATCTGTCGACACCCTAAAATAAGCTCTGAACATGAACGTGAATGGTCAATGTTGAAGGACATATATTGACAAATAATAATACAATATATTCCTCGTCTTCAACATCACTCAAGAAACATATTTATTATTAACATGATACAGATGTACTATCCAAGGTGTAGAAAGAGAGCCAAATCGGAGAACCATGGACTAACAATCAAGTGCATTTGGCAACTATGAGTCTCTTAAAAAGTGTTTCAGGGCCTTCTGAACCAAATACAGATAGAGTACAAACACCACATGCTCTGACAGAACACTGTCACCTTCAGGGGGTAGGGGGGGGAGAACTCTCTCTCTCTCTCTCTCTCTCTCTCTCTCTCTCTCTCTCTCTCTCTCTCTCTCTCTCTCTCTCTCTCTCTCTCTCTCTCTCTCTCTCTCTCTCTCTCTCTCTCTCTCTCTCTCTCTCTCTCTCTCTCTCTCTCTCTCTCTCTCCCTCCCTCCTCCTCCCTCCCTCCAAGCCCAGACAAGCCTCAGAGGATTAAGAGGCGATAGCCCTGACCTCTCTGCTGAATGGAGCCCAAGCCGGCGTGGGGCGGCCCACAGATGGCTGCCGTGGTAGGCCATGTGTGAACGGATGCGCCACTGACTTGAAACCAAATTAAGATAGCCCTCTCGGCCCAGCCGCGGTCGACGCGCACACGCACACGCACACACACATACACACAAACAAACACAATCTTTCTCAGACCTTAAAACCCCAACACACGCACACAAACAAACCTGCCATCGAACAAATCCATAAACATGCACACACACACACATACACACACACATCTCAAACCTAAACACACGCACACAAACTTTCTCAGACCTAAACAAACACACACACACACACACACACACACACACACAGTCATGCCC
Source organism: Gadus morhua (assembly GCF_902167405.1). NCBI lineage: Eukaryota > Metazoa > Chordata > Actinopteri > Gadiformes > Gadidae > Gadus > Gadus morhua. Next base: position 12,698,502 of record NC_044070.1, on the reverse strand, counting down.
ACAAACACAAACACATACATGCACACACACACACACACACACACACACACACACACACACACACACACACACACACACACACACACACACACACACACACACACACACACACACACACACACACACACATTATCAGACCTAAACACATTCTCAGGCCTTAACCCACATACACATTCACATGAGAACATAAGTACGTTTACATAATCTCTTCTTAACAGGCGCACACACACAACACATTCACACGCAGATATCATAGATGTTTATACTTGCCTGGGGCAAGTAAACAGCACAGAAAAACATATTTGTGCAAAAAATTCATCTTAACACCAGTTAATAAACATTGGCACAGTGATCAACACACAAAATCAGCTACTCACACATCCATGCACGAACACACACACACACACACACACCACACACACACAACCACACACACCACACACACAACACACACACACACACACCACAACACACCACACACACACACACCCAGAGCTTATTAAATCCGAACCTCCACCCCCACCCGTATGGAGGAAGGTATGGTGTATAGGGTCGGGGGTGGAGGGATCTGTGGGAACAAAAGCATTTGGGGAGTGGGCCCCTTAATTAAAGGCCCTGTGTTTGGGGCCACTCAATAGGGCTTGGGACAATAGGGGTATTTGGTAATGCTAAACCTGCTGAGTTAACAGATCTCCCCCAGGTAGGAGAAAACACACACGCATTCACACATACGCGCAGTGTCACTCACACACCGGTGCACACACACACACAAGCACTGTCTCCCATTCCCCCCCCTCTCTCCCCCTCTCCCTCCCCCTCCCTCCCCCTCTCCCTCTCTCTCCCTCTATGAAACCTAATAATGATTAATCGTTGAAGGGCTAGTGCATTCAAATTAAACGGTAACCAGCTCTGTTGCCGACCATTCCTGGTGGACACTGACGCTAACCATGAAGCATACATTTAATCAGCAGATTTTATACTGGAACTCTATAGGTCCAATAGTCCAATTATTCAGCGTGTGCTCTGTAGGTCTGTAAGCTATAGCTAGAAGTGTCAAACCAGCGTGTGCGGGCAGACTGTTATGTGAGCACCGCCAGGCAGCCTAAGTGTGAAGGACAGTGCCTATAAATAAACTGTGTTGCTGATTGTGACCATATGACCACCATGAGAAGTGACAGCTTTCTCTGTCAGTGCGCTTGACAGGCTTAGGAGTGACTCTGCATGCCTGGCAAATTGGATCGGGACGGTCAGAAACAGTGACCCAGCTCTCTCCCTCCCTCCCTCCCCCCTCCTACCGTTCCATCCTTTCTTCCTCTTCTTATCCTCCAGCTCTCCTCCTCTCCTGACCTCTCTCCCCCTCTCTCTGTCAATCTCTAGTTTCATTTTAAAGTGAATGACGTGCTCCTGTTGGCGGCAACACACATTTCCACTTCTCGCTATAGAAAATGTTAGAGTGTGAGGAGAGCGGACGGGACCGGCCGAGCGGGGATATCGATAAAATCATGGGTGTGCGGGTTTAAGCCCTTTATCGCTTTGAAACAGCACCTCGACCACCCCTCCCCTCCGCACCCACCCACCCGCCCACCCGCCCACGCGGCGGCGGTACGGGTCACCGCACCGGTCGCCGTGCCGACACAAGAGAAGCTGGCTACCGAATTGGCCCGGGCCTTACTCAACGGCTCGTCGCCACCGACGTTGCGTCATGTCAACACCAGCTCCCATGCGAGCCCACCCAGGCCCTGCGCAAACTCATCAGCCTCAGCGACGGCTTAATGAAAGAAATAATAACGAGTTTGTAAAATTAGGATCTGGGCTTTGATCGGGGTTTGATCAAAAAAACTCCAAGGCGTTCTCAGAATAGATTTAACAGGGTCCTGGCATGCGGGCTAATATGGCGGGAGCTTAACTCGTGCCATACTTGGGTATCTTGTAAAGATTAATGAGAGGGGAGAGAAGAGAGGGAAAGTGGATTGAAGTGTACAAAAAGGGCAGTGAGGGTGCAGGAGGAGGGGCTCTGTGAGCAAAGGCAGCTGCTGGCAGTAAACACCGTGTGCCAATTGGCTCGCACTCACAGATTCCTCATCTCGGAAGAAGGGTGTGGCCAGCATCCCCCTGCCGAATCCATGTGTAAATATAAAATTTTACTTCAAAGTGTCACTCTGAATGGTTTAACAGGAGAGGGACAGCCGCCTCACACAACTTTGCCCGCTCCTTTTAAATCACAGATCAGAGTAGGGTTTTTCATGTGATTTTCTATTAAACGTGAGAGACATCATGATGTCAGAAAACCAGGGATGGGTTGGCATGGGAACAGTTTTATACGATCCAAAACAAAGATATGAGGACCACGTGTAGAACACATCGCACACTCACACGAACACACACACCTCTGGCCTATATGTCTGAATTGACTGAAGACCGTTGGGGAGATTTGCCAATCCCCGGAATAGGATTACATGATGGGATGATAATAACTTGTAAAATATGTGGTTTAACAGGGGGTTTATTCAGTGTGGTTTAGTACATGTGTGTATATGTGTGTCCATTTGGCCTCAGATAGTTTATCCATATAAAATAACACAGAAGTAGGGTATTTTAGCACATAAGCCTGGGTATGTTGAAAGATATTGTTATATTTCCCCTGACTGTTCGAAGCTGTAACGTGGTCATTTTATTTGCAGCAGGGTTCAGGATTCTTTCCTTCACACAGGACTGTTACTATATTTCCCCCGTCGGCGATTCCTCAGGTTAGGAATCACCAATGGCCTCTGGAACAATAACTCAGATCTTGAGGCTTGTGGTTAACGGCAGCTATGTATGATGGTGGGTCGCGACAGATCCAAAATGATGGTGGGTTGCAACAGAAATGATGGTGGGAGAGTAGAGAGTATGTTGGAGGTGTCAGTAGAGGGGCCTGTCTGGTGTGGGTCCCCTTATTTAGGTCCCCTCATGTAGGTCCCTGTGTGTGGGCCCTCTTGTGTAGGTCCGCTCGTGTAGGTCCCCTCGAGAGGATCCCCATGTGTGGGCCCCCTCGTGTAGGTCCCCTCGTGAGGGTCCCCATGTGTGGGCCCCCTCGTGTAGGTCCCCTCGTGAGGGTCCCCATGTGTGGGCCCCCTCGTGTAGGTCCCCTCGTGAGGGTCCCCATGTGTGGGCCCCCTCGCGTAGGTCCCCTCGTTAAGATTCCCGTGTGTAGGTCCCTTCGTGGGGGTCGCCGTTTGTAGGTCCCCATGTGTAGGTCCCCTCATGCGGGTCTCCTCGTAAAGGTCTCTGTGTGTGGGCCCCCTGGTGTAGGTCCCCTCGTGAGGGTGCACATGTGTAGGTCCCCTCATGTAGGTCCCCTCTGAACCCTTCAAGAGAAAACCCTCCAATAAAGGAGTCCAGGGGGACTACCTCCCAGAAGTCCCACTAGAGATGGACATGAAAAGAGATATATAGAGATACAGAGAGAGAGAGAGAAAGAGAGAGAGAGAGAGAGAGAAGAGAGAGAGATACAGAGAGAGAGAGAGAGAGAGAGAGGAGAGAGAGAGAGAGAGAGAGATACACAGAGAGAGAGAGAGATACAAGAGAGAGAGAGAGAGAGATTCAGAGAGAGAGAAGAGAGAGAGAGAGAGAGAGAGAGAGAGAGAGAGAGAGGAGAGAGAGAGAGGAGAAGAGAGAGAGAGAGAGAGAGAGAGAGAGAGAGAGAGAGAGAGAGAGAGATACAGAGAGAGAGCTGTACAATGGATAATATACAGCTGGAGAGACAGAGAGAGAGAGAGAGAAAGAGTGTGAGAGAAAGGGCAAGAGAGGGATTGTGAGAGATCACTGGGGCCCCCTCGTATTGCTGTGGTTGTACTGCTGTAATGACTACCAAACTTTCACACACTCTTGCTGCACTGCCATTAGAGCACACCCATGAGAATCAACCAAGTACAGTACAAACAGTAGAAATACTCATAATTGAGCGCGCATACAAACGCAAAGTCACACAAAAATACACATCCCCAAAAACTCATATGCACATGCAGAGACACAGGTGGCTTTAGGCCGTCCGGAGCTCTGCGTTGCGATCTTGCTCAGTCTAGCTCACAGATCACAGATCACAGCTTCACCTGCAGTCGGGACGGACAGCCACCGGTGATGAGCCAAGAACTACAAGCTATTACGACGCCATCGCATCCATTCACCAGCAGCTCATTCGTACAACCTCTAAAAACCCCCGTCCATTTAGAAGCTGAAGAGTGTCCTGTGAAGAGCCTGGGCCACGGTTTTCTCCGCCACAGAGCAGCGCAATCCTACTGCATCCACCCACAGAGCCCTCGGCCACGTCCAGCTTCATGCCGCTGTTTGTTTTCCAAATGGACCGTCGGTGTGTCGGGGGCCGCGACCTGCGGCGACCGAGCGCATTAAAAGTTTCATGGGGGTGGCCGTTAAGACAGGACCATTATGGCGCCTCCTTGTCTTGTCCCCGGCCCCCGGCTCTGCCCAGCTCTGCTCTGATTAACAGGTCGCTGGGAAACAAGAAAGAGTCCCTGGATGAATGAGTAACGTGTTACAGGGGCCCGTAACACTTGCCAAGTTCCCTCTTAATTTAATTAAGTCACACTGAAAGGGCGTGCGGGCCGAGCTCCCCTCGTTTTGGACGTCGGAGTGAGGTATGATGGCGGCTCAGCAGGGGATTAACGAGCCGCGCTTGATGCGAACACGACTTTTATCACAACCCCGCCGGGCGAGAAGAAGTGGTCGCGGGTTCAAAGGTCCCCCTCTGTCGAAAAGTTAGCGTCTCTCTCTGTGATTCGGATGACTCCGTATGCAGCCAGAGTTTATAGAGAACGTTCGCGTGCACATACACACACAGATGCAGGCACATGCACACGCGCATCCAAACAAACACACAAAGTACCGCTTTTCTTCACAGGCTTTGCAAAAGACGACGGGATCGAATAAAACCGTCACTGGACGGAGATTAAAAGCGACGTCACCGGGTAAAGATCTGAGATTTATGAAGGCTTTCAGCGCCATGGTAACCCAGTGAGAATCCAAAGAGGAGTGGGGGGAGAACAATGCAACAGAGAAGGACTTTTAACCTTGTTCACATGGGTTCACACAGCCTTCGTTACTGGAGCCCAGCGAAGAGGTAGGGCTTTCAATGGGGCGGTCAAAGTCCTTATCGTAAATTAAGGCAGGACCTTGTCTTATTGCAGCCGTCCCGGCCAGACACAGGGCTATTCTTTTAGGCCATCAAGGCATCGAGCAAGTTCATGAATTCCCCCCCTTTGTAGGCAATCACTCTTTTCTTTTCTCTTACGCTCTGTTGGTTACTTTTTCTTGTTTCACTGCTGTCTTCCCCCCCAATGCCTTTTCATCCTTCCCTTTCTTCCTCTCCCCCTTCTTGGTTTTCTTTTCCTTTTGTTTCCGCGATGCTTCCAGTTATTCGGTCGCTCGGTTCCTTGGCCTGGGCTCAAGCATCACCCATGGTAGGTGATGCATCTCAGGGTGGTGCTGCCTGCAGGTGCTCTGAGTGTGTGTGTGTGTGTGTGTGTGTGTGTGTGTGTGTGTGTGTGTGTGTGTGTGTGTGTGTGTTATTTTATTGTTCTCAGCCATATGGAGGCCAGCCCCTTGAAACCCAGTGTTAAGCCTGGTTCCGCATGCTACCCCCTCACCCCGCCCCCCCCGACCTTCTTAGGCACCCAGCTGGCACTAACCGCTGAAATAATAATTATCATCCCAATTATCTCAGGGGGCACTGACTCCCTCTGTTGTCTCTGCTCGTCTTTGTGTCGGAGCCCTGAGTGCTCGGGCCTTGACGGTGGACAAGAGGAGTGGCGGTTAGAGGTCACGGGCAAATGGAGACCACTTGAGCTTTGGTCTTCAGATACTATCTCAGAGTCTGGGAGGACGCCTGGTTTTTTTGTAAGGGGGAAATTATTCTGCTTGAATGTATTTAATATGTATAAATGTATATTTATTTGTGATTTATGTATACTTTATGTATAAACACACAAAACTCACAAGTCACACACAATCATACAAACAAAAAGAGATCAACTCTCCATCCGTCCATCTATCCTCACTCTGCCATCCACCCACCCGTTCATCTTCCTCTTGGTTCGAGCTATGTAGACTGGGGCTGCTGAGGGCTATCAGGGGGACATGGAACAAAAGGATCACTCACCATTTACACTCACTCACATGCCACTATTTGGGCTCCCCAATTAGCCTGACCTGCATGTCCTTGAAGGTGAGGTGGGAGAAAACTGAAACACATGGCAGAACCCCCCCTCACACACACACGGTGATAAACTGTTACCAGACTTGGCCGACATGAAACGGTAAAAAACATTCAGCCGCTAACGCTACGACAGCGCGACTCACTGCTTGTCACCATGACGACCCGACACACAGATATTAATAACGCCTATTAATAACGGCGTGTCATCGTGACACAGCTCTTAAGAGGCTGCTAAGTCCGTACACTTCAAGGACGGATTTCGGGAGCACAACCAGCAGAAATGGCAGTGCTCAAACAAAACCCGGCTCTTTCATCATCCGGATTCAATCATGATGGCTATCGCATCTCAGACTGACCAAATCCCTACACACCATGATTTTGTTTACACAAACACTGCCTCCAGATATCGGTGGATTGTAACTTAAAACGGGAATGCTTTGTCCTCAGCAGTCAAAAGCAGCTTCATAGTAAAGGGAACAAATCGAATATGCAAAAAACAACAGGGCATACAACTAGAGTTCCTCTTGTGCGACTCAAAATAAAAGAGGAAAAAAAAAACAGCGGGCCAAAAAACGGAAGTCATCATTAAGTGCCAGAACGGTCTCTGTCCATCAGCCGCTCCCTTCATCTTTTTATTGCTTTCATCTCCACCGCTAGGGAATTGCAAAGGCTGCTGGGAACGCTGGTGATGTCTCCCTAAAGATGCGTATACTTCCCGGATGTCAGAGAGCGCTTTGGGCGCCAAAATCACTTTACAAAGTTGTATTTCATTCGTGTCGTTTGGCTTCGGGGCACGGGCCTAAAAACAGAATGAAAGAGGAAGATGAGGAAGAGGAGGACGAGGGGAGAGAATCATATTGTTTCTCTGCCAGCAGAAATAATCTCATTGCACGTGGGGGAACATTGTTTCCGCCACACAGATAAATAATGAAGTAAATATCGTGCTTAAGGAAGAAAAAGAATTGCCGGTGAGAAAAAGACGGCATATTGCCTAGCTCTGTAAACCAATAAAAACATCATGTTCCTTATCGACTTTGGCTTGCCGTTGCTTGGCCCCGTATTTTACACATATCCTGCACCGTGATACATCTCCACACTGCAACTCATAGCCTAAGGTGCTTCATAATGGCTTAGGCAATTTTAGCACTGAGAACGGGGCAAACATTTTCCTCTTTTTCTCTCTATCTCTCTCTCTTTCTCTCTCGCTTCTCCCTCTAATGCTCTTTCTTGCTCTTTCTTTGCCTCTATCTCTCTATTGCTCCCTCTCTTATGTTGCAAGAAATCCGCTCCCTGGTTTCTTGTAATAGCAACAGCTCGTCGAGCCGAGGAGAGAGAACGGAAAACAACGCGACGGTGCACGCGCTTCTCCGTCGTAATGAAAGCCGCGCGGGGCGGATTTGGAGAGATTAGCCTGCCAGCACTTACATTTAAATACCTCTATCTGGCCTTGCTTCCCGCCGCCACACGGAAGAAAAGGTTAAGAAGCGAAATGGGGAACAGGGGGTTTGATTAGTGCGGCGTTGGGGGATTAGGTTTGAGCGAAGGCGCTCTGAGTTATTTAAATCTGTGTGGCTCTTGTTAAGGTACAAAGGCGCCACTATGAAGGCCGATCTAGGCTGGCGTGGAATAAGGTATGGAGCATACGGGGAGTGAAGAACGAGGTAAAGAGAGTATTAACCCTTTGAGGTTAACGCCGTCTAAACTGCAAAACACTCATGTAGAGGTTTGCACCTGCACATGCATCAAGAGTGTTCTACAGGGAGGAAGATACACACACTTTGGTGCATGCACCCAGACTATGCAGACAAACCTCATTGTACTACTGATTTTAGAGTACATGAGAGGGCACAAACACAAACACACACACACACACACACACACACACACAGACACACATACTCTGTGTGATACTTGATACACAGATACTTTGACAGTTAGAAAGACAAACGTATGCAGTCAAAAATAATAAAAAACATGCACATAGACGAGAGAATACAAACTGTTCATGTTTCACTACAGTCACCAGCATCCGTGTAGAGTGCCAGGTGCGGGTGGAGCTTGAGTCACTTGCGGAGCCTGCTTCAGCAGGTGTGCGGGGAGCAAAGCAGGTGTGCCGCGTAACAGATAGAGGTGACAGAGTGTGTGTCTTTAATTGAGAACGCCCCAGTGAGAGGGCTCTGGTTAATGAGGAAGTGGGATTCGCAGCTCAAGAGGTCGGTGATTGAACGTCCCCTTGATGGAAACACAGGTTTGAGTCTGTGCATTTGTGTGACAGCGTGGCTCATCGCACTGATATCCTACATACAGTACAGGGACAAGTTTCTCGAAAGGGAGGGCAGGCTACAGGTGAACTTTTCTAAAAGAAACACAACAGTGTATTTCTTCACTTGAATTCACTCTTTGATGAAACTTTGGAGAGCCAAGGCCAGCAAGCAAAAGCACACAGACATTTTTATTTCCCTTCTTGCTGGTATGGCTGAGGCTTTCCTCTTTTTATTTCTGTGTCAGCGCAGATGTCAGTGTTTGCTAGCATTACTGGGGAAGTGAACACTGTGACTGTGACCTTCTCTCATCCATTACAGAGAGCACAACACTTCAGATGCTACACTGGAGAGAGAGAGAGAGAGAGAGAGAGGAGAGAGAAGAGAGAGAGGAGAGGAGAGAGAGGAGAGAGAGAGAGAGAGAGAGAGAGAGAGAGAGAGAGAGAGAGAGTCTGAATAGAAAAGAGCGAGATACTGGCAGACAGAAGGCAAAAGATTGAAATATTGTCAGTCCTTGCTGTTGATATTGAAGACGTGCTAAGAGAGATAGGTCAGATCTGTGTGTGTGTGTGTGTGTGTGTGTGTGTGTGTGTGTGTGTGTGTGTGTGTGTGTGTGTGTGTGTGTGTGTGTGTGTGTGTGTGTGTGTGTGTGTGTGTAAATACAGACTGAGAAAGACACAAGTGTGAGAGAGCAAGAAAGAAATACAGAGTGACAGAGAGACAGAGACACAGAGAGACATAGAGAGATAAAGACAGGCTGAGAGAGACAGACCTGAAGAAGGTGGTGTTGAACAAGTACGCAGGGGATAAAGGATATGGCCTGGTATCACAGTGGAACAGAGGGAGAGAAACACATTTTACACAATGCTAGCTTTAGATAGATGAAAAACCATCTACTGTGTGTGTTTGTGTGTGTGTTTTCTCTGGGCATTCTTGGTCTAATATTCAAATCCACCCCCCAGAATTCCTTAGATTCACACACAAAGGGTACATTTCCCGCTGTAGGATGTGGCTGGCACCATATTAACATGCAAGTGTGAGTATCAAAAGCCTCAAAGACTAATCCTGTAGCGCTAGGCACTAGCAGCACTGTCTGGCTGTGTCCATGTACGTGTGTGTGTGTGTGTGTGTGTGTGTGTTGTGTGTGTGTGTGTGTCTGTGTGTCTGTGTGTGTGTGTGTGTGTGTGTGTGTGTGTGTGTGTGTGTGTGTGTGTGTGAGTGTGTCTGTGTGTGGGGGTGTGTGTGTAAGTATGTACGTTTTTGCATGTTTGTGTGTGTCTGTTTGTGTGTGTTTGTGTGTGTGTGTGTGTGTATGCATGTGTGTCATACAGTTCTGACAGCGCATCCGGGACCTTATATGACCCATAACAGCTGACTGCTCCACTTGATCTATGCTGAGGCGCTGAGAAACAAAGTCCATCTCTTCTGTACACACAAAGGTACACACAGACAGCTCAGCCCATCCCCCCCTCTCTTTCCACCCTCCTCTTCCCTCATTCAATTATTATTTTCATTTAACAGGCGGCCCTGCTGTCCCCTTGTACCTCCACAGACAAGGTCCTGGTCTGTTCATTTAGTATGTGTGTGTGTGTGTGTGTGTGTGTGTGTGTGTGTGTGTGTGTGTGTGTGTGTGTGTGTGTGTGTGTGTGTGTGTGTGTGTGTGAAAGTGTGTGTGTGTGTGTGTGCGCGCGCGTGTGCGTGTGTGTGCGCGTGTGAGAGTGCGTGTGACTGTGTTTGTGTCCCTGTGCATGTGTGTGTCTATGCACACACACATGCACACACATGCCAGCTGCAGGTGACTGGCGGCCAGGCGGGTTTTGCCGGCCTGCGTGTCTGTCTTCACCTCCTTCTGATTGCGTTTGCCTTGAGAAGAAGGCTGAAGTCAGATTATTAATCAGCCAAATTAGGAGCCAAAATTCTGTAAAACTTGCTTTGATCACACAAAGCAGCTGATTTTAGGACAGGGGTGACCGCCAAGGTAAGTCAAAACCGTGACTCCTACCGGATCCAGCCGAGCCATACCGTACAGTGGACCTCGGCATAAAAAGCCTGGCAGTATTTCCTTCTTTATTCAATTTTTTCCCATATTTCTTTTCTTATCCCACCTGCTTGACCTTCTTATTGTCTGGAAGGGGTTGAAGCGGCGATGCGTCTGATTGGCCTTCCCCACCCCCAGGTGTGCGACAGCAGGGCAGATAGACGGGGAGCAGAACGGGAGCGTGCGCTTGGAACCCAGCCAAGTCTGACTCAAGGAGACCAGTTCAGCCGAGAGGGACTGGGTGAATCTGGGACATATGCCTTAGGCACACCCACGCAAGCATGGATATGTACCCTACTGTCAACAAAATTTCCCCGGTTGGGATAATAAACTAAACCTGAACTTGAACTATGAACTAAAATATACAATCACCATAAGGCTAAAGACAAAAAGTAGTGATAATAGCGTGCAAGTACCAAGTGTGTGAGAGACTAAAAATATAACCTAATTTGCAGGCTTGACAGGGCCTTTGTCCTTGCTTTTGGCAGGTCAAAGGTCTGTTCCACTATTTGATCCAGCCAAAGCATTAACGTTTAGTTAGCTTGTATAGGAAACTAAAACGTACGTACATACATTTAATAATCCCACAAAAAAATTGACAATAACTTAAGGCACCACATTCCACAGTAGTAATTTACATATGACCTTCCCACGTTAATAGGAACGCCGGGAAGTCTGGTGGAATGAGCACTGTGAACCAAGAATAAAAGTGAACATTCATGAGCCGAGGGACCAGATTCAGAAGCCCTGTCAATACAGCCCCCCCAATGGGCCTTCTGGATCCATTGTTTAGCCCGGGGCTCCTTGGTCTTTCCAGGGAAAATCCAGACGGCACACAAAAAGCGCCATTTCCTCCAATCAACCGGCATTTTCGAGGGTCTTTAGCTGATTGCCTCGATTGATCACACACACACACACACACACACACACACACACACACACACACACACACACACACACACACACACACACACACACACACACACACACACACACACACCACAGCTGCTGGAGGGGGCGAGTCCCCAGAGGAGCAACCATCACCGCTGGGAGTCGTCGTCGTGGGCAACGCCAGGTGAACATCGGCGGGGGATAAATCATGTGTTAAAATGATATTCTGATCAGGGAACTGGAGTGCATATTGATTAGTCATTATTTGTACTAAGGGCAGCGGCAAGCAGGGACAATGCCATCCATTACGTCGCGAAAATAGCTACAGCGATCAATGTGGAAGGAGAGAGAGTGGGGGGGGGGGGAAGAGGGGGCTACACTTGTTCGTCCTGTCAAGGTGATCATTAGCCCGAGAGAGAGAGAGAGAGAGAGAGAGAGAGAGAAGGGAGAGAAGAGGGAGAGGGAGAGGGAGAGAGAGAGGAGAGAGAGAGGAGAGGAAGTGAGAGAGAGAGGAGAGAGAGAGAGAGAGAGAGGCTTTCCTTTCCTTTCCAGTTTACCTTTACAAAGCTGACTGCAAATTGCTTTCCATTCAGCACGGGGGAGAAATTGACCCTGTTGCTCTCGCCGCGGCACAAGGCAAGTCATGTAATAACGGTGTCTCTGGACCGCGGCAGCCATCATCTCTGGCTTCCTGGGCCCCGCTGGCCCATTATCTGTTCTTCCCTTTTTTTTTCCTACACCCCGACCATGAAACAAAGCCAGGACGACTAAGGATACGACGGAGGGTCATGGAGAGTGTGCGCTTGCACTGAGCGCACTAGGTATGACCAGGTGATGTCAGGTCCTAAAATTAAAATGTCACATGAGTCACAGTGTGCATGTGACCATGAGAAAGATGGAGAGAGAAGAGAGGAGAGAGAGAGAGAGAGAGAGAGAGAGAGAGAGAGAGAGAGAGAGAGAGAGAGAGAGAGAGAGAGAGATGGAGAGAGAGAGAGAGAGAGAGAGAGAGAGAGAGAGAGAGAGAGAGAGAGAGAGAGAGAGAGAGAGACCGAAAGACATAAAAATAAATATGCAGAGAGAATAACCAGAGCATGATGTGACTCTGTGAGTCATGTAAGAATACCGTAACAAGATTAGGAATAATTATTGTTTTGGTTATCAAAACCTACTTTTCTACTATTACGTTCATGGTGGTCCAGGTGAAGTCATAAGAACAGATTTTTGGGGGGTTGTGATTAGTAATTCTTAGGGGACACTAGTATTCCATAAGAAAGCACTTTTTCTTTTGTTTGGAATTTACAAAACAAACCAATATACTAGTTCGATAAAAACACAGTAGTAATTACTTTACAAAGGAGCCTTAAGCTAAATATGATTGTTATTATTATATAAAATAATAAGGTTAGGAATGTAACACATTTATTGAAAGGATCAGATTGACATTGACCCTCTACTTTTTGACGGGGGTCCAGAAATGCCATATGCAGTGTATCTTCTGTAAAACTGCAGAGGAAACACACACACACACACCACACACACACACACACACACACACACACACACACACACACAACACACACACACACACACACACACACACACACACACGCGCACAAACACAACCCCACACACACAAACACAGCATCACGAAGTGAGGGACAGAGAGAAGGGGAGGCGAAAAAAAATAGGGAAGAAGTGGGAAAGAAAGGCAATCTCACCATCCCTGGATTTGATTGCTCAAATTGTAGCAATGCTTCAAGTGAGGTCCTGTGGGTTTCGAGACAAGAGCCTGTTATTTCACCACTGGGCACCGGGGGACGGGACGGGACGCTATTGCAGTCGACGAAATGACCATTAAATTACAGGCTATGAAGCCATTCTCTAAAAGGGCCCAGAGCCCCTCTGCCTGTCAGGTGTGTGTTTCCAAGTGCCTCCATTTATGTGTGTGGAGTGGTTTATTTTTGCATCTGTGTAAAATGCACTTGGTCACCTGCGTTGTGTGTGTGTGTGGTGTGTGTGTGTGTGTGTGTGTGTGTGTGTGTGTGTGTGTGTGTGTGTGTGTGTGTGTGTTGTGTGTGTGTGTGTGTGTGTGTGTGTGTGTGTGCATGTTTTGCATATGTCTATGCTTCCATACCATCTATCGCTTGGCTTTTTGAGGTGTTGAATGGCGCTTTATGCACGGCCGCGTAAACATTGAGCAAATTGTCCGGATAAAAGCTTTGCATTCGTATGGCTCACAGAATGCACAGATAAACACACACACACACACACACACACACACACACACACACCACACACACACACACACACACACACACACACACACACGCACACGCACACGCACGCCTATTTAACCGCAGCAGAGAGAAACAAAATAACAAAGAAGAAAGACAAACATTGAAGTGCAAATTGGCTGGATGCACATTGTTGGGGTCGCATGTATTCCTTCGGTACCCCTCCCCGCCTTGCAATGCATGACTACGTGTCACGGTTAACGGCTGCTGTCATGGCTCCCATTTTAATGCAACGTGATGATGGGACTTTTGAAAGGAAAAGGTGCATGTTCCCAGCCCCAATCCAGCAGCAGGCTCATGAATAATTCATGCAAGTCCATTTCGAGACAGCGACACATGACATTGTCCTGTCCTAAGTGTGTTGTTTGCGTGTATATATATATATATACATATATATATATGGTGTGTGAGTGTGTGTGTGTGTACGTGTGTGTGTGTGCGTGTGTGTTCAAATAGGCAATACTCCATGTGAGCTGTACCCTGGTGAGAGACACTGGCCATGGCCAATTAAGCCTCCGGCACCAGACCAATCACAAGCCACGGGAGTCTCCTCAGGTAACCAATTAGGAGATGGTCTTGTTACTGGTATCAGTAATCATTAGCGAGCATGACATGGACTGCTTCAAGGGAGAAAGGGCATTAGCTCAGAATATAATGCGACACACTTCACATGATGCTACTTTGTAGAGTGGAACAAGGACTTAATGACATGACTGCAGCTAGGCGGGCCTCCTGTGTTAAGGGGGAGTCGGAGCACATGCAGCCCTTCCATTTGAGCCATATTCCTCCTGCGGTTTATTAGACCCTGTCACGAGAACATGAGGAGGAGGAAGGAAGGAAGGAAGGAACGATGGGAGGCTGCAACTGTGCAAAGCCCCCCCCCCCCCCCAGCCTTCTGGCTGGGAGGAATACAAGGGTTCCTTTCTGGGGAGGAAAAGGTGAGAGCAGTGGGAGAGCAGTAGGCTGTCTCCTGTGGTGCTCATATAGCAACCGGCTGGTAGCTATACCCCCCCCCCCCCCCCCCCCCCCCCCAGCCCACCACCACCCCATCCCCACTGCAGCCACCACGGCATCCAAACACCCCATTCCGGACACACAGTGTGAACAAAGACATGCCCAGCAGGGGGGAGAAAGAGTAATTGGCATTCAGGGTTCATTGCTGTTGACTTCTTGCTGAAGTGATGTAAAAGGTGACGTAACATGAATTAGCCGAGAGATTACGCCACATGCCCTATACCGTGTATCGACTGCTAATGGGGTTCAAATATGGGAAGCGAAACCATGACAAAACTCCTTCCATTAAGGGCTATTATCATCATTTCATTCAAGGGGGTTATAAAATATGTCCCTGTGAACATGCGATTCAACTGAGTACCTTTAACCGAGACACAAAAAAAACGAGTTCTCGTTTGATTTGGCTTTACCAAGCAGCGTTGGCATGGCATCCGTTGTTTCCCTGTGTAGGTCTACACAGGAACAGCAGCACAAAGTAACGTCACTTCAAGGTAGCTTCAGCTTCGCCACAGCACCGTCCGAGGCCAGGGCGAGCGACAGATCTCAGCCGCAGTAGAGGCCCCACGAGCAGTCACATCAATGCCTGCAAATAAGGTGGAGCCGGAGCCCTTCATCTAGTGGCCGCGGGCTCAGCCCTTATCTCCCTGTACATGCCTGTCTGCAATGGGTGCGTGACCGTATCAGAGGGCCCAGCCAGGGCACCCCCACTGTTGTGGGACCATGTTCTCTGAAGAACCTTGATGGTGGACCACAGCTGAACTTCGATGTGTTTCTCCTCTTTTTTATATTGTTAGAAATGTAAATTGTTTGCAATACAAACACGGAAAAGTAAATGCATTTGATTGTAGGAGTGGGCAGCAGGGAGTATAAGTGCATGTTTACGTGTATGTAACAAATTGAA
>NC_044070.1:12675392-12677892 GCF_902167405.1 Gadus morhua | reverse complement strand
CTTGCTTCTCCTGGAGGGCATCTGTGGACCAAAAGCCTCACTCACTGGGTAGCCGGCTAATATGCCAAGACTTCTTCCCACAGTGGGTGCCACAAGGCGGGCCATTGTTCAGCCCTGGCTTGGTGGCACCCTACACCACCCAAACCCTCTGGAGTCTTGGCATGGTTCACTGGGGCCATCATCCTGTCACCCCCCTCTCTTCATCCCAAGGCCTGCCATTGACGAGCACGAGGCATCGTCCACCACCAATGATGTCAAGATATGTGGTTTCACTGTCCTAAAGCCTCTAGCTGGGCTGTCTCTGTCAATAGAGCGTCTTACAGTGAAAGGACCTGAGGATTCTGGTTTTCAAAACAAGATAAACATCTATTCTGTCAGGACCAGGGGACAGTGTGGCGAGGTGGAGGAAGGGGACAGCATTGTGGAGACAGCAAAAGATCTGAATACAAAACAGTCACAGTGAAACTGGAGATGAAATCGATATCACGCATCTGGATTGATGATCTAGCCTTGAATGAATGACTGCATTGTTACTCTTTGGAGCAAGAAGTGAGAGCATGTCTTGGCACCCTGGTATAGCAAAGGAGCTCAATGGCACACAAAGACAGAATCTGGGAATCAACATTTCTGATCTTATCGCTTATCGCTGTACTAGAATATGGGTTGACTGTTCCAAAATGCCTTTGAATGATTTATCATACTGCATATGTACCTCACACACACACACACACACACACACACACACACACACCACACACACACACACACACACACACACACACACACACACACACACACACACACACACACCCACCCACACACACACACACACAAACTCAATGAGGATGAAGAGTGAAAAGACCATGTTCTATATTTCTTGTAATGTTTCATCGATGTCTGACTACCCTCTCGGTTGGAAAGATAAACAAACTATTCCTCTCCAATCATTTCCTGCTGGATTTTTTCGCTTGCACTCACACAAACATGCACCAACTTCACTAGCATAGGCTGTTATCCCATAATGCAGTAGGGATATAACCATGTCCTATAATGGCGATTGCAGATAATTGCAGTGTTCTGAGAGATTCCATGTATCTGTGTAAAATAAAAAAATAAGGCATTTTAAAAATCTAGGTCAAACCGGAAACATAAAAGGCTTTGATCTTGCTACGACAGCAGCAAATCATGACAGAGAAATATATTTTTATATATAAAGAGAGAGGGAAAGAGAGAGAGATTAATTTTCTACTTTTTGAAAGATATATATATTTAGTTATTTCGTATTTTCTTTTTGCCTTGTTTTTAACCAGCTTTGGCAATGTAACAGCTGTTTCCCATGCCAATAACCATTTTTTGTTATTTAAATGAATACACAGAGAGAGAGAGAGAGAGAGAGAGAGAGAGAGAGACAGAGAGAGAGAGAGAGAGAGAGAGAGAGAGAGAGAGAGAGAGAGAGAGGGTTGAGCAGCATCCATCCCCGGCCTCTCTTTCTTGACCACTTCAACTCTTGCTAAAAGACCAGTGCTGAGCCTTGCAAGATCCAATTGTCCTCCCCACAGAGGGCTCAGATGAGACAAAGAGAACAGAGAAAACGAGCGTAGACCTGAGAAAGATCTGGGACCCCCCCGAAAGACAGCCAATGTATTTGTCCCTGCGAGTACGATAGTCCTAATGTGCCTGAGTATGTATGCGTGTATGTGTGTGTGTTTGTGGGCATTCGTATGAATTTGTTTGTGTGTTTGCATGCAAATGTGTGTGTTTGCACTAGCAGAAACAGCAGGGGTTGGGGGCGATGCGGGGGGCGACGCGGGGGGCTGAGGGTCCGGTTGGCCCCTAGGACCGGGGGATCGGTTGACGGGGCCCTGAGCCCTAGTCGGGTCATTCCCGACACGGTCACTTTCCTTGAGGGCCGGGCCCTCTAAGCAGCAGTCACAGCGGGGCTCTGACAGAACATGTCAGCAGGCTGCTAATCCCTGTTTAGGCCTGTGTAAACAAAGACAAGGGCCCCTAATTCACTCACTCAGCCTGGTTATCCCTCCTGGTCCCAGCCCCAGACCGCCTGCCCATCCCCTGCACGGCAGCCCTGGCACAGAACGCACACGCAAGCGCGTGTGCGTGTGTGTGTGTGTGTGTGTGTGTGTGTGTGTGTGTGTGTGTGTGTGTGTGTGTGTGTGTGTGTGCTATATGTATGTAGTGATGGATGGATGGATGTGCTGTATGTGTGTATGGATGTCTGTCTGTCTGTCTGTCTGTCTGTCTGTCTGTCTGTCTGTCTGTCTGTCTGTCTGTATGCATGTATGCATGTATGCATGTATGTATGCAAGCATTCCCTAACCTATCCCTATCCCTAAGCATACTAACCCTAACCCTATGTATGTATGCATGTTTGTGCTATATGTATGTGGTGATGGATGGATGGATGTGCTATATGTATGTGTGTATCTACGTATGGATGTGTCTATCTATGGATGTTTCTATGTGTGTGCTATAAGTGCAACAG
>NC_044070.1:12667477-12675292 GCF_902167405.1 Gadus morhua | reverse complement strand
CCCCCCCCCCCCCCCCCCCCCCCCCCCCCCCCCCCCCCCCCCCCCCCCCCCCCCCCCCCCCCCCCCCCCCCCCCCCCCCCCCCCCCCCCCCCCCCCAACACACACACACACACACACACACACACACACACACACACACACACACACACACACACACACACACACACACACACACACACACACACACACACACACACACACACACACACACACACACCCACCCACACCCCCTCTCCTGCCTTGAAGCCCGGGGTAAAGGAAAAATTAAATAAAAAATGAACGAAGACCATGGGGGAAGATAATTCCCCTGCTTTGCCTGAGAGATACACAGTGCTATCTGGGTGTAAGCCCCTCTGATAAGGCTGATGTGCATTTGGCCCCAATGCTTTATCAGCATAGCGCAATGAGGGAGGAAAGGGCAAGACTGGATGTGTGTGTACTGTGTGTGTCGATGCAAGTTTGACTACATATATTGGTGTGAAGAGGAGTTGATTCATGTATAGGTTGACTTTGACTCAATTGAGGTCAATGATTAAAATATCCAGCATTCCTAGCGTTGTTCAGTTCATCATTCAGGCCAACCAGGCAAAACTTTCTCTTCTCTCAGTAACATTTGCCTTGATGGGAGCAGACATTCTCCCTTATCAACAAAGTTTATCTATGTTATGTACTCTATTCAGAGTGCTATGATCGTAGGACAAACACAGGTGTCACTTGTAACACAAATTATGCATAGGTTCCCTTTATATACCAGGGCATGGATAGTAGACTTAACTAGTGAAGCTAACGTGCATTGACCATGGCTGGTGTTTTGCCACACATAAATTAAACACCTGCTTACCTACCAAATATTTATGTCAGGGGCCACAGCTGTGTTCCCACTGCTACAATTGCGCTGTGAAAAGGCTCCACAGTCGAGGTGCATTTTCGTCATTATTTTTCCATTCACTTTACTCTAATTCAAAGGAATTGTCCCGATAACTTTTCGTCTGCTTGACTCACGGCCGCACACGAACAAGGGCAGCGGCGGGACACACGGGAGCCGCCTCCAGATGTCAGAGCCAGACAAAGGGCTGAGGAACGCGCCAGGGAACACATGGGGCACCATGGCCCAACATCAGGTCTTGTTTAACAGAGCGAACCGGGCGACAGGCAAACAGAGGGGGATGGGGAGGAGAAAAGATTGGGGAACAATGGGTACATATAAGCAACGTGTGTGGTGCTTTAACAATGAACATCAGCGTGAAGTGTGTGTGTTTGTCTTGATAATGGCTGCTGGCTTCATGGATAGTGAAAGAGAGAGATATAGAGCTGTGGCTCCCTGGAGGGCTTGAGTCTAAAAGAGAAAGTGTTGTTCCAAGACACAGTAGTTGAGTTATTGAGGACGCGGAGCTGACGCGATGGTCCTATGAGGTTCATTTGTTTACCACTGAATTATTAAGACGTAGGATTTAATCAAAGCCACAGATGTTGTCATCGCCAGGACGGAGGATGTTAATCTCTCTTTGATTGGTTGTTAAAAAAAGAAAAGCAAAGACGATAAATCTCTCAGAGACTGATTGTTGATTGTTGGGCTAATTAGGGTGGCTGTTCACGTGATTGCGAGCAATAACAAAGCATTCATACGAGATTGGTTTAAGGATCGGTGGATTGAGACGGAACATTATTGCTCATGAATATTTAAAAGATCATCATACTGTACCATGGCCACATTCCAGCATCATCGCGGTTATTCATTGTGTTGCTTGTGTACAGTAATTAATTTCCGAGAATAAATCATTAGCTTTTCGGATATGAACTTGAAACTATGTACAGAGAATCGGGTCCAGACATTGTCGGAGTTGTCCTTTTACAAATGTTGAACATAACTTAATAGGAGATTGTCTGTGTCGGTTCGTGTTCTTAGATATTGGGTTTGGTTTAGCTGAGAGGAGGCGTCTGGTTAGAGCAAGAGGGAGGACAAGACGCAAAAGAAGGGTGCAAAAAAAATGATTTGATTAATCGTAATCGTAAGTATTTTGTTTACAGCAAATCCAAGAGTCGGTTCTACAGACTCATCCTTAATAAAGAGAGTTGTTGCATTGATAGCAATGCTAAATGTGTTTGGATGTCCCCGCAATATCAAATTCTTATGGATTCAGGCCCGTCACGCAATAGAAACGTCTTCACAAGGATCTAGTCGCTGTGAGAATGACCGGCTGTCTTAACACACGGCTCATTTAATTTGGGCATTAGACAGAATTCGTTCTGTGGAGCTGGCTCGGGAAAATCTGGTTAAAGTCCTTTCCAATTGATTCGGACGTTTGCGTTCTTACATACAGCTCCTCCGGTTAGTTTCGGGTTCAGTTGAAGACTGCAGTGCATGTGTTAAAGGGGCTTTATCCCACTTAAAACAATGGATTTGTTCAATTCACTATTTACAATTCACAAGGGAAGGGACTAAAGTGCAAACCGTTGATTTATACAGAAATAACTATTACAGTATGTGTTGAGGATTGTGATGGACAAGGATTTGTATGAAGTACCATGGAGACAGTAGTTATGGCAACAGTACAGTACAAACCTCTGACTCAGACACTGTTGCCTGGTAGCACCCAATGCTATGAAAATGTACTTTTTTGTTGGTGTTGTTTTTTTCACTTTTCTTCACTTCTTCTTTACCTCTAACAGACCCCTATCATTTGAGTGTGTGAAGTCTATTTCTCGCCCCCAGATTAACATTTCCCCACCTCAGAGGGCTCGAAGGTACGGGCTGAAGACGGCTGGGTGTAAGAAATCCTCACAAACTTTCTCAAGATGAAAAGCCTGACCTTTTATCAGCCGCAGGAAATGCATTAGCTACCTCATAATCCAATTTCAAGACCATGCAAAGTGGAGGTTTTGTCTGGTTTTTAGTGTGGAAAAAGGAAGGGGGGGGCAACACAGGGGAGTATTTCTTTAGGTTTGGATCTATTGATCTAGCGCTCTTTCTGTCTCCTCTCTCTCTTACCCCCCTTTCTCTTCTCTGGCTCTCTTTGCGTGCACCACAAGGCTCTCTGGAGCTGCTGAGTTGCAAAGGACTTCAAGGGCTTTGCAGGGCTGAGCTCAGTGAGCTTCATGTCTCCCTCTCTCTGTCCCAGGTCTCTCTCTCTCTCTCTCTCTCTCTCTCTCTCTCTCTCTCTCTCTCTCTCTCTCTCTCTCTCTCTCTCTCTCTCTCTCTCTCTCTCTCTCTCTCTCTCTCTCTCTCTCTCTCTCTCTCTCTCTCTCTCTCTCTCTCTCTCTCTCTCATTCTTCTGGATCCCTCCTTCTCAGCCCAGGCTTTGAGGAGCTTTCAGAGACCCGACTGCATAATGGGGGCAGCAGTCAATCAAAACACGGTTTCAAAAGGTGATGCTTTGTTTCACGCCCGCGCCCCACAAATCCCGCCGGAGCCCGGCAGCTGTCAGGTTGTCGCTCCCAAACCCAGCCCCAGTCACGACTCCTCCTCCCCCCCCCCAAAAAAAGAAATCCCAGGGGGACCTCTACGAGATTGAAAAAGGTTGACATGTCGGCTGCCTGTCTAAAAATGAGGTCATTTCATTTTGTGCCAGGGTGCACGGCACCACGTTTTTTAGTAAACAACACCCACTTTCTTTGCGAGTTTCACGCCTCGCTATCCATGCTAACACACGGGCTGCCAAAAATAAGCGTAATTAACCGACTGGTTTACAGGGTGAAAAGTGATATTTAGTGCTGCTTTAAATTAGGTCCTCACAAAATGCGAACATAAACACAAGCTTCGTTCCAATTCCAGACCTTCGGTTTTTACCGGTTTGGACGCTGCTCTCAAAGACAGCGCTACCGTTGTTAGCGTCTGTAGAGCGACGGTGAGCAATAAACGCTCCAAATTAGGCCTCGTAGTAGTGCTGTGCTGTGGCCCACGCAATAAAACCTGATACAGGGAGGCGGGCGGATCCCCATCGAGACTAGCCGGTCCTCATCCCTGCCAGGGTTTTACACGCTCAACTCCTTCCAGTTTTATAGACCCGCTGACCTTAGCATTATGCCTTCATTACTCAAAGTCTATTAGCGAGAAGAGGGAGTTTATATTTGTATGAGTTCAGATAGTTACTACTGCACTACTATGGGTTTGGTTGCTTCTCCCCGCTGTTGCTGTTTGCAGCCATCTCGTAAGCCGCTCATCCAAACAGCTTGACGCTCGACAACACGCTTCCTCGAGTACTCAGGGACACGGCCGCCGAGCATGAAGCCGATTGGATGAACGGTGGTCAAGGAAACGGACAGACATACGTATACATACAAACAGAGACTCCGTTAAGTTACATAAATACACACTGATTTCCCCATCTGCAGACTCCTGATCTTTATTATGTCAGACAAACATCCTGAGTTTAGACTCTAGGGGAACCCATTTCCCATAATTAATGCGAGTAATCACAACACTTATTACAGTATGAAACTGACCGCACACATGTGAAAACAAACATACAGCATACAAAGAGACCGAGATGCCAGAATGCCAACAGCCCGCATGTGGTCTCCATTGAATGAATTAAATTATTAGCCAAAGTGCCCATAATTAGTGCCTCTAATTGGTTGATAAGAACTACAAAGAAAAGGCCTCCTCTCTTTTCTTAGTGACATTCTTTGTGCTAATGACGACGATGTAGTGTGAGCTCTCAAGCACCACAATGTCCACGATATTAGATCCACAGCCGAATCTTTGGCTTAATTCATAATATAATGATTAATCTATTTGCTAAAACACATGTATTCAATGTATTTCAACGGAATGCTATGTCATGAAGGACATTGTTTTAACGTCTAAATGTTTTAACACAGCACTCTGTTCTTCAGAGTCTATAGAACAGAGTGCTATATATTTATAATACATCATATATTTATAAGAAGTCCATAGTATAGACTTCTTATAAATATATGATGTATTATAAATATATATATTCATTCCTCATCTTTCATTAGAAAGAATGACTTTTTAAATTCTCAAGCACTAGACTTCAAAAACGACATCAAATGCATTTTGCATTTCTTACGTTCCCCTGGGTAAATGTAATTAAGTGATTCGTCAGGCTGGCATCGCAGGCTGATGGCTCATGGGACAGGTTTTTATAGTGTGCTGTTTGTATTGCTGAGCAACGCTTTAAGAGGTCATATGGTAATGAGTTGATGACATCGTCCCCAGGCAGCGCAAGCTATATTAATCCTGTTCACTTCCATAGGCCGTTCGCGTTGCTGTGGCCCGTCACTCCACACAGGCGATGACAATAGAAAGCAGCATCGCCCGTTCGAAAGAGACGGGTGAACACCCCAGGTGACATGCTAATAATGCTTTTCATTACAGAGGCTCTGTGTGTGTTGTGTGCATTTGTGTGTTATCTGTGTTTGTTGACATAGCTGAATTACACCATTTTAGTTTTTTTTTCCAATGTGACACTTTGCATTTGAGTTATTTTTCTCTTTCTCGCAACTCATCAAATAGCAGGATACAAAAAGGCATTTTTATCTTATGTTATGCTTTGTTTTATCAGAAGCCAACTTATCTGCTCCCAAATTGTGTCTGCGTGTCTTCCTCGTTCTTCTCCCTATTCTAAAGGCTGACTGATGGAAGAAGAATGAGGTCTTCCATCCGTCGACCTTCTCCACTTCCGGCTTCCTGACCTTTAAGCAGGAAGTACTTCTTATCTCTGCAGAGAGAAAAAAATAGTGTTGCAGTCCAATCTAAATCCACCCTCTTAAATATGACTAGCAGCTCTGAGATATGAACTTTGTTGGCGTCAGGCTTTTGTTATTCGCCTTTGAAAGTTCCATTAAGTTTAATTTGGAAACCCAAATGACTGTTTATGTTTGTTATGACAGCGAAAATGACGGCAGACTTGAATCTGAATGTGTTTCAAGCTCCTTTTCATAAAATCGCAAAACAGCAAGCCTCTGAGCGAAATAAGAAACCAGTGCATATAATTAATCTCAAAAGGCACCCAGACAAATATTACAGCCGTGCAAACAGGCTGGCGTAAACAAGATAGGGGAAGGGGCGAGGAGCTCCAAAAAAACCCCAAAAAACTAGCATAACGGAAAAATTGACAGTGTCGAACAAGTGGTGCACATTTCACATTAAAAGCGCGGGAGACGCTGGCTAAACAGATAATCCGGTTCCTGCGAGTTAAATTCCATTCTACGTTATCACCGCTCAAGGCACGCATCCCTCAGGCAAATAATGTGTCTGGTCTAATTAAGATGCGTCACGTCGTGCTTGAAACAGGCCTATGAAGGCAACCTTCTATATTTACCGTGAAGCCTCTGAAACCAGACGAAATTTAGTTTTTTTGTTGTTCAACCGAAACAAACTGATGACTTTCAGACACCTAATAAATATTATAATGCATAAATTTCACTCAAGAAAATTAACATTTCCAAGTTGTAAGCTCATTTAAACAACATGGTTGTGTGGTTCTTTCATTTTCTCTTGTTTGACACTCATTTGCAACATCACACTCAGAATAAAGCTTTATATTCATCTTATTTATCCTATATTGTTTTGCTTCCATCTGTGTCAGATACGTTTCAGTAACAAGTGGCTGAAGTCCTAGGTAGCTCTCCCCTTTGTGGCCAGTGATACAGTGAACGTCTTCTCGTCTCCACTCATGACCCTGTCACCGAAATCGGCCGACAAAGCATCCATCATCTGCATGTTGGATGTGAACCTAAAGCTCATGAGCTGCTTGTGTGTTATTTTTTGAAAAATGTTCAGACTTGCGCAACTAATCAGCAGACATCAGCTCTGTTCCGTGGGGGGGGGGGGATTTTGGGGAGGGCAGACGTGAGGACACAGACCCATCCTGAGGAAACATATGGCCCTATCTCCAGGAGCTAACCTTCTCTTCAGACCTATGGATCCATGGCCTTTAGCTAAGCCCCCAGATGTATCAGTGCATGGATTTAGCAGGGCTATTGGCAGGGCCAGATAACCTTGTGATATCTACTGTGGCCCATGAGGGGTATGGATAAGAGGTGAGTGGCTGTATGTTTGTGTGTGTGTGTGTGTTTGTCCGTGCATGCTTAGGAGTGAGAAGGGCTGAAGGGGTGGAGGGTTAATATACAGGATGAAGTGTCTTCCTGCCAGTCCTGCTGAGATCCTCTTAAAAATGTACACGCACACTCACACACACAGACACTTTTGCTTTGTACTCTCCCTCTCTCTCTCTTTCTATGTCTCTCTCTCTCAGTCTCTTCTATGTCTCTCTCCCTCTCGCTCTCTCTCTCCCTCCCTCCCTCACCTACCGGGATGTGCAACCCACTGCTCTCAGGCTGATCATGGTGATGAAAGGTCACGACGCCCCCCAAGTGACGGCTGTCAATCACAGCAGCCGGGTATTACAGGTATTATCCGGTCCATTAATGACCCACTGGGTGACTGTGGAAGCACCCGGGGGAGAGGTGTCCGGGGTCAACACGTGATGCGACCCCGCTATTGTTGATCCCCTCTGCCCTTACTTACAAATCCACTTGCGGCGCTTTTAATGTGAAAAATAAATTGCCATCCCAGAGCGACGGCAGCACCCCGACGGGGACGTACTGGGGCGGCAGAGTAGGATTTGTAAAAACCGACACAGCCATGACTACAAAGTAATGATGTCAAATTTGTTTCATCCTGTCGGGCATCGACAAGGACAGCCATGGGGGGAGACCGAAGCCCCCGTCTAGTTAGTTTGAAGTCATTGCTGTTGTCGTGTATTTCCTCATCGTACCGGGAGAGATGATGAGGACAAAGAGGACGGATTGAAAGAGATGCGGTTGGAAAGGAAAAAAAAAAGGAAG
>NC_044070.1:12642477-12664977 GCF_902167405.1 Gadus morhua | reverse complement strand
ACACACACACACACACACACACACACACACACACACACACACACACACACACACACACACACACACACACACACACACACACACACACACACACTCCCCTCGCACACACACATTTTCCTGTCGCAAATGCAAGCTCCACACCACGGGACCACTTCCACACAACAGGGGGTCTTTCAGTAGCCCTTCCTGCCTCACGAGGTGGGCCCGCATGGACCCCTGTCAGTCTGCTGTCGAGAGACAGTAGCTCACAGAAGGAGAGATGGGGGGGGGGGGGTGGGTAGATCATGGGTGGTGAGAGAAGATACGCAATGCAGAAGGGAAGTCCGCGCGCGCGTGTGTGTGTGTGTGTGTGTGTGATGCCTGGAGGTTGGGGGGGGGGGGGGGGGGGGTGTATGAGGCTGACCTCCCACTGTGGTGACCCTGGGAACAGCCACCAGTGTGTTCCCTAGTTCCAGATGTGGTGCCACAGGGCTCAACTGACACACAAACACACACGCATACACACACCAACAAACACACACACACACACACACACACACACACACACCCACACAGCTTGCGCGTGCGCCTTGTCAGTGTGACAGTGAGGCATTCGTATTACCTAAGGTCATAGCTGACCTATCAACCGCTTGCACCGGTTCCTCAAGGGATGATTGACAGCGTAAGGCTATGCATGAATCCCCCCCCCTCCCCCCGCCACCCACCACTCAGCCGAGCTCCCTCTCGTGTCTGTGTATTTTAATAACAGTAATCACATTTCAAACAATGACCATTTCTCAGCCGCAGATTAACCCAATTCCCACATCCCATCCATGGACCGCCGTGGTTATTTTAAGTCACCCCCAAAATCCCATTTCCTTGGCATTATCTTTGGAATGAGCTTTTGATGGAACCTTGATCCTGCGTGTGTGTGTGCATGTGCAATTGTGTTCGTCTGTGTTCGTCTGTGTGTGTTTGTATGCGTGTGTGTATGTGTGTGTGTGTGTGCGTGTGTGTGCGTTCATTCATATGTGCATTTGTGTGTGTGTGTGTGTGTGTGTGTGCCTGCGCGTGCGTGTGCTTGTGTGTCTCTGCATCCCCTGCATAACTCTATGGGTTGCGGCGGGGAATTCTCTTTGCATGGCCACGGTCACGGTGTCGCTACAGATATATTATTGCAGCCCGCGTCTCACATACCGCGCTGTCGATCTAGAATGAAGACGAAGGAAAACACTGTCCTGTGGATTTAAGATTATGAAACACGCGGTACAGCGTCTCTCGTCGCGTCGTCGGGAGGTGATGTCAGATCCCTGCCAGGAAAGGCTAGACCACCACGTTACCGCACGCTCCCAGGGGCCCAGTCCGGCCGGCAGAACCCGCCGGCGCTTTATGGACTAATCAAATTCATAAAAACAGCAATATTGACATTTCCGATGAGATAATGGGCTAGACCTGCCACACACCGTGCTGCACAGACACAGAGAGAGAGAGAGAGAGAGAGAGAGAGAGAGAGAGAGAGAAAAGTGGGAGAGAATGAGGGGAGGAGTGGGAAGGAGTGCGAGACGAGATGGAGTGAGATAAACAGCAAACTAAATAGAGAGAGAGAGAGAGAGAGGCAAGCTTTTAAGCCTAAGGAGTCTGACGTAACTTCTGCTAATAGCAACGTATCAGACATGTTTGAACGATGCCGGTGATATGAGAAATCCACTAAGCACAGATAACAAGGCTGCTGTTATCAGCGTTTTTATCCACCACCTCACCATCATCATCATCATCATCATCATCATCATCATCACCATCACCATGATCTTCCCCACCATGATCATTATCTTCATCATCACCTCTTTGCCTTGCGTGTCTTTGATCAACATACGCAAACGTCCTGTCCTTTTCTAAAGCGCGTCTGCAGTCTGGATGTATTGGGTGTTGAGGCCTCACAAGCCTGCCTCTAATTGAAAATACTTCTTGTGTTTCTTTCTGCCGAGCAAGCTAGGTCCCACAAGTTCACTGCTACTTATTACCTACTGCTCTCATTTTATACAATATGCAACCTCTGTGATCCCCGCCACCCACCCAGCTAACCTACAGCCTCCCCCCCCTCCCTTTCCTCCTAAGAACCACCGCCAAAGCAGTGCCATGTGTATACATATACTCAATTAGCCAATTAATGACCCAGCATGTTCAAATTAGGGAAAGCGCTGCCCACACTCGGCACATTACGCCTGTACAGGCCCAGCAATTACTGGCCTGTCTCCTGTCCTCCTGCACTCCCCCTAAGCAGAGGGAAGGAGGAGACACTGTTGGGGAGCATTTAATGAATGCACCGTTCAGGGACGGTCTCCCCTTTTAGGTGTTTTTTCTCAACCTTCACTTGACTGAGGTAGAATCTGCGTTAATTTAACCCAGAAGAAAGTAACATTGAATGGAACTACTGCCGGCTGTGCCGTCGTGTATTGTACATTATGCAACAGCTAGTTAGGGCTAAGTAGTTTGATTGGGCAAGAGGCGTTCTTGTCCAATCTGATTGGAGAAGAATGTGCTGATATAGAGTGCTTTATCTATAGAACTTTATCTAAACATGTATCACTCCTCTTAACAGGTGTTCTAATAACATTAACGAGCATTATCAATGTTAGATGGTAACACAGTTTTTACCACAAAGATGAACGTATTTCCGCCATTTTTTTTATTGACATGATGACTGGGGTTCGTGAGAGGACGGAGGGGAGGAACTAAGCGGGAAACGATGGAGCGTCTGACTGTACACCATACAGAGTAGCTGGCCTGCGGTAACGTGTAGACCTACACAAAGAAGCAAACTTGTGTGCAGGAAATTGTTTGCGTTGCTCGGCAACAGTCCAGTCCAATTCCAGTGGCAGAACTATTTGTGTTGGCGGCGCCAAAACAATTAAAGGATTAAACAAATCATAATCTGTTGTCGATTAATACTGTTAACAAACAATTAATAAACTGTTCACTAAAAGGCCTGTGATAATCTTCGGCGCGGGGCCTTGCTCCCACGAATCCCAGCACCCCCCCTCGCGTGCTACTGCTTAGCTAGATCTACCAATCCAAGAAACATATAATCAAAACCAAAGATATGCGCGCACACACACACACACACACACACACACACACACACACACACACACACACACACACACACACACACACACACACACACAGGCACCTAAACACACAAACTCGATGTGACTAGCCAACATAATGCAGTGTGTTTGTTAGCGGCTCCAGATGCAGGTGTTATGAACCAGGGGCGGCTGGGTGTGGACTCACACTGGGCCTATCTACCGGCGCTGAATAAATCTCACTGTTTCTCAGGGCTCTGAATTAATTATGGTCAGAACAAGCCGGCGCATTCCCCTTTCTATGTTTGTCAATGTTTCATTTACCCCAGGGATGGCAGGGTGTGTGTGTGTGCGTGAGAGTGTGTGTGTAATGTATGCGCGTGTGTGTGTGTCTAAGTATAAGTGTGTGTGGTTGTGTGAGTATATGTGTGTGTGTGGTTGACCGTGTGTGTGTTTGTGTGTGTGTGTATGTAAGCAACTATATGTGTACAACTATGTGGTGTGCGTATGTGTGTGTGTGTATGTGTGTGTGTGCGTTTCTTTGTGTGTGTGTGTGTGAGTGATAGCAACAGCATGTACTTCCAGCCTCCTCATTTTAAAGTCAACACACTCAGAAGTTTGAACGCCTGCCTCTTCAATATGTGTTGTTAGAACACAGCGGACAAAACTAAATTTGTTTGCTGCATGCCGATTCAAATAGATTTATTTTCTTCCTCTTTCCAATTCCTCTTCATCAAAGCACTTCCCCATTGTTCAGGGAGTGCCGACAGAGGGGACGAAGATATCCCTGGATCCAATCAAACCACGGACGCAGAAGAAAATTACACTTGTAATACTGGCCAAATAACTCGCCGTACAGCTGTCTTTGCTCAGACTCCTGCACAAAACCAATCTGAAGGGTGAACGCTGGGCCCATAATAGCATAATGCAATCAGGGAGATAATTGTCCAGAGTTCTGCAGTGTTAATTCCCAGTGTTAATAATCGCATTAGCTTGCTGTAGGTATCAATATAATTACAAATGTAATCACACTTCGCAATCAGCCTGTGTGCGCTTTGAACTCGCTATGCAAATTGGACTAAAATAGAATCTGAAAATAATGGGATGGCTTGACATAGTAGGAAGATAAGATCAGTGATCACACGTGAACAAGAGAAAAGCGAAAAGAAAGGATGAAGGAAAATCTGGAAGACAATTATTGTAGTTCTAATTAAACTTCCCCAGTCCTTGGCAGGCAGACGTTCCTGAGCGAGCCACTTCTCTGCTGCTCATGGAGAATGCAAACTCAAGGTGGCAACCGGAAAAAAGTTTAAATTGGCTTTGTCAGGATCATAGTTGACGTATACACACACAGTCTTGCCATTTGCTTGTTTTTCTTTAGCGTTAAAGTTAATGCTGCGACACACTATGAATGATGAAAAAGACGAAGGAGAAGTACAACAAGAAGAAAACAAGAAAAAGGAGAAAGTTTGGTCACAAAAAAAAGATAGAAGAAGAAGAAGAAGAAGAAGAAGAAGAAGAAGAAGAAGAAGAAGAAGAAGAAGAAGAAGAAGAAGAAGAAGAAGAAGAAGAAGAAGAAGAAGAAGAAGAAGAAGAACAACAACAACAACAACAACAACAACAAGAAGAAAACAAGAAAAAGGAGAAAGAGTTTGGTCACAAACTCGAGCCAGAACATCTGTTGTTGTTCTTGTTGTGTGTGTTTATCTGGGGGAAGAGGAACAGACATAGTGGCAGTGATGAGCAGGCAGTTGATTAGAGGTCTGGTAACACACAGTCTGAGAGATAAGAGAGAATGGACATCATAATCAGCCACCAGAGTGGAAAAAAAGAGGAGGGCGAGGAGGAAGGCTTGGCGAATGGAGTCAGGTGCGGGAGCAGAATGAAGAAGCAACATTGTCTGGTTGCTCTTTGTGTGTTTACCCCATACACCCCCCCGTCCCCGTCCCCCGTCCCCGTCCCCCGTCCCCCCGTCCCATTTCTGGCAGGGGAAGTATGGCTTCAGGGTAACCGCATGCAGAGATAAGGATGAGGAAATGTTGCAAACAGCCACGTGATGTGTACACACACAAACTAAAACACTCAAAGTAGTGCACATATACACACATATACATGGCCACATGCACGTCTGCACACTTACAAACACACGCGCTCGTTCACACACACTCACACACACACAGACACACTCACACACACACGTTTGCGCACACACACACACACACACACTCCCAAACTCTGGCCCTCTCTTGCTAGGGGCTGCTCCAACACCTTCAACATCGTCCATAGCAATTGTCTCCTCGCCAAGCCCCCCCCCCCCCCCCCCCCCCCCCAAACTCCATCAGCCAATCATGCAGTCCAGTGGCCTCTGGGGTCTTCACAGCGCATGACAACCAACGAGCCATTGCTGCCCCCCAGAACTGTGGGATGGTTCGGGGGGGGGACAACAGACAGACAGCTGGTCTGACCAACCAGCAGCAGAAAGTGGACCTGGCGTGGTCACCAGGCACCACTCCCGACATGCTGTGCATCCGCCTTCCTCATCGTCTTCAGCCGACGAACAACCCAATCACCTCACATGCCGATGCCTTTGTAAAGTGCTCCATCGTCGGGTTTTAGGTACAAGGATCTTCATAGCATGTGGAACGCCAGAAGCCACTTCACAGAACAGGTGCTTTGATGTGATGCGACATACGGACGTTCCTAAAAGGCCGACGGCCAGGCCACTTAATTAACCGCACTGAGGTTCACCTTTTTTAATAAAAGGCAGCCGTCGGCTTATTGCAGGTTAAAGAAGGCCACATTTTATGAATTAGTCAGCGTCACCTCGGCGCTGACTCCTATTTTGAAGTGCTAAAAGCTCCCGTCATAAAGAATTAGCGGCCGCGTGCGTCAAGCACAGGGTGACATTTGGCCGTGGTACCACAGTAAGGTGACAGCAGGGGGTGTGGGGGGGGGGGGGGGGGGGGGGGGAGTGCTGCTGCTGGACACACACTCCTGGGTGGCACCATGGACTGAAACTACAGCGTCACCATGGTACTCTGTAGAGTCACAATCACAGTCCGAAATATAAATATCTGTCCCTCACACCCGGCTTGTTTGCAGATCAATCTCACAGATTTGCCATACAATTGTGTGTGTGTGTGCGTGTGTGTGTGTGTGTGTGTGTGTGTGTGTGTGTGTGTGTGTGTGTGTGTGTGTGTGTGTGTGTGTGTGTGTGTGTGTGTGTGTGTGTGTGTGTGTGTGTGTGCGTGTGTGTCTCTCTGATTGTCTGGGGCAGGGGTTGGAGGTTGGGGGCGTTCAAAGATCAGATCGGTTACCTTGAAAAGCGGTGTCATACAAGCAGTGACACCGCCAACCCTCACCCCCCCGAAATGAAAAAACACAATGAAATAAAAAACAAAACTCACACACAGACGAGCACTAATGGATTTCTGAGCTGCTGCCCTCCCACTAAACCCCGATGTTTTTGAATATTGACGGCGAGGGGGGGGGGATGCAGGGGATTGTGGCAGGTGGGTTTATTATTGGCCACAGCAATTTCCCACAGGATCCCCATTTTTCCATTAACTGTGGGACATTCCCGGGGGCCAGCCTGAGTGATGGGATTCAGGAGCGAGCTAGGAAAAGGGAAGGAATTAGGTTGCCCTCCACTGTGTGTGTGTGTGTGTGTGTGTGTGTGTGTGTGTGTATGTGTGTGTTTGCGCACGCAGGGTGGATGGAGACAGGAGGCTCACACAGCCAGAACGTCCTACACCTGTGGTTGAGAATGAGACCTCTCTGCAAGACGGAGCATCAGATAAAGAACTGGAGGTGAACAGGGGAGAGGAAGTGAAGGACCCTTATCAAGGAAGGAGGCCCGGCTGGACATACAGCATTTGGAATCGATTGCATCTCGGTCTAGACTTGGCCTGTGTTGTTCCATGCATGTGTGTGTGTCTGTCTTTCTGTGTGTATGTATATTTCACACGGATCTGTTGTGTGAACGTGTGTTACTGTGTGTATGAGGTGGGTTGGGTTTTTCTTGTGTGTGCTCTACGACGTGACAGGGCACGTGACAGGGAAAAGACGATGCGCCCTACATATCTCCCATCGCCCCGTGTCCCTGTTCCGTGTTCCCTGACACTACAGCCGTTTAGCATCATCTCAGTGCGTGTGCGTGTATGTCTTAGTGTGGGTGTATGTGTGTGTGGGGCAGACAGGAAGGTAGGCCTGGCTGGCGACAGTCTCCAGTCTGTAAAGATGCAAATATGCCGGGCCTTGGAGCCAAACAGATGCACGCCCGCCACACAGGGAGAGAGACACAGAGACAGAGAGAGAAAAAGAGGCAGAGAGAGAGAGAGAGAGAGAGAGCGAGAGAGCGAGGAGAGCGAGAGATGGGAGAGAGAGGAGAGCGAGAGATGGGAGAGAGCTACATCCCAAAAAAGAGTCTCCCACTCTTTGAGAGAGGGGAGCCAGATGCTCCATTCATCAGTGAGGAGGGCCATTGTGAGTGAGTTTGTGTGTGTACACGTATGTGTGTGTGTGTGTGTGTGTGTGTGTGTGTGTGTGTGTGTGTGTGTGTGTGTGTGTGTGTGTGTGTGTGTGTGTGTGTGCGTGTGAGTGAGCGTGTGTTTGTCGTTTTGCAGGATAGCATGCCCTTTCTTTTCCCGACAAGCTTTCCATCCTTCGCTCTTTTCGGTGTGAGAGGCAGCGGTATCAAGGACCTATTGTGTGGATTCAATTAGCGTTCATTAGCCATGGCAGTTTGATTACCGAGTTCATTTGCCTGGTGCAAAACAATGGAGCCTGCAAGCTGTCTATTATTTTATTGAGCCTAACCCCGGCGATATTGTCCTCTCGGTGGCAGAGAAGGCAAAGAACGCATGGTTTGTCAGCCATGAATGAAGTGTGAGGAGAAAAGGAAGAGAAATCACCACACACACACACACACACACACACACACACACACACACACACACACACACACACACACACACACACACACACACACACACACACACACACACACACACACACACACACACACACACACACACAGAGCCTGGGACTGGACTCAGAGAAGGGGTGGAGTAAATGGGGCAGTGTTCTTTAGCTGTTAAGAGACCACGAGCTGCAGCAGGAAGAGACAAATGCAGCGCTACATCGATTGTGCTATTATAATGAGCCAGCCACTCAATCACGGCTAGTCCATGGGGGGGCGGTGGGTGGTGGTGGTGGTACTGGGGCCGGCTAGTAGCCCCATTAGCAGGTCAGACCCATCAAAAGGCACAAGCCAGCAACAATCCATAAATAATCTATGTAATGTACTGATATAAAAGTGCAGAGCGTTTCACAAATTGACATCTGACTGCTTTCCCAGAATGCATTACATTTGTTTCAGACCTCTTACCCCGTTAGCTGCTGTAGATAATTAGCCATTTGCGAAATACATATTCTTACCTGCACAATTGCATTTGTTTTTCGTTGCGTGTTTGTTTGTGCCCATGCATGGATGTGCATGTGTGTATGGCTATTGTGCATTCTTGTTTGGCATGTATGTGCATGTGTAGGTGTTTAAGCGTTGATGTGGCATGTGTGTGTGTCTGTGTGTGTGTGTGTGCGTGTGTTGATATGTGTGTGTGTGTGTGTTTCTGCGTACACGTGCGTGCATGCATGCATGTGTGTGTGGTGTGTGCAACATTTGTGTATGGAATGTGGCAAGTGTGTGGACGTTGTTTATGCATGTGTGTATATGTATGTGCGTGCTGGTGCATGTGTGTATGACATCATGTTAACATGTGTGAATAGCGTGTGCGCATGCATGTGTGTGTATGTGTACCGTTCTTGCTCCAGCCTCATCTGCACGGTGTCGTCCAGGGAGGTGGGACCGTCGCCGGCCCGGGACTTACTGGACCCCTTCCTCTCCATCCTCTCCCCAGGGGGCTCGTCCTTTCGGTGCTTACCGAACCTGCACCCAAAACAACAACAACAACAAAATAAGAGCGGGGAGGGGTTGGTGTTGGTGGAGGGAGCTGAAAGTGAGCAACTGTGAGTGTATGGATCTTCCTTCCTCTCTCTCTGTATATTTTACAGCAAACGTGTCTCTTTCTTTCTGTGCAAAGCCCAGGTGAGATACCGTGAAGGAAATTAAAGTGTCAAACTGTCAGAGTCTTCAGGTTACGGGTTTGTCCCGGCCGAGGCAGCTCAGAGAGGGAGAGGGAGAGGGAGAGAGAGAGAGAGAGAGAGAGAGAGAGAGAGAGAGAGAGAGAGAGAGAGAGAGAGAGAGAGAGAGAGAGAGGGAGAGAGCAACACCACCCCCCCCCCCACCTGAGGTATCTATTCTTTATTGAAAGAATAATTCCAGCGTCTACAGTTTTTTATCTTCCATACCGACGCAATCATAGCACATCAAGGGGTATTAAAACCGCCCAAAAGACAATGAAGAAAGAAAAGATGGCAGCCCAAAAGAACGTTGGTAGCCCCCTCTACCAACATGTCTGCCCCCCCCCCCCCTCCTCCCCTCGACAGCCCAGAACAAATCTGACGGCAGTGAAGTTGTGACGAGGCAGGAGGGTAGGGGGTGAGGGACTAGAGAGTGTGTGTGTGATTTCATGTAGGTGGGTGGGTGTGTGTGTGTGTGTGTGTGTGTGTGTGTGTGTGTGTGTGTGTGTGTGTGTGTGTGTGTGTGTGTGTGTGTGTGTGTGTGTGTGTGTGTGTGTGTGTGTGTGTGTGTGTGTGTGTGCATGCTTGAGGGGGAGGATAATTTGTGGATTTTTCTTCCTACATCTCCTCATGGCACATTATGAGAAAACTTATTTTTTCTCGTTTCAAAAGATTGAAGTCGCGCGCCGCCGTGCCTGAGGCCATGACAGCTTCATGGCGAGGTGAGAGTAAGCGTCAACTTATTGTTGAACACCACCCCTCCTCCGCCCCTCAGCCACGCCCCCCATCTCAGCACCACCCCCCTGGTCACTGCGCTGATCTGCTGTTGACCGCATGAGTCGTTGAGAGGTGGGAGAAAATGATGGGGAATGAGAGAGAGAGAGAGAGAGAGAGAGAGAGAGAGAGAGAGAGAGAGAGAGAGAGAGAGAGAGAGAGAGAGACAAAGCGAGAAAGAGAGAGAGTGTGAGAGAGTGAGGGAGCAAGGGTCTGCTGAAAATCACAGTAATTTACAGAAAGTTCACACTAAAGAAGACACCCATATGCTAATGTAGGCATATGCTGATTGACCATTGACCATATGAACCCTCTGACTTGAACATGTTTAATATATATGTATTGTTAAGCGCGTCACCTCCAATGTGGCGGGGAGTCAGAGGCTCCGGGGGAAACCATACCAACTCATTAAATGCTTATCAGTGCATTTATTATCCTAACGTTTCTTATGCATCAATAAGGAGGTGCATGCTCTGGAACAATCTGAGCATCGCTGCCAACCAATCGCTGATTGCGAAGACAAAGCAACGATAAAAAGGTAAATAAGAATGAAAACGCGCGTGTGACGGATAAGAAAGATCGGGACTCGATTGCGCTAATCAACAGCCACAGGCTTTGTTTTTCACTGAACGGCTTATCTCTCAAACTCGACGCTAACGCACGACGCGCGTGAGGGGACAAAAGCTCCACACGGATGACGTCGATCCAAACCATCTACTGCTTAAAAAACGGTCCCATTCTATCTTAGACGGAGGTGTGGAAACGAAGCGGGGGGTGTTTGCCTCTGCGGACCCTCAGGGGCTTCATTTCCTTCATTTCCTGCTTATTTATTTCATTCTTTACACCTGCCTTCATCCCTTTTGCCAAAAAACACTCCCTCAAAAAAAACCGCTCAAAGACTCAACATCAGACAGGTTTGACTCGCGGCCAAAGGGAAAAGGAAAAACTAGAAAGAAAGAAGTGAATATATTCATGAAATGGGCTTTCGATCCCGGCTGGATGTTTATTTATTCCACTTTACATTAAAAGCGGAGGAGACCTTTTGCGTAGAATGCCTTCCCTTTGGTGGAAAGCCACAGCTTTTTTTTTCTTTTTGTGGAATTGTAATCAGGCGAATGCAGCGGGGGGCCTACAGAGAGGTCTGGCTGCTCCATCCAGCCCGCGAGAGGCCCCGGGGCCAAGGATACGGGCTCCTCACATTACCTGATTAATTAATCAACAAATGGCTCTAGTTGGGCATAAAACTCTGAGCTCTGGGAATGCTAATAATAGGGAGCAGTGCTATCTATCACCAGAGCAGGTGACAGCTCCCTTCGCCAACACCCCCCCCCCCCAACCCCACAACCCCCCCGCCGCCTCTTCCTTTACTCAAGGACTTTCATCCCCCCCCCACACTCCCCCCGTTGGAGTTTTATTCACCTTCCCTTGTTTTTTTTCCTTGGCTCGACCAAATGTGTTTTTATTTTTTATAGTTTTCCTGGGATCTAATCCTCTTCCTCCACTCCCCCCGCCCCCAAATCAAAGTCCCCACCCACTTACTCAAAGTAACGACACATAAAAAAAATGTCACTTTCAGCCTCAACTTATTCTCCCCACCGTCCGGACCAACATTCAGACAAAGTTAGTCACGGTGGGGGCACGCTAGGGTGAACAGAAGTATGCAAAAAAAATCTCTGAACAGATTCATACGCTCACCCACTCACCCACACACGCGCGCAAACACAAAACCCCTGGTCCCCTGCTGCCTGCGACTCAGAGTCCCAGCACGCAGCCACAGGACCGGAGAGGCAGAGCAGAGAGGAGGGGGCTGAGCCATTGGCAGGCTATGGGGAGGCTCAGTGCCCCTCTAAGGGCCAGGTCTGCCCTGCCGGTGAACACCGGCGGGGCAGCCGCCTCCCTTGCAGAAGGGTGGGGACTCACAGTGCTGGTGGAACAAAGGATCAACCCACACACAACCTCCAACTGACTCACACATGCACCGCACATTTTTCTTATTTTTCTTATTTATTGAAAAATGAACTCCCCATAGAAGTAGAGGGGGGGGGAGAGATTAAAGCCATCAAGGGAGGGCGAAACTCACACGACCGTGGCGTGTTGATTCGGGAAGAATCAAAAGAGCAAAAGAAAATGAGCAGAAAATATTGACGTCCGTGCCTGTCTGTGGAAGATAAGCGTCTCATTTGAGAGAAGGGAGGAATCCGATAGAAATCTGTAATGATTTTAAGTAAATCAGTGTCAAACCAGAAGACACAATTCAGCTCTTTCTGTGGGGGGGGGTTAAGAAAAAGAATGTGTCGCCGAAATTGGCACCTGGGCATAAATTAGGGCTGGCATCGGAGACAGTATTGAGGACAAGCCTGATGAGGCCTGATAATAAGTTATTGATTAGCAACAACAGCTTATGGGCAGGGCAGTGATGGCGGCAAGAACACGCCACTCGATGCAGCAGTTCAGGAGAGTTGAGCACAAAGTGTACTCAGAGGAACCCTGAGAAAACGTCTGACTAGGTTATCTCTTTCTGCTGTGACGGCTGCGTTCTGGTTTCACTGAAGAAAAGTTTTTAAACCCCTACCTTCGTTTGTACCATTTTTAAATGATCTGTCACAAAGCTTGCAAATCTCTCTCACTCCATCCCGCTCTCTCTCATTCTCTCTAAGGGCTTACAGAGGGAAAAAGAAAAAAAGAGAAAGAATGAGAAAATTAAAGACTGACAGGCAGGCCGAAGGAAAGCAAGAAAGACAGAAATACAAAAAGCTAGGGAGGTAACAGGTTACAGCAATGAGCTATGTTAAATGCCTTCTGAGCATAATTCAAGTAATTAAAATATCCGATCAAGTATGTAAGTAAAATATCACTGACAAAGCTCAAGTTGCTGCTGTACTGTCCAAACAAATGTGAATAGAAACGTATAAAAGACAACTCTATTCACAGCTATTCCTTATTGGCTGGGAGCCAGGGTCGGCCATTGAAATCCCATGTAATGTAGCGCATGTCAACGGCACATGATGGATGCTTTATGAGCTGGCAGCTGCCATGTGGACCCACGCAATAACGAGAAGGAGAGAGATCGAGGGGTTTATATAGGCTTCTGCTGACTGCGTCTCCTCAGTCATATGATATATATATATAGATAGATACCCTGTATAAAGTGTATGTATTTACTCAGGTGGTTTCTAGGGGGCCGTCTATCCTGTGTCTAGAGATGGAGGATAAGTGTGCAAGAAAGTTGCTTCATCTAACATCATTAATTCATAACAACTTAATAACACAGTACAATGGAGAAGAAAAACAGCCAGGTACATAAAAAACAGCTATGTTTTTTGGTCGTTTTTTTCTATTCCTTCTTCCTCCTCACAGTCCCTAATCTTGGGAAAGCGTTTAGGGAGCAAGTATGATGTGTTTTGACATCCTGTGTCATGAGTTGACGCGTGGTCCCAAAAGGGAAAATTGCGATAAAAGAAGGGGAGAGATTGGAGAGACGGCGCCACCGAAAGCTGCTTATTTCCCGACCAATCTCTCTCTCTCTCTCTTTCTCGCCGTCTCTCGTCCCCCTAAAAGCAGTGCCTTTGAAATTGAAGGCACAGAGCTGATGGACTAAAAGCCTCCTGCTTCAACCTCAATCTGGCAGGGTGGAGGTGGTGGTGGTGGAGGTGGTGGTGTAAGATGTTCTCCAGGGACACACCTTCCCACCCACCAATTAAACTATCTTACAGAGCGAGACAAATAGAGGTGAGGGTGCTGATGATGATGATAATGTTGGGGGGGAGGTTGATGATGATGGTGGAGATGATGACAATGAGGTTGACGATGATGGTGATGATAAAGGTGCTGGTGATGATGACTATGATGATGGGGATCAGTGTCAATTTCATTCGAATAATTTATTTGAGGGAAAGAGAGAGACAACAAAAGACAAAGATGGACACAGAGAGGGCATGGGGGCAGAGACAGTGAAAGAAAAAGAGAGAGAAAGAAAGAAGAATGAAGAGAGCTAGATAAAAAACGGTGAAAGGCAAGTTTAAAGAGAAGTGTGTGGGGCTGGATCGTTATTGTTTTTGCACAGCCAACCTGAAAGCTAATCGAACGGTGTTTGGGGCGAGAACGCCTGAGTCCCAACCACCGCCCCCTCCACTGTGTCTGGGGCGGCCATGAGCGCAGAACAAACAACCGGTACCGCTCATAACTGTAATCCATAAAACGCCTGCATAATAAGTCTCTCTTCACACAAGGATGAACGGCGACATCATTATCAGGCTATCGATGGTGTCTTTGGCTCCAGAATAATCACATCACAAAGTAAGTTGGAAAACAACAGTAGAAGAAAATACCATAGTGATTCTTCCTGCCTCTCTCTCTCCCTCCCTCTCCCTCTCTCTCTCCTTTTATCTCTCTCTCATTTTCTCTACCTCTCTCGCTCTTTCTAAGCATGTTCTTTTAGGTGTATACGTGTTTTTTTTAGTTAGGTTGGTTTTCCCACCTACCTGGCACATTGTCTATGAGGGCCTTAATGGAGGGCCATGGGACCCCGGTGCCATGAGAGGTGGAGGGGAGGAGAGTAGGAAAGGAGGAGAGGAGAAGCAGTCAGAAACGTCGGCTCTGCCTGCTGTAGCTCTCTGGTTATGTTGTTGTTGTCGTTTCGGCGGGTAGCACACATGTGTCTGTCGTTCCTGGGGCTAAACACGACGATTACTCGTCAAAGGGATAATGGGAAAGAAAAAAAGAGTACAAACCGATAAAAAGGAAATCAAAACATAGAGTGAGAGAGAGCGGGAGGCAGAGAGACAGAGCAATGGTTTCCCATAGCCACCTTCTAGTCGATTAGCTCCCCCCCAGCAGAACTCGTTAGCAACATGTTGCCCCTTGCCCTGCTAATCTGCTACCCCTATTGAGCTAGAGGCTAAGCTACGTAATGAAGCACCCGCGAAAAGCATCTTAATATTGTGTTAGGTTTGAAGGCTAAATGGAAAGGCACCGACCAACGCAATTACACTGAATTAGTAAAATATGTGTTAGAGAAGCAGCTCCTCCATGTGTGCATATCGATTTTTGCCTTTTCTGCCAGGTCAGGCATGAATCATGTCATGATTCTCCACTGAGACCTCTTCAGTCTTTCCCTGAATGGCCGAAGCCCTGTGTCGACCGAGCCAATCGTTGGTCTCCCAACGAGTAATGGGGAAGATGTGGATTGACCTTAGGCAACAGGGACAAGACAGAGAGCCTGGGAGGTGGAGCAGAACAAAAAACGGGGAGTGAGGAGCATAGGAAAAAAGGGAGGGAGGGGTGGAGTGAGGGAGAGATGGAGGGAGGGTGGGAGGGTGGGAGGGGAGCCCACAGGACTGTTGGAGACATGAGATGCATTTATTCATGACAAGAGGCCAAGTCCCGGGAGGGGACAGAAAAGGTA
The DNA here is from genome assembly GCF_902167405.1 of Gadus morhua. NCBI lineage: Eukaryota > Metazoa > Chordata > Actinopteri > Gadiformes > Gadidae > Gadus > Gadus morhua. The sequence continues at coordinate 12,649,593 of NC_044070.1, read as the reverse complement.
AAAAAAAGAATCGTTTCCCGGCAGAAAGTGACTGGGCTTTTTATTACTCATGGCTTAACATAAAGAGATGCCACCGCCTTCTGGAATGTTCTGTTCAAGCGAGGGGTTCGCGAGGTCTGCTTCCATATCCATCACATTCATCATCATGCAGCGCAGGCAAAGCAAGGGGAAATATGTATGACAGTGAAACAAAAGCAAGCGGCAGCTATATGGATATCGTGCCGCTTCACATTTCGGCATTGCCACAGAGTCATTTTCTTCTGCCACCATCATCGGGCCTTCTGTTTACCATAAACAGGTTATTGTATGGAAATGATTCTCCGGCTGAAATCAAGATGCATGAGAATAGAAGGTTTATTGCCCTTTTTGGAAAATAGTTTCTGGCCTTACTTATCTGCAACCTGCTATCCCTTTCCAGTCAGTGTCTGCCTTTTGGGGGGACAGAATGCATTCAAACGTGTTTTCGATTTGTTGTTTTAGTTTTGGCGTGATTATTTCTTGATGCTTGTTTTGGTAGTATCTGTCCGTTTCGCAGAATTCGCGTGTCTCTGTGTGCGCTTGTGCGACTAAACAGGTAGCGCGGCATTCCTATATTTCAAACCCACGTCTGCCGCAACAAAGGCGGGGGTTCTCCCCGCGCCGTGACATGATTGCCTTTAATGTTTGCCATAAATCAGGTCGTGTTGTGTGTGGTGTGGAGGCTGGGGTGGTGCTGGTGGTGTTGGTGGTGGTGGTGGAGGAGGTGGGGGTAGTTGGGTGACAGCTTTTCTTTTTTTTTTTCATGCAGACGCAGCTGAACATCACAAATCTGCCTGGCCGACACATGGATGATTTAAGCCCCTCATTACGCTGCAACAAGGAGCCATCCATACAGACACCCCTCTCCCGGCTGCTCCCAGGAACACACTTTGTCTACGGTCGGTACTGCTCCTGGAAGCATGAAGGTACAGAGGCTGTGGGGCTTCCTTCGTGGGCACAACCTGTCAACGCCCCCTTTTAGCATCCATTCTGGGAGATCTACACCCATGCCCTTCTATAAGAGTCGGTGGGTGCAGGGGGGTGCTCTAGGGGTGAGGGTGTTTGTCACCCAGAACAACATATCTGGGTTCAACGCCTGATTGTAAGCGGTCTACCTGTAGGCAAACTTGAGCAGTACGGATAATCCCTACCTGCTCCTTAACGATAGGTATATTATGAATCACTGCTAGATGCTGTGGCTAAGCGCACCTGTTGAATGACAGAATAGTAAACAAGGTAGAAGAGTGTGTAGGGAGTGAGGAAAGGGGGAGGGGGTGAGGACAATAGGGTTCATGATTGACCTCGCACTAATGGCCTTGCAGCACTTCAACAGTGATGTCCGAGATAAGGATCAATCGGCCTGTCATAGGGAAGATGATGATGGACTGAGGGGGGGTTCATGGCTTTGTGTTAGCACCAGGTGTCTTGACAGCAAATAAGATGGTATGGACAGGTGTCTGCCCAACCCGATCTGCAAGTGTGCCTGGAGTACAAGCAACAACAAAGGACGACTTTATATGGACACATAGCAATGATATTCACCAAACTAAAAGAACACACTTGAATGTGCGCTGCAGTGTTAGCAAATACAGGTTGACTGTTTCTAGATAGCTTACAGAGACGCTCCCAGAATAATCCTATTACAGAGGAAGTTGTAGAAGAAGAGGTAAATACCATAGTGCACCAACACACACACACACAGTCTCTCTCTCTCTCTCTCTCTCTCTCTCTCTCTCTCTCTCTCTCTCTCTCTCTCTCTCTCTCTCTCTCTCTCTCTCTCTCTCTCTCTCTCTCTCTCTCTCTCTCTCTCTCTCTCTCTCTCTCTCTCTCACATTCAAATGGGAGCGGATTCCCTCTAAACACACAAGAAAACACACACACAAACCCACTCACACACACAGGCAGTGCAGAGTGAGGAGGAGGTTCAGATGGAGGTGCAGAGACGGGGTGGAGCAATGGGATGCGGGTGCAGGAGGGAAGCTGTGACCTAGATACAGCAGGACACCCTGCATTCCTAATGGAGCATTTGGATCAACCTCGACAATCTGTAGACACTGCTGCCTGCCTTGTGCATTCACTAAGACACACGCAATGCATGTGCACACGCACACACACACAAAAACACAAAAGATGCATTCATACATGAAAGTGAAAGCAGCCGACATCAGCTCTCCTAATGATGGAGCTATATCTGAAAAGGCTGTAAAAAACACAAAGGTTCTACAGCCATACGACTGTGCATATATTTGTTCATTCAGCACGATAGAGATTACAATTAGAATATAATACATAAATAAATAAAAGTTTGCTGATGTGCCACCACCCCTTCTCGTCGCACGTGTTGCTGGTAGAATTTTTGGATTGAGAGGAAGAACAACTTTGATTTGATGTGAATATATGCATAACTATCTCTCTATCTCAAACGACACTCGGGTCACAGGTAGAATAGGGAGAGCTTTTGCAGGTTGTCTGTCTGAGAACAAAGACAGGCGGTTTAGAGCGGTGGCGGGGGCGGGGATGTTTGGGGGTGGGTGTGGGTGGGACAGTGGGAGGGGGGAAAGAGCAGAAGGCGGAACCATTGATCCGTGCCTCACAGCCGTCCCAGCGTGTCAAGGTAGAGGCCTTTCTGTCAATGCCACGGTAGGACTCAAGAGCATGTCCTCCAGAGACTACACACGTGTGTGTGTGTGTGTGTGTGTGTGTGTGTGTGTGTGTGTGTGTGTGTGTGTGTGTGTGTGTGTGTGTATTTGTGTGTGTCGGTGTGCATGTCTGTGTATGTGTGTGTGTGTGTGTGTATGTGTGTGCACATGTGAGTCTACACACGAAATCCCAAATGGAATGAGAGGAGAGTGACTAGGTCTGAGAAAGAGTAAGGCAGACTGGAGGCACTAATGCAACCGAAGAAAAGGTTGAGGTTGTAGATGCAAGTTAACTGATGCTATTCTACAAAGAAAACTCACAAGGAAATGTTTAAACAAAATGTGGACATGCCGTTTTTCAACTTAAGCTTTGTCTGGTATTTGGAGAGTAGTCAAAAAAGTCACTGCTTTTTGACATCCTATTAACCTTTGTTTATTTGAAGCCCTAATAGATTTGTGTTTGTTTGCTTGCTTGCTTCTTTTCATATTTGTATTCTAGAAATGATGGCAAATATATAAATGATAACCTTGTACCATCATTCATATGGAATGGAAAAGTTCACTTGTGACCTTTTTTTAAGTTGGCTTTGACAAGCATATACGACAGGATATATGACAATCTGTATAGTCATAAGCCATATCTCCTAGATTTGTCCTATGATGTGATTTGACCTACAATGCCTGTATTATTCTAAGGTGTTATGATATAACATGGTGCAGTGGTTGCAATACTAAATGTCAATGATGTTGTAAAATTGTCCATGGGCCCATATGAACTTTGAGCACCGGCCTGCCTAATGATGTCTGCACTGGGCTCAAAGGTCCAATCCAATAGAATATACTGTGAATTTATATTCTATTTTATTTTGGTTGAGCTCGTGGTATTGAAGTATCTTTATAGGTATAACAATAGGTAACCCAAATTGCTCTGAAGAGAGCTACATTTGCATTTTGTGTGAAATTTAAACAACCCAGGAAATGTAGAACTGATGGCTTTGAGTTGTTCTGTACAGTTCTTAAAACAGAGAGGTATTTTCTGAGAGGGGCGTGGATGTGCTGTTGGGAACTTCTCAGTGGGGCAAGGCATCCGTGGAAGAGTGCAAATCACAGAGGATCTCAAGAAGTTTGAGTGTCAAGAGACTGAAGAGTTTGTTTCTTGAGGAATGATTTTCCAAGAGCTGTAGCCCCCAGAAAGATGCTTTTCTCAAGAGTATGGATCGTCAGATAGGATATTTTGTTTACAAAAGGTGTTATTTAGTTTTCAAAGGAGTTGCACTACAAAGCGTCAGTCATTTGCTTTTTCTCACAGGAGTACTTTAACAACCAGAAATCAAACAAAACAAGGCATTGAGCAGAGTGTTGTGATGGTGCTTGTTTCAAGTATTCAACGTATGCTTCGAGATACAACTTTTGAAAAGAAAGAAAAATATAATTATAGAAAAATACAATAATAATTTAATTCATGCTGTTTACTCAAGCTACAATAATTTGCCTGAACCGAAAGGTCAAATGCTTCTTATTATTAAGCCTCCCACATTCGCGAATGGATTATGGGGACCTGTTTTACAATTAGCCATAAACTCAGGGAAGTTCATTTTCCCACGCACACACAGCTTTGATTCTCTGGGTGATTGGGTATGTTTAGATCAAATGCACCTGGAGCAAATACTTGATTATTCCAATAGCAGTGCTTCTGACCCAGATAATGGCGGGGTGACTGGGATTATTTTGCCTCTACTTCATGTTGCCCCACAACCGCAACAGCTGCAGAGCATCGTGTCGTACAAACGTGGGAAGAAGTCCTGCTTCACCCAAACTGTCGGTTCATCCAGACTCGTAAAAAGTAAGTCACGATAAAAGCTTATCTCGCTCTGCCTCATCATATGCGAGAGGGTGTGTGAGAGGCCAATTAAACGCCCTTCATAGAAAACAGAAAGAGACAGGGAGTGAGAGAGAGTGCAAGATAGAGCGAAAGAGAGAGAACAAGCCAACAGGAGAGAGAGGGAGCAAGAGAGGGAGAGCGAGAGAGAGAGCGAGACAGAGAGAACTAGCGAACAAGAGAGAGAGGGAGCAAGAGAGAGAGAGAGAGAGAGAGAGAGAGAGTAATAGAGAAGGCAAGAGAACAAAGAAGAAAGTTATGTTTCTGCTGACAACCGTACCGGAGGAAAAACACAAACAGATCAAAGGTAAAGAATATAAATACAGAAAGAGCTGTGGAAACAAGGGGCTGAAAACAGAATACAAAAAGACAAAGATAAAAAACAGACAATTATGTCTTTAACACCAAACACAAGTCTAGACAGTTGACAGTGTGGGGAGGAGAACCTCTATCCAGGGCCATTAATTGGTTGCCTTTGACGAAAATTAGACGCGGCGCTCGACATCGATTGATATTACCTTTGTAATTCAAAAGCAATTTTCCCACAAACTGCCTTCTGGTGCCCATCATAAACCAGGGCTGAAACGGCACTCATGCATGTCTCAACGTACACACGCACACACACACACACACACACACACACACACACACACACACACACACACACACACACACACACACACACACACACACACACACACACACACACACACACACATAAACAAACGTAAGTGTGTTCTTGTCTATGGCACGGCAGTCCAGGGGGGGGGAAAGGTCATTTAAGCATGAGGCCTCAATTTCATCACGCGGCTAAGCCAGGAGAAGTAGATGGGTCGACTAGCAATGAGGCCTACGTCTCAAGAGGTTGGATGGAGAGGTGGAGGAGGGGAAGAGGCGGGAGGGGTTGGAAGAGGAGCAGGGTGATGGCTGAACAATCAGGGTGAGGGTCATTGGGTGAGAGCTTTCTTCTCTCATGTCTTCCACTTCTCACCTCCCATCTCTCCACAATACTTTTTTGGTTTGTTGTTCACTAGTTTGATACATTTTTAGATTTAAAAAATATTTGATCAAAGGCGTGGACACGGGGAAGGCCACAGCTGAATGAGCGCTCATTACAGAGACTTGATTTCTATTGTTTTTATTTGTACAGTTAAGGAGAAAAACTAAATGGGAGCAAAGGGTCTGTCTGATCTCGGCACGTCAAGGCTTTACATTTAAAATCCACGGCATTCCTGTGGGAATTGCCGCTGCATTGGATAGAATCGCCTTTGTTAGATTGATCAAAGGGAACCTAGATCGAGAAATATTAAAAGGAAAATGAAATGAATACATCAAAGTGGAGGCGAACATGCCTTTAAAAGTGTGACAAAAACAACATCAAACTTGGCTGGCCTGCATTCCGTTTTGCTTTGGTCATGATTGAAAAGTCTCAAGGATCAGAACACTCTTGTTAGGGTTATGAGGACAGACGTCGCAGAGAGCGAGGGAAGAAGATAAATAGAGGACACAAAATAAGGGATGGGGACAGAAAATGTATGGGCAAGAGGAGGAGAGACGAAAATAGGAATGTCTTCAGATTCTCTAACGCGGAGAGAGAGTCTCACTGGACCTCAGCTTGGCTCAGGTCATTAGTAGTCATAGGTCTGCTGGAGTGTGGAGGGTTTGCAGGGCACCCGCTACACTTAATTTGAGCGGCGTAATAAGAGCCTTCATGGGTCCGTCATGTTTGCAGCCCCCTCACCGAGACTCAGCGTGAGAGACACGGGCCCGACTCATTGCAACTCAGAGAGGTTTCACATTCAATTAACCACATGGTGCAAGGCCCAGGACGGGCGCGCGCGCGCACACACACACACACACACACACACACACACACACACACACACACACACACACACACACACACACACACACACACACACACACACACACACACACACACACGCACACACGCGCGAGCACATACAAACACACACCAAATGTTGCCCCGGCAACACCTCATCGCCATGCCTCCATAGCCAATGTGGGAGAGTAGCTCAGCGTGGTCATTATTGCAGTACTAATTACTGCAGTGCATGATGGGAAAGAGCCCCCCACCCGTGGTGCCCCCAACTAATGATCATCTTGCAGCCAAAGATAGATGAATCTATAAGATGCTGCAGACGATTCACGGTGGATCAGCGAGTCACACACAGCACACGCGTTACCAGTGATCACCCCCCCACCCCCCCACTCTTCAATTCTAGATAAGACTCCTTGTTGTGGCAGACAGCCCCTTCTCTTAGATCTCGCAGATCCCTTCTGACCTAACGTCACCCTAACCACATGCCAAATACTCTCCAAACATTAGTGCACAACACGCGCACAAACACACACACACACACTACATGAATCAAATAATTGACAGAGGCAAGTGGTGTTTTGGTTTTCGGGCGACATAAAGCTGCAATCAGACCAGCGTCACACACTGGAAGGCTGACGCGTGTGTTGTTTTAAAGCACTTTCATGTCTCCCCAGGACGCCTGATGGTGGTGTTAAGCTGTGTGTGTGTGTGTGTGTGTGTGTGTGTGTGTGTGTGTG
>NC_044070.1:12587477-12637477 GCF_902167405.1 Gadus morhua | reverse complement strand
ATAAGCTGTAAGGACAAGAGTGGTAGCGGTTGTTAAGACACTTAAATCTTAACAATACCCATCCCTACTTGAGGGAGAGAGAGTGGAAGATAATAAGAGAGAGAGAGAGAAAGATAAAAAAACAGGGGGAGCAGAAGAGAAACAGATCGTACATATAGGTCTGTGCCTGCGAGTGAGTGCGAGTACCTGTATGTGAATGTATGGATGTGTGTGCTCTGACTTCTCAAGGAGTAGGAGGACTGTCCATTCCTGCAAATGAAAAGATGAACATCGGCAAGAACCTAACCTGACGCCGACGCAATCTTTCTCGATACTTTTGATGCAGCGCAGGGGTGCTCATACATGAAAATTCACTTATGCTAATTCTTTGCACCAACCGGAAGACTGCATAGCTATCGGAGGCACAGAGGCATCCGAATAACTGTCAAAGTCTTTGAAACAAAAGCTGATTATAGAGAGGCACCTGACGCATCTTCCACAGGACTGGAACTCCACCTGCGGTTTATTTCACCCCACGCAGGCTATTTCACTCTAGGAGGGTTTAGTCTCTCCATAACGGCACCGCGCTCCACTTCATAGGCAACTTGTGACTGATCTCCGCGGCTTCTAATACCTGAGGAAGTAAAGGGAGATAGAGACTGGGGAGGAGCTAGCAGTGCTCTGAACATCCCACACTGCAGCCCCAGCCTGGACCCAAGTGGCTGGGGTGGTGAGGGGTAGAGGGTGGAGGAGGTGGTGAGGGGTAGAGGGTGGAGGTGGTGAGGGGTAGAGGGTGGAGGTGGTGAGGGGTAGAGGGTGGAGGTGGTGGTGAGGGGTAGAGGGTGGAGGTGGTGAGGGGTAGAGGGTGGAGGAGGTGGTGAGGGGTAGAGGGTGGAGGTGGTGGTGAGGGGTAGAGGGTGGAGGAGGTGGTGAGGGGTAGAGGGTGGAGGTGGTGGTGAGGGGTAGAGGGTGGTGGTGGTGAGGGGTAGAGGGTGGAGGTGGTGGTGAGGGGTAGAGGGTGGTGGTGGTGAGGGGTAGAGGGTGGAGGTGGTGGTGAGGGGTAGAGTGTGGAGGTGGTGAGGGGTAGAGGGTGGAGGTGGTGGTGAGGGGTAGAGGGTGGAGGTGGTGGTGAGGGGTAGAGGGTGGAGGTGGTGGTGAGGGGTAGAGGGTGGAGGTGGTGAGGGGTAGAGGGTGGAGGTGGTGGTGAGGGGTAGAGGGTGGTGGTGAGGGGTAGAGGGTGGAGGTGGTGGTGAGGGGTAGAGGGTGGAGGTGGTGAGGGGTAGAGGGTGGAGTTGGTGAGGGGTAGAGGGTGGAGGAGGTGGTGAGGGGTAGAGGGTGGAGGTGGTGGTGAGGGGTAGAGGGTGGAGGTGGTGAGGGGTAGAGGGTGGAGGTGGTGGTGAAGGGTAGAGGGTGGAGGTGGTGGTGAGGGGTAGAGGGTGGAGGTGGTGGTGAGGGGTAGAGGGAGGTGGTGGTGAGGGGTAGAGGGTGGAGGTGGTGGTGAGGGGTAGAGGGTGGAGGTGAGGGGTGAGGGGTAGAGGGTGGTGGTGAGGGGTAGAGGGTGGAGGTGAGGGGTGAGGGGTAGAGGGTGGTGGTGAGGGGTAGAGGGTGGAGGTGAGGGGTGAGGGGTAGAGGGTGGAGGTGGTGGTGAGGGGTAGAGGGTGGAGGTGGTGAGGGGTAGAGGGTGGAGGTGGTGGTGAGGGGTAGAGGGTGGAGGTGGTGGTGAGGGGTAGAGGGTGGAGGAGGTGGTGAGGGGTAGAGGGTGGGGGTGGTGGTGAGGGGTAGAGGGTGGGGGTGAGGGGTAAAGGGTGGAGGTGGTGGTGAGGGGTAGAGGGTGGTGGTGAGGGGTAGAGGGTGGAGGTGGTGGTGAGGGGTAGAGGGTGGAGGTGGTGGTGAGGGGTAGAGGGTGGTGGTGGTGAGGGGTAGAGGGTGGAGGTGGTGGTGAGGGGTAGAGGGTGGAGGAGGTGGTGAGGGGTAGAGGGTGGAGGAGGTGGTGAGGGGTAGAGGGTGGAGGTGGTGAGGGGTAGAGGGTGGAGGTGGTGGTGAAGGGTAGAGGGTGGAGGTGGTGGTGAAGGGTAGAGGGTGGAGGTGGTGGTGAGGGGTAGAGGGTGGAGGTGGTGGTGAGGGGTAGAGGGAGGTGGTGGTGAGGGGTAGAGGGTGGAGGTGGTGGTGAGGGGTAGAAGGAGGTCGTGAGGGGTAGAGGGTGGAGGTGAGGGGTGAGGGGTAGAGGGTGGTGGTGAGGGGTAGAGGGTGGAGGTGAGGGGTGAGGGGTAGAGGGTGGAGGTGGTGGTGAGGGGTAGAGGGTGGAGGTGGTGAGGGGTAGAGGGTGGAGGTGGTGGTGAGGGGTAGAGGGTGGAGGTGGTGGTGAGGGGTAGAGGGTGGAGGAGGTGGTGAGGGGTAGAGGGTGGGGTTCTGTGTGGTTTCATCCAGTCATTTCACGTGCCAGCACACGATAAAGAGAAATGATAGACCACTCTGCCAGTGTTAATCATCCACACATACGGGCACGCGCACACACACACACACAAACACTCTTCCATGTAGTGAGCAAATTAGACCCTCGGGATCTATTCTTAAGAAAGCAACTAAATAAATCGATAACTAAAGAAATAAATAAACAGAGCTAATTTGATGTCAACAAGCGCTTCAAACTGAACTTTATTCAAACCAATCCATTTCTGAGCTGTGCTGTAGGGGGGCACGTGTTTAACCTTGGTGTTTACGTAGGGATAGGAATACACCCTAGGGCCCTGATGAAGGCAGGTAATAAGCCCCCCCCCCACCCCCAGGCCCCCCATCCGCCCCCCCCCCCGAGCCATGACCTCACAAACCTCTCGGCGTCTTCTCTTTACCTTTAGTTTACATTTTTTGCTATTCTGTGTGAATGCCGGCGTGCTAAACTGGTCCAATTAAAGTAATGCACACAGAAAACACACCAGGGGCCCCGCACCGCCCGGGGCCCCAAGTTATGCCATATTCAAAGGAACAGGGAACGTGAACTCCCCCGCGATCACAAACACGCTGCTTGCCTCGCCTTTTCACTTTAACCGCAAGACGACTTTGTATTTCCAAGTTGGAAGCATTTTATTCTTTTCACCTCACTTGATGCGGTACGAGATACGATGTCAGCACGGTCGAGGTTGGGTTAGAGATTGATTCTCAATCCGTTGTTTATTCCGTTGTTTTACAATGATCAAGCAATATAGAATCAAGGGTAAATAATGGCCAATATCCTGACCTGAACCCAAAGGTGATGGTGAAGGTCTTGGGTGTGTTTTGTTTGTGGCACGCACACACAAAAAAGTGTTCATTCTATAATGTAAACCAGATAAAATAAATGCTCTGTTTGGGTCGGGTGTGCCCCCCCCCCCCCAACACACTGCCTTACACAAAACGATCTGAAACAAAAGACACCTTGAAGCTCTGTTTTGTTGCTCTTTGTTGTTACTAATTAAGAGGAATATACCCTCTTGGCTCAATATTTTCCTCTTTTGAAGAGACATCGGAACAAACAGCGAGGGAGCAGGGGGGGGGGGAGCGAGGCAGCGCAAACAGGGGCAAACGTCAAACAAACAAACAAACAAACAAACAATCAGGACCGTTCTGTAAGCCCTCTGGTCCGTTTGGATAATCTCAAAAGGTCCCGTTGGCTTTCTCTGCGTGCTGAAGCAGCTATTCACAGACGCCGCGCATTAGCACTTGTATGGCCCGCGTGCGAGCGCTGCATTGTCTGGCGCCCCACCGACAAATGTGAACGTGTCGGATGGCGAAACGCTGCTGCTGCATGTGATTATGAATAAAACATGTGTGCCCTTATTAAAAATAATCGGCTTCAAAAGTGACAGAGGGCCTTTGAGGTCAATACCTCCCTAACCAGCAACGCCAGCACCAGCAAATACCTTCACTCTCTCTCACACACACACACACACGCACGCACTCATACATACACCGGAATGCACACACACACACACACACACACACACACACACACACACACACACACACACACACACACACACACACACACACACACACACACACACCTCATAGAGTTCAAGGAGACCTGTGATTAGGCCCGGCAGCATCCTGAGAGCACATTGAAATTCACACCAAACGTTCCGGCAGGCAAAGTGGAATTCAAATCAAAGTGGACGCAACGATTGGAGCCCCGGGGGACGGCAGGATGTGTGTGTTTGAGAGGTGTATGTAGGGAGGTAGGGTGGGTCGGGGGGGGACGGGTTGGTCAGACATCATCGTTGTCCTTACCTGAACATGTCGCCCAGGCCCTTCAGCACGCCTTTCTTGCCTCGGCCCTTTTCCCGCTCTTTGCCGTCCATGGGGCTTTTCCCCGGTCCATCGACTGACTCTTCCTCTGCTTCCGGCTCCTTCTTCTTCTTCCTCCGGCTGCGTTGCTCCGGGGGCGGGGGTTGCAGCCTGCCGTCGTCCCGTGGACGACGCCCCGGCCCGAGGGACACGGGGGAGTGGGGGTCCCCCGTGGTGGAGAGGGAGTCCCTCCCTGAGCGGGTGCTGCCCTCTGTGTCCTCGTCCACTGGGGGAGAGAGACACAGAGAGAGAGAGGGAGAGAGAGAGAGAGAGAGAGAGAGAGAGAGAGAGAGAGAGAGAGAGAGAGAGAGAGAGAAACAGTGAGAGAGAGAGAGAGAGAGAGAGAGAGAGAGAGAGACAGAGAGAGAGAGAGACAGAGAGAGAGAGAGACAGAGAGAGAGACAGAGAGAGACAGAGACAGAGAGAAAGAGAGAAAGAGAGAGAGAGAGAGAGACAGAGACAGAGCCAGACAGAGAGACAGACAGACAGACAGACAGACAGACAGACAGACAGACAGACAGACAGACAGACAGACAGACAGACAGACAGACAGACAGAGAGAGAGAGAGAGACAGAGAGAGAGAGAGAAATGGACGCATAGACACAGAGTGGGATACAGGGAACCCACGGAGGGAGAATGAGCGAGTTGGGTGAAGAGAGAGGGATTGAAACGAGAAATAACGAAATAAGTAAAATTCATACCTGCTCATTTTGAGTCAAAGCAATAATATGCAGCATTCATGTTTAAAGTAATGCACAAGGCCTCCTTATTCCTATTCTCTGTCTATTCAACACCTCTATTAAATTGACTTTATTTTGTTGAATAGTGTCGAAGATGTTTTCGAGCTGATCAACCATTACTCGTTACACTCCCAGATAAATCATTCATCATCCACCAAAGTAGGGAGCAGTACAAATCATTCCACTGAACTTCATGCTATGAATATATATTCATAAACTTTGCACGTCAGCAATATCAATCAGCGTCGCCACTGGCGTCTGAACTAATTCCGCCGCGGACTTCAAATTAAAATTCTCCTTGGACGACACCGGGTTGATTACGCACAAAACTTTCACATGGCATCACACCGAGACCGATGTGCAAAAAAACTAATTAACGTGTCACTAATTATACGTTTAAAATGCCCCCCCCTAAAGGATCATGGGGAAGCGGGGAAGATCTTAATTGCAAAAAACACGGTATGCATGGCGAAAGCCGTCAACAGTGTTTTCGCGGGGTATCACTCGCCCAGAGCGCCAAGGTAGATGTCCTTTAGATTAGAGGTTTATTACGCCGTCGCACATTTCCTCATCTGGGTTGCTGCCTTTTGATGGGAGCCGAGGAACGCGCTTATCTGTGGGGAGGGGGGGCATCGAGACGCAGACTTTGAGCACACAGAGATAGATACGACATTGAGACTCAGCGGGATGAGTTAAGTGGATGGGGGAGGGGGGTCCCACACACTGAAATGCAAAATCCAGCCCCCCTTCTCTCGCTGTCCCCTTCGCCATGTGTGTGCCAGAGTATCGGATCTGTTGCGCTCGGAGACAGATAGTGAGACGAGGCGGTAGGCGTTTGCTGAATTGAGTTGGACAGAGTCCTTTTTAATTAACCGTTCTTCGCTCCCAGATACACAGCCTACACTCATCAGGTGTGGGACACGATAAAGCAGGTGATAATACCTAAGATTATGGATGGCTAGGATTTATATCACTCATTATGCTGTTCGCTTATCATTCACTTAAGCACAAAGGCTAGGAAGATTGAGAAAAATAAGAATCTGGCATTTACGAAAAATGTGCAATTAGCAATTGTATTCATGTCACTCTGCTTTATTTCTCTTATCTCCTATTATTGCTCTTCCTTTTAAACGCAGTCAGTTCTGGGGCATCTGGGGGTTTAGTGTGTGTGTGTGTGTGTGTGTGTGTGTGTGTGTGTGTGTGTGTGCTCGTGTGTGTGTGTGTGTGTGTGTGTGTGTGTGTGTGTGTGTGTGTGTGTGTGTGTGTGTGTGTGTGTGTGTGTGTGTTTGTGCATCTGCAGGGGTGCAGCTACATGTGCAAAATACAAAGATACAAACAACACATTGCAGCGAAGTGTTATATTTAATAACACAGAACACATAAAAATATTAAATATTAAGTATTCAGAGGGTGTGAAACAATAATGACTAAATCCAAACTGGCCTTGTCAGTCACAGACAATATCTTGCCCATGTTTCCCGGCACAAGCCTGGCGGGATGAAACCCAATTGTGCAACGACTGAAAAACAACACTCGCTGAGGGCCTTGCCAGACAAGTCAAACCCCCAGAATCCTCCAGCTGCATAACCCACCCCAGTCAAAAGTTCCAACCCGTGTTTTGCCTTCCTTCGTTTTATCCCACGGTTTCTTTACTTCCCTTCCAATAAATAAATACAAATACAATAAAGACGCAGCGGAGGAGGGAGGGAGGGGCCGCGTGGGCAGGCTGCCCGGTAGGCTATCTCAGGGGGACAGATTCTCCCCCTCAGCCGATGCCACGTCCTTATTTTATGTAAATAAATAAAAAGTCTGGCGAGCGGCAGAAGGGGAAAGCGGCTTATCTGTCAACTTTGACTATTAACCTCAGAGACAAGCACGGGCCGCTTGCTTTTATCTAAATTGAAAAACAGAGTTATTTGAATATCACGGGGAGGGGAGAATGCAATATACCTCTGCAGGGGGAAAAAAAATAAATGCGTTCTTCCCCCATTTCCCCCCCCCCCCCCGAGATAAGACTGTATTTAGTTCCTTGCAAACAGAGCTTATGAGAAGAAAGCGATTCAGGCAAATAATTTCCTCTCCTCTCTTTCCTCCTCTTCCTCAACCTCCCCCTCCCCCTCTCTTCCTTTGCTTCTCCTCCAAATATCCCACCAGCTGTTTTAATGGAATCCTTTAACGCTGAATGGAAATTCGGTATCTGTGCGATTACTCTTGTGCTATTGCCGCGTTATTACCTGTCCCCGGATGTACGACGTCTGTCTCTATATTCGCAAAGCGGTGGCTTCTTATGTCGTCGCGACGCCCGGGCTGAGATTGATACATTCGCTCAAGCGACAGTGGAGCGCGACTGCCTCTTCCTACCCCGTCTCTCTCTCACCGTGCTGCGGAGACAACCCAGGTCTCGTGTATAGCTGCCTAGGCTGAGGACACTCACCCCGAGCCACAGAATAAAAATACAACACGCACACCCATTTATGCACAGCACACCTGTACGCACCAACCCTCTAGGCCCCGTGCGCTGTGCAGTGCACGTTTTTATGTTGTCGTCGCTCTAAACACAGTCGAACGCCGCGGTGTTAGCGCAAGGTTGTGCTCGCAGTGTGCACTCTAAGAAGACGCCGTGGTAAACCGCGGCGTGTTGTTTTGTTTGCGTGTAGTGTGGCGCCGGTGGAAGGAGCGACGGTGTGCACTTTAAGTGTGTGGAACCCGCTACCCCCCCCCCCCCCCCCCGCCCCCTGTCCCCGTCCCCCTTCCCCCCCCACCCAGGGGGCCTACGTGTTGTCTGGAACCCTTCTCCTCAAAATCACATGTGTGAATATTAATGATGGCGAATTAGAGACTCTTATTGTGCGCACGCTGCTGGAGTAAGTGGGGGATTTGTAACCTACTTTGGGTTGGAGATGATGCCTGACACAGCCGAGGGGTCTCATGGGGTAGGTTGCAGCTTGGCTGTCCCATTGTGTTTGTGTTGATACGCCCCGATGATTACTCGTGACGGTGAGAGCACTTTATCGTCACCAAACACAAACCCTCTCATGTAATACTCCAGAGTATAGGAGCATTACATTATAGTTTCTGATTTCACTTTGATCTGTACCGAGTCTATCTATATGTAGAAAATGTCTTGCTCTGAGACCTCGGCTGGCCTTGCAATTTCCGTTTCATAATATGATTCATGTTATCGATACTTAAATGTGCGGTGAGTAGGATTTAGTGGCATCTAGTGTTGAGCTTGCGGAATGCAACCAACTGAGCCCCAGCCTGCCCCACACCTCCCCCAAATTCCCTTTCATTCTAGGGTAAAGAAAAAAAACGCTTGTCATGTCATGGGAATACACACTAATTTAACGTAATGTAACGTATTCAACACTTACACGTCTCCATTCCGATGTCCTCCTCTGTGGCCACGGCAACGGACGTGTCGTACGACTTGTCGATGGCCGCCCGGAAGCTCTCGTTGCAGCCCCGCCCCCGATTGATATGTTGGCGTGGCCTGTGCACGTTGATGTCGCCGTTGAGCGACGCCTCCGCCACGGCCGTCTGGAGGCTCTCCAGGGAGCTGGACTTCTTCAGGCCGAGCGAGGGTCCCACTTCCTGTTCCGAGGTTCCTGTCAACACACGGTGACAGAGTGAGTTTATAGCTGTCTGATGCAATTCAAACCGTCAATATAGAAAGTATTTTGAAAGCTGGATTTTATATAAATATATGGCTGGGTGGGAGTGAGTGAAGGCGAAATAGAAAATTAAAGCAATACGTTTCAATCTACATTTTCAGAACGGTCTCAGGTTTTCTTTTTTTCAATATGTATCATTTTAAATTGAACGATCTACATTTCCACACACACAGACACACACACACACACACACACACACACACACACACACACACACACACACACACACACACACACACACACACACACACACACACACACACACACACACACACACAATATTATAGACATATTATCAAGTTCAATAAAAGTAAAGTAAGTATCGAAAGGAAGTCGCACAAACTGTAGGTCCTACAAGTGAAATTGCATTTAAGTTGACCTAAACCTAGCCATGGTGGCCCAGGAACACTGTTATCGCCCAGCTCAATCGTTTTTTGCTTGTTCAGCACAATTATGTTAAAAAAGTGCTGCATTCACCTTTTTTTAGATAACATTCTTATAACCCAAGCAGTGGAATCACCCCATTACCGTAAATTTTACACCCTTACTTTTTAATGGAACGTGGGACTCAATTTAAAGTACAGAGGGGATGCCTGAACCACTGCTGAAGTGGTTCAGGCTGCTGAACTGTTGTGTCTCACAGTTATTCGCTTTTTATTACGTTTTGTTTGAGATGAAGTAATACGGAGCTCTGGCCATGCAATTCCCAACAAGAAAGGAGGCAAAAAAGGTGACGCAAATTAGGTTCAAGAAATTAATGATGCCATCGGACAGCCAATACAGTGATGCGCACCAAGAAGAGACCATTATACCCCTGCTGTGACACTTCTGCGGTGAACGCCATAACTCAACCTTTGTCCGGGCGCCGACAGAGTTTTTAAAGGGAAATGATGAGGCTGAAGTATAAGGCGTACAAATGGAACACAGTTGGCAGAACAATCATCCACATCTGCCAGATGCAATATAATAATGAAGATAATACAAAGAAAGTTTCAATGGACTGTGAACTTCATTTCCGATTCCTTAAGTGGTCATTGGAGCGCAGGCAGGGTTGGGTGGAAGTGATTATTTTCGACGAGCGTTGCACTATGGATAAAGTGGCAAAGGACAGAGTCGTTTAAGCAACATGAATAAATAAAATTGGTTTCTTTCACACGGTCACAATCCAAAACCGACTTGAAAATAGCCTCTCAAAACGTAATTCATCTCGTTTATTACGAGGACCGGCCCTGCTTCAGAACTGTGGCCTAACCCTGTGTGGATGGAAGCTTGCAGTAAGCTGCACAACACAAGGGCAGTACCACTGAGCGCACAGCTTCCACTCGCTTTGTGTCCACTGAAAACAACACGACCTACACTGGAAGAACATACAGTCCCTGAAAACACCAACTCATCAATGAAGAAAAGTAAGCCTCTAAAAGGGGACACAGTCCAATAATATAGATGTAGCCCCATGCCCTAACATCACCAAAACTGAAGTAGGAAATGTTGAGAGAAGTTGGCAACATGTTGGTGTGCGCTATTGGTATTTGATGAGGCAGTGTGCACGCACCTTAAGGCATTATAGAACAACAATTATTTACATATGATTAACAGAAAGGAAAAACAGCGAGTTCAAAATAACACTCTAGCAAGACATATCCTGAACTACGAAACTAATATAAAAGCCTCAGGGGAAACGCGGGGAGGAAGGGATTAGGCCCAGCAGGGGGGGGAGCTAAACCTGGTCCACAGGATCCCTGGACAGCAGTACTTATTATTCCAATGGTTACCAAGGTTTTGTTTAGGGTATGTAAGTGTAGCGAGACCCCAAGCATCGGTAATGCATTTTGTCGCGTGTGTCAGTATATGCGTGTGTCTGTGTGTGGTCGGTCCGTGTTCCCGTCTGTTCCCATCCGCCAGCCCCCCCCTGCCTTAACCCCACCAGGAGTAAACAAACCGATTGGTTGATTTTCTGTCGCGCTCATTCCACCTCGAGGCGAGATGCCGCCACTGCCGCCCTAACGCCCTGACGCCGCGCTGCCTGCCTTCGACATAACCCGATGGATTTCTATTCAGAGTCCCTTCTGAAGGCTTGTTAATTGCAAACTTCAACCGAGGAAACAATCAGTAACGGTGGATATCCTGTTGATTGAATAGATTCTCTCTCTCTCTCTCTCTCTCTCTCTCTCTCTCTCTCTCTCTCTCTCTCTCTCTCTCTCTCTCTCTCTCTCTCTCTCTCTCTCTCTCTCTCTCTCTCTCTCTCTCTCTCTCTCTCTCTCTCTCTCTCTCTCTCTCTCTCAGGACCCTGTGTATGTGGAGTAATGGGAGGGGGGGGGGGGGACTGGGGGCCCTGTATTGACCCTGTCCACATGTAGGGAGCGCTGCTACGTTCAGGGTGGATGCAGATGATGTAAACCATGGATCATCACACCGTGTCCTGGCCATGTGGTCTCCCTCTCCCTCCTACCACCCTGCCTGGAGACTAATGTTATCCCAAGCACACACAGACACGCACATGCACACACATACAATTGCACACATAGGATTGAAAAAACACACACAAACACACACACACACGCACGTGCACTCACACATGTGCACACACAGAATTGACTACACACACACACAAGCAAGTAGGAATGTGAACACATAAGAACACAAACAAACGCACACATAGGCACCCACAAACACACAGCAGGACGCCGCAGTGCGCTGGATTGGACAAACAAATCCATGCATACACAAACACACACACATACCTGCTTCAATAAATACACACACACGGGGTGAGGTTGGTGTGAGCCCCTCATCAATAAGGCCCCTGACGTGTTTAAAGAGGTCTAAATGGAGCGTGCTCCAGCGGCTGTGGGCGATCACAAAGGAGATCGTTCTCTCTCTATGTGGACACACAGCTAAACTCAGAACGAAACGCCTCTCAACAACAAGGAACACAAAGAAAACAATGACCCGTCGGTTCAATAATTACAGGGAATTAGACAACGGGTCTGTATATGTGTTTGAATGCTTTTCAAAAATCACCTGAATTCACTGTGTCATTGTGCGATGAGAAAGGGCCAAGACTCAAGTTTTCTGTTTCCGTCTGTGTGTTTTTGGTTGTTTATGACAGTTCAAGTGGGATAGGAGGTTGATGTCAAATCTCATTTGGGCGCAGCCTGGGAAGCCCTGTGAGAGTTTAATTTTGACAAAGGGCTTTATAACAGCAACTCGACTGGAGAGGAACGGAAAGGAGGTGAACATTAAGACGGAATTAATTCACAATAAATTGGAGAAGAGCTTTTATTTCTCCCTCCTCCTCCTCTATGTTTGAAGGGCTCAAGACAAAAGAAGGCAGTGTGCCAGAACAGCACGATAATCCCAAATGTGCCGCTACTGTTATCATTAGTTCACTGGAGGCAGCGCTTTTCCTCCCTCTCTCCCTGTCTCGCTACCTCTCTCTGTCTATCACACCCCTCTCTCTCTCCCTTTCCCCATGGCGCTCTCCCTCTCCCGTTCTGTCGTCTAAACCCTCTCTGCTAATCTCTCCTTGATCCCTTAACCAAGCAAACCTGCACCAGCTCCACTACTGATTAGCCTGCCGTGACACACACACACACACACACACACACACACACACACACACACACACACACACACACACACACACACACACACACACACACACACACACACACACACACACACACACACACATTGAGCTTCTTGCAGCATACACACGGATAAAGAAAATAAACAATACATTTTATTTTGAAGACATTTAGATCCCTCCCCAGAAGAAATGCTCACAAAAATGACACAACCGGCCAACAATCTGGAAAAGAGACAGCTTTCAAGGGGTGTTTCACAACACCTTCCCTCCTAGTTCTCCTCCGCTCCACTTGGTTTGGCTTCCATCGAGCTACGCTGATGGATTGAGTAACAGCCCTGTCACCCATAACAGACGTAGGGTCTAGGAGGTCAAGAGAGCCAGAGAGAGGTGGGTCCTGTCCAGTATTTCCAGCAGCCGTCCGTAGCCATGAGCCATTGGACTGCAGTTGATCGAGAGCCGCTCCTTGTGAACAGTGACTTGCAAACGCTGAGAGCAACTGAACGGGGGTCTTGCATCATAGGTCGTGGTCATCGCAGCGAGACAGAACAGACTTTCTGTGCGTCTCTGAAAATGTCCACTGAGTGGGGGAAATGGGAAAGCCACTTTAGGGCATAGAGGCAGAGAGGACATCCCTGATTAGAGCAGCCATGTTCAGACTGCTTGCAGGAAAACATGGGGGAAAGACAAATTCACAGCCAGAGTGGAAATCATGTAAATTGACTTCATCAGAAGGAGTAGTCTCATCCCGGAAGGACACGGAAGGACACAGGACACCCCCCTCCCATAAAAAATAGGAAAAGGTGGAAATGAATGAGTCAAAATGGACAATGAAAATACAATGCTGTGTTTTCGTGTGTGTGTATGTGTGTGTGTGTGTGTGTGTGTGTGTGTGTGTGTGTGTGTGTGTGTGTGTGTGTGTGTGTGTGTGTGTGTGTGTGTGTGTGTGTGTGTGTGTGTGTGTGTGCACAAAGGACAATGAATTGTCAACGTGGACTCAAAGGTGAGGGCGAATGTGTGTGTGCATGCATGCATATGTGTTTGTGAGTGTGTGTGTGTGTGTATGCGTGTGTGTCTTTATGAGTTTGTGCGTGTGTGCATACATGCACGCGAGCATCCATGCATGTATGTGTGCAATCTTGTGTTGGTGTGTGTGCGTGCGTGCGTAGGTACGTGTGCGTGTGGATGCAATTGGCTTTTCACATCCCCGTTGAATGAAACCCTCATCAAAAGCGGGTCCAAATGACATGTAAATGTGGGGCTTTCAAAGCTTAAGCACAGATTCTGCCAACAGGCAGCACAGAGCTGTAGTCAGGGTGCGTGTGTTGTGGCACAATGGAGGCTGGGCCCCCTCCAGGCCAGAGAGACAGGGGGAGAGAGGGAGAGAGGGAGAGAGAGAGAGAGAGAGAGAGAGAGAGAGAGAGAGAGAGAGAGAGAGAGAGAGAGCGAGAGAGGGTAGTGGTTCTGGGGAGAGAGAGGGGGGAACACAAATGACATCTGCCGTACTTGGAAGCAGGGAAATGATCCCGCCAGGACCACGAGTCAGAAACGTGGCACTGCAGAACTACAAATCCCCCCCCCCCCCCCCCCCCCCGCCCAACCGACCTATCATTGTATCTGGTCGGTGCTATGTGTTTGAGGGGAAACCGAGAGTGTGTGAGATGGGTAGACACATAATAGAGAGAGAGAGAGTGAGGGAGAGAGAGAGAGAGGAGAGAGCGACACACCGTGGATCTTCATAGGACCCTGCCTTTGTTTTCCTCTGAAGCACACCCCACCCCCCCCACCTCCACCCCCACCCCCACGCAACCACCTCCGCTGGGAGAGTTTGACGGACAGCTATCTGTGTGCCAGTCTATTATGTGATTCCTATCACACAACAGAAGCCTCACCACCACCCACCCCACCCCCGCTGCTCCCCCGTCTCAACCTCACTCATACTATTCAGAGTGGGGGGGGGGGGGGGAAATACATATTCCCCATCGCAAAACAGACTCCGGCTTGTCACTCCCCGCACGTCTGGAGGAGAAATGAAAATCATTCGATTCGTATCCACAACAACAGCGGGAGGCAGCGGCGCAAGGAGGGGGTAGAGAAGAAGAAGAGGAAGAAGATGATGATATACACGAAGAAGAAGCAGAAAAATAACAAGAGGAAGATTATGATGGAGATGAAGAAAAAGAAAATGAGGATGAAGAAGAAGAAGACAAACGAAAAAGAAGATGAAGATGATGATGAAGATTAAGGAGAGGGAGAAGAAGAAGAAGAAGAAGAAGAAGAAGAAGAAGAAGAAGAAGAAGAAGAAGAAGAAGAAGAAGAAGAAGAAAACGACGAAGACGTCGAAGTCATACAAATAGTCGAAGATGAAGAGGAAGAAAAAGACAAAGAAAAAGAAGAAGAAGAAGCAGTTAATTTTAATTTCTACAGGTGTACACCAGTACAAAATGAATTCGGTTCCCGGGTAGAGAAGACGCAAAAAAAAAAGAAAAAAAAAGTCCTGTTCCATAGCAAGACAAAGCGAGGAACAACTAATGGGAGGCATTTGCAGGGGCAGGTGGGAGAACGGGCGACGGCAAACTCCATGAATAAATCAACAGCCGGTATTAAAAGCAGCCAGAGCTCATGGTGTAATTAGAGCTGCTAAATCTGTGCTTTGCCCGCCATTATTCACCACGCATGTACAGATCTGTGTATGGACAGGGATTCCATTACACATCATTTATTCAGAGGGGAGGGGGGAGGGCCATTAAAGCCTAGTGTTAAAAGGGTAATTAGGCTAAGAATAGCCGCCAAGGTGGCCATGGGAAAGCCGTGTCCGAGCCTCTCTCCAGTGCAGGCGGAAGACGTCCCGGGGTTGAGAGCGGGGCCTCTCCTCTACGTGTCTGCCAGCTGCGCGTCGTTAACCCAGAGGGGTACGTCCTTCGTATGACGCGGTGGAATCACGGGGACGTCTCAATCAGTTAGACTGCGCTTGGGTCGCGTTGCCATGGTGCTGAGATTGTTGAGCACAATGCCACGACAATTGAGCTTTGTCGTTCACCGTGAGGTCCCGCATTGCCGCGGCTACGGTGATTACATCGAGTTGGTCATAAGGTGTTGGAGCAATGCAAAAATTAAAATGGAAAGCATATACTGTGAGAAAACGTAAGCGTATAGCTATTATATATAAATTATATAAATATAATTTTTTCAGCCCTTTATTGAATCTACTCAATAGTTTTTAATCTATATATAAAGATTGTTTCCTCCACTTTATATTGGGCTGGTACAGACTCAGTCACTCATTCATCCATTCATTCATTCATTAGCACGGTTTGCTAATTAAGGGCATATTCAGACTGAACAAAATGGCTGTTCTACAATGGATTTCTCATACAGCCGTCATGTATTCTCTCTTTGTCTTCTTCCGCTGCCACAACCGGGCGAGCATGTTAAGTGAGCGTGGCCTGCGCTAACACACTGCAGCAAGCGCTCACAACATCCTGCCTAAAATGAATTAATTGCAGCCGTCAGACAGGCCAACTGGCAGTGAGCGCTTGTCAAATGCCACTCCACGTCTTGGCTAACGTCCGCCCGGCCTCACCTCCCACAGTGATGGCTGTTTTCTCTCATCATATTCACTACAGCAGAAGTACAATGGCGCAGGCCTGCAGACGTGTTGCCAGGTCCTGCTTTCCCAACCATCTCACTCCCTCTCCCTCTCCCTCTCTCTCTCCCTCTCCCTCTCTCTCTCCCTCTCCCTCTCCCTCTGCAACATCTTCGCTCTCTTGCTCATCAAGCGGCAATCATTGATGAAGCACAGAGAATCCCCCTCCGCTTCCATTGAGACATGCAGTGATCGGTAATGAAAAATGATGGTTTCAACATGGTCATTTGATTTGATTGAGATAACCTCCGGACAAGAGATGATTTCTAATTGGTGGGGAAATAAGGGGACGTATTGAGTCGCAGAGAACAATGGCACGCCGAGGAGCTCGCGGGCAGGGGGGGGGTGCTGTTCCTGTGGTGAAAGGGGTTGTCTTGCCTGGCTGCTTACCTCTGGTGCTTGCTGAGCAGGGGTAGTAGTTAGGCAGATCAGCTACTGTTGAAGGGCATACGTACAAGGGCATACACGTGTTAGTGTTGGTTAGTTGCACTGCATGCCATGTATAATAAAAGGCACATGCAAATCAGAGACCGAGAGCGAGAGCGAGAGAGAGAGAGAGAGAGAGAGGATGAGATAGATGGTGAAATATGCAGAATGTTGGCTAAAAAACAATCCAGATAAGAGTCTTTGAGATAGTGAGCACGAGGTTGGATGGCTTTAGAGTCATGATATAAGCAGACGCGCCGTTCACGGCTGCATGTCAACCTCGGTCATCTTCAGGTAAAGCAGGATGAATGTGTTAATGTATTAATGACGACAAAGTCCCCCCCCCACCTTCTCTTCCTCCCGTTTAATCTCTCCCTCTGATCTAAATGGGATTGGAACCACTGGCTGTCGGGCCAGTTTAGCATTTTTCCATTCTGTGACAGGCCTTTTAACTCTCTCGGGTCTGGGATTTGGATTTGAGCTACTGGGGACCTATACTTTCAAGTCCCAAGACCTTAAACCAACCGCAAACTTACGCACTGGGTATCCATCAGGTGATTTCCTGAAGGATACAGTGACCAAATGAAATACATGTTTCACATCAAAGATTCAACATTTATCTTGTGTCTGCTTCCCATCTTCTTCGGATCATATTTTAAATAATATATTAAATATCCATATGGCATGATTTTGAAGCAACCAAAAGCATGATGAAATGAATTCACATGGTTACACACTCTTGACTCATTGCATTATTCCATCATTAAATCATCTCTTTCAACTCTCTTATGCTCAATAAAGGTTAATCATTTAAGCAGCAATTGCAAATGCCCCCCTTTAATCTAGCAATTTTCTTGTTAGAAAACGACAATTAGCTTATGATTCACTTTACTGTGTTCATGATCCCAGCATTGATTTAAATGCCACCGCCTTCACACCCGTGCTGCAAGTTGTCAAAACGCAGTAGAAAAGGAACAAGGTATTTATTCGCCTGCACAGTTTTAATAATGCTGTTTCGCCAGTGATGGCCAGTCACACTATATTGATATACTGTCACCACCGTGTTTCTCAAACTCGTTGGCATGCCTCGTGCAGCAACATGGACGGCTGAGGTAAATTACATTGAGCGCCAACTGGAACACTGATGTATCAAGGCTGGTGAAGATGAATTGAGGGGGTAATAGACCTTTGTCGGTGGCAGCTGCGTGTTCCTTTGAAAACGCGCGTGCTGTAACTCCAGGCCGAGACTTAGTGCGGAGGAGTTGATGACGGAACATCATCTTATCAACGGATGAACTGCTCTCTAGTTCTCAGCAATGATCGTTTTCTCCCCCAGACTAATCTCATTTGTGAGGAAACGCTGACACCACTTTGGTGCGATTAGGACATGTAGGCCTACTGGAGCCGTTGATAAGAGGTACATTTGCTCCGATGATAGCATGATCACGGCGCTATCAATGTTCCTCATCCATTCTGGGCATTTCCTTGCATGCGATTCCAACCTGTGTTGGACACTAAGAACATAATGGATATGATAAGATCGTGAGCTAATTGGTCAGGTCGACCTTTGCCCTCAGAGTGCTGACTAAGAGCCCCTGCATATCGACTTCCGCTCTGCATATGTTGACCGCATGAAATGAGTAGAAGCCAGTAGCTAGCATGCTCTGTATTACTGCCCATGACTAGGACTAAGTGCTAGCTAGCATACTCTGTATAACAGCCTATCACCCGGACTATGGTAAGCTACCATACTATTTATTATAGCCTTTAATCAGACTATGGTCAGCTAGCGTCCTGTGTATAACAGCCTATCACCAGGACTATGGTCAGCTAGCGTACTGTGTATAACAGCCTATCACCAGGACTAAGGTCAGCTAGCGTACTCTGTATAACAGCCTATCAACAGGACTATGGTCAGCTAGCGTACTCTGTATAACAGCCTATCACCAGGACTATGGTCAGCTAGCGTACTGTGTATAACAGCCTATCACCAGGACTATGGTCAGCTAGCGTACTGTGTATAACAGCCTATCACCAGGACTCTGGTCAGCTAGCGTACTCTGTATAACAGCCTATCACCAGGACTATGGTCAGCTAGCGTACTCTGTATAACAGCATATCACCAGGACTATGGTCAGCTAGCGTACTGTGTATAACAGCCTATCACCAGGACTATGGTCAGCTAGCGTACTGTGTATAACAGCCTATCACCAAGACAAAGGTTTAAGTATTGACACAAACATGAGCACGGTCAATCATAATGCAGCCTGCAGTGTTCTCTGGGGGGGGGGAGGAAAGCTCATTTGGCCAGCGAAATGAAGAACCATACGATACGATTTGGGAGAGGCACTATCTTTGGTTGACGCCCTTGGGTGCATAGTCTGATAAGTCCCTCAGCCCAGGCACAGTTTGTGTGTGTGTCTGTCTGTCTATGTGTGTGTTGATGTGTGTCTGGGGGGTGTATGCGCGTGTTTGTGGGTGTGTTTGTCAAAGTTGTGTGTGTGCACCCCTGTGTTTTGTGGTGTCGGTAATTGCATCCTCCCTCTAAATGAGGCTACCCATCATGCACCAGAAGCTAAACTGGTCTATTTTTTCCAATTATTCTCCCTGATTTCTCCCTGAAGTACCGATCATGGAGCATATTACATGCATAGCACAAAGTGAGGAAAGAAAAAGCCAACAGGAAATAAGGCATAAATGGGGGGGGGGAGGGGTCGTTTGGTAGTTTGAGCAAGAGAAGGCCAAGTAGAATGTGAATGGGCAGCCTGTAAAACTTCTTTGTTGAATAGACGGGCGAAGACGTTAAATTGAGATATTATTAGACACTAAAACCGTAACCCCCAACCCTCTAAAACGTACCTTCACTTTAACATATACCTGTAGAAATCCTCTATGATTATGCTACATGATAACGCTCCTTACTGCCATGACTAACGTTAATGAATGATTCCTTAAGGTCCCCCTAGTGTAAAGTGTTAGAAGAAGACACTGTGCTTACCCAGGTCCATGCTCTTGGACTTGCGCGTCTTGACGATCTCCAGCTGGGCGGGGTTCTCAAACTGTTTGGTGCGTTTCTCCGACATGCTCTGGCGCCCGAAGCCCTCCCGCTGGAAGGAGCCGTCTGCGTCCGTGTCCGGGCTCAGCGAGCTGGGAGAGAGGAGAGCTCTTGTTAAGTCATGCTTTGTTTTTTATATGGTGCATTAGTGTGTATGGGTTTTACAGTTGATTCACTTTTCGATTTATGCAAGGGTATGTGACTCTCCAAACATGCCATTAGACCTTTTTTTTAATACGTGGATTGCAAAAATTAATTGGCAGGCACTATACAACCCCACATCACTCAGAAAGAATCGTAAATATAAAGCATCGTCACACACATATTCATCTGTTTTCAATAAGATATGGGATATGGAAAGTAATGTGCTGGACAAAGGCAAGTCCGTTCACTTAAATCTAGTCTATTCAGATTGAAATTGGCATGCAATCTACGTTCCCTACATGATCACACACGCACACACACACACACACACGTCAACCCCCCCCCAGTCCCACCCCGCCTACCACCACCGCCGTCACCCTGAGTCACTTCCAATCATTCATGGCTGTTCAAGGACGTCTCCACCTCTGCTGGGTTCACCCCAGGCCAGGAGTTGTGGATGGGATGGGGATGGGCTGCTAGTGAGGCGATGCCTCCCATTTAAGGTCAAAGCCCACCCCCGACCACCACCAGCACCACCTCCACCACCCCCTTACCCCCCCTTACCCCCCCCCCCGACAAACTGTCTGGGGAGCCTGACCCATCGGTGCCTGCAGCGTCCCTTTGAGCTCTCTCTCTCTCCATCTCTGTCTAGGATCTTAATTGAAAACCCCGTCGCCGTGGAAGAGCGGAGAGAGGGGCGGAGGTGCCAGGGTGGAAGGAAAAAGGTGGTCCGTGGATATTTGCATTGCAAAGGAGAGCCTTTCCAATCAAGCGTCACACCCTTTGAGGATCCGTGTCTCGGTGGGACACGCCTCTACATACTCTTCCGACACTTCTGTCTCTCTGGCGGTGTTGGCATCATGTTTTCCTGTGCATTTCTTTGCCTGCGTGTTCTGCATGTTGACGGCAGTACGGACGTTCAAGTCCGGGTCCTGATTAAGCGTGCCATGCCTGTGGTGCGTGCAGGGCTGCTCGTGTTCAGAAACGTGTGTGTGTGCGTGTCTGTGTGCGCTCATGTGAATCTCATGTTGCCGTTGAACAGGGGGAAAGCTCTTAGGTTAAGTCTGTTCTCTCGGATGTATATTCAGCACTGCAGATCCTCAAAGAGATCATCACAGGGTTTTGCACGCAAATAAAAAGTGGATCTCTCTTCATGCGAATAACTTAACTTGCATATTTTCTTCCCTCTATGGATGGCAGGGGAGACCATTGACGCTCCTGAATCGTACAATTACTGCTGTCTTTGGCGCAGAGGACAATGCACCATGAGGAAGGAAGGTGGGGGGGTGGGGGTACAGATGATGAAAAATTATTCGGTGTCAAAGATACAACAGGAGCTGAGACCCCCCCCCCCCCCCCCCCCCCCTCTTCCTTCTCTATTTTATACCGGCGACAAGCATGGCAGGCTAAATGCTACATTTCCCAACTGCTGTGGGGCTGACGGTTGAACAAGCATAAAGAGTATGATTTTCTTTTTGTATTGCGCATGAGTTGTGTAATCTTCCGCCATACGCCCGCTCACGTCAGTAAAAGGGATCTGCAGCTTAGCTTTTGACACGCACATTGACCTTCGAAACAACCTTTGGCTAAAGAAATCTGCTTCACACAAGAAGAATGACCTTTACAATTTGAATACGAAAGGGGGAAGATTGAAGAGGAGACCCCCAAAGATGAAGGGACCAACAGCAGGAGCAGCTTTCTGTTTACTTCCTGCGCACACCTTCCAGTGGGTGAGGTGACAAGGCCTCATGCCCCCTTCACTCCCCTCTCCTAAGCCCTTCACCCATTGCCCAATCCCACCCTATCACCGATCCCTTGTTGCATACAGTGAACAGGCTCCCCTGTTTGATCTCTATCCTCCACCCCAAAACCTTCCTGGAACAACTCCTTACCGACAGCTGCGATACCGTGTTGTGTGTTAGACATCCACTGCCGATTTGGGTTGTACATAAGGGAATAATAAGAATATAATAAATAAAAGACTCTGCTGCTGCGACGTCGACCACGGCTGACAATCGCAACTAGAATCAAAAGAGTCTAGGGGGGCGAGCTCTGCCTGCGCAGGCGAAAGAGAGAGAGATGACAGGGAACAATATATTATTCATTTGTTCAGTTTTCATCATTCCATTTCTTTTTTGTCTCCCACTCATCTTCGGATGCTCTCTGAATACCACCCCCCCCCCCACCCAACACCCCGATGTCAACCGCTGCAACATGTGAGAAAGGGGGAGGGGAAGGCGAGGAGGGGAGGCATGGGGATGTGAAGGTGGGGATGCTTTCTGCAGGAATTTAGATTTCGGTCACTCAAGTCGCTATTGTGTGTGTAAGGTGGGGGAGGAGGCAATTGAACACGACAGACCTCGGCATGAAGCACAGGATGGAGCAGGCGCTCTCCTTTCATCCCTTTAAAGACACCGGGCAGACGGTAAAAGAGGGAGAGAGAGAGAAAGACAGAGAGAGAGAAAGAGAGAGCAAGAGCTAGAGAGCAAATCTAGCCATGGAAAGCTGGATATGCAATCTTGGAATAGATTGGATCGGAAAGTGTTTGTGAGCAATTGCACATCAAGCATGTGGGCATTTGCATGGCGGCGCCACCTGATCCAGTCGGAAGTCCAGCCTTTTTGCTGTTGTTCCAGTTCATCTACAAGGCTTCTCCCCTATCTAAACACCCGGTGGGGGGTCACAGGGCCCCCGGAGTACCTCAGGGACATGTGCGATAGTGGGATAGAGCCCTGCTGGGGGAGAGAGACCCTGGGTCAGGGGACAGGGCGTTGTAGCCCGGTCGGGGGTACATTGTGTTTGTTTGAGCTTGCATTTGGTCCACTTTAATCATTGTTCCTTGATCCTCAAAGTTCAAGTTTGTCTTGTGCAAACGCGGCAGCAGTTCAACTCCGAACCCAACCCAAATCCACGCCGGCGTGCCATGAAGCCCCATGCACGCTGGTTCTGTTTTGTCCCGCTCAGCAGCGTGAGGTGGCGGAGTACAAACAGCGCAGATATTCTGTTGATGTGTCATCCTTAACACCCTGGGTGGATGTTATTGGTATGACAGGCGGGTGATCTTCATGCCTCATTCACCCGGGGAACCGAAAGTACCGTGAACGCTCGTTCGCGTCTATTAAAAAGAGTTGCAGGCGCTTAATCACATCGCTGACACACACGCACACAAACACGCGGGTAGACACCGTGTTTCCGCCTGCTCTCTGTTCTCGTAAAGAAACACTTATTGTCAAGTGCCTCTTATTTCAGGTGCTTTCAACTCTGATTCCAACACTTCTGCTCTGAAGGAGAGGGCGAGAGTAGCTGACAAGAAGGAAAGCGACGGACTGAACTGGTCCAGTGGGGTGGGTGAGATGGACGTGCTTAGACTTGAGGAGGCTGAAATGGACTCCTGCCTAATGGACTGCTCACTGAAGGCTTTATCGAGCTCCTATGTCTTGTCAAAGACAATGAGAAGATATGTTTGACCGAGAAATAAAAACAATAATTCTAAAATTGCTTGAGCATGCGACATTGCAGAAAGCCGCCCTGGGAAACAACTCATCTAAGGCAGTTGGATAAGTGTTGTCAAAGTCTTCTCCTCCCGTCCCCATCTCCTCCCAGATGATTGAGACTGTCCTTGGCTGTGTCCTACATAAAAGGCCTTTTCCATCAGAATAATACATTGACTCTTCTCTTCTCTTCTCGTTCTATAAGCAGCGTTTAAAAGCAATTTTCATTCTTCAGAGCAGATGCTCTCACGACGGTCAAAAGCCCTCCTTGCTCGTCGTCTAAAATTAACGAGCGAAGCATTGCTCACGGGCAAATCCACATCCCTAACCCAGCGTTTTACATCCACTCGCTGCCTCCCTCGCAGGGAGTAAAATGTGTCAAACAACACGTCGGCAGTGTGGCTAAGTGGTGTGCACTAAAAGCCCTCCATGCACACTATTTACCCCCGTGGCTTGGGTTGCCGTTGACTTGCACTCCCCTTTTTTCTTCTAAGCTCCACTCCTCCAATCGCTCCTTCTGTCAATCTTTCAAAAAACTCCCAATGAGGAAACAAAATTCAGAGAGTTTGGTCGTTTGGCCTTTTTTCTGTGCTTACAGCCTTTCACCTAGAGTGACTGATGGAGATGGGGGTTGTCCTCCTGATTCAGTCCACCAAACCCTAACCATACTACAAAAAATGAACACACATTTGATTGTTGAATGAATGTTCAACACTTTGAACATTCGAAATCAAACACATTTTTCATTTCACTGAATTCATTTTTTCATTCAACTCGAAGCACAGATGGTTCAAGTGAAAACCTTTCCCAGAAAATGTTTGCTTGTGAATTGCGCACGGAGGGGGCTTATTGCACCTGTGTTTACATTGCCACTAAATGGGCACGGCGGATTTGAACACACTTATGATCCGCTATAATCTTCTGCTAATTGTGATTAAGCAGAGTGGATGAGAAGTAGAAGAAAGGAGGAAGTTACTGAGGCCAGCAGGCTTCGCTCCGCTGACTTCCCCGACATCCTGGCCTGTGTTGCTGCTTTAATTGAGTTCAGCTGACGGTGAGAACGAGGTCTGTGTTCGCTTTTAGCTGTTGTTTTTATTCACAGGCAATAATGCATGTGCACGTGTGTCATGGCATGCATCGCGAGTGCATTAGCGCTCATGTGTGTTCACCTGGGGTTGAGTCGATGTTGTGTCATGGTGCAAGGGCAAGGCCACACAGATGCATGCACACACACACACACACACACACACACACACACACACACACACACACACACACACACACACACACACACACACACACACACACACACACACACACACACACACAGGAGTAACAGAGGCAGAACCAGACAATGAAAATATATATGGATGCATAGTTAAGATGCTAGCAGGCGAGTGATTACTACATAGAAAAGGTCCAGTTTCATAAACCCAGAGAAGGTATTGGATTTTGTGTCTGTGTATATATATATATATATATATATATATATATATATATGTGTGTGTGTGTGTGTGTGTGTGTGTGTGATTGTGTACACACCTTACACTTAAAATATTTCCTTGCCAACTTCCACACAAGCCTGTGTGTTGGTGTGTGAGTGTGTAGGTGTGTGTGTGTATAGGTGTGTGTGTGTGTGTGTGTGTGTGTGTGCGCGTGCGTGTGTGTGTGTGTGCGTGCCTGAGACAAGGGCTGCGGGTATGTTTACATGAACCCCATCTAATTATGATAACAGTTTGATGGCCGGAACACGTGCACTTGCCGTGCGTGGCTGATGAGGGACCCGCAATCAGGAAGTCAAATAAAGCGCTCCGTGCCGCCGGCGCTGTTGTTCCTGGAAGTTTGCTTGTTCGCGTCCAAGCGGACCGTACCCACTTTATATGTTAATTCAAGGTATTGTTTACCAACTGTTATGAGTCTAAACACTTGTGCAAAGTTGTAGAACGTGGTGTGCGTATGTGTGAGTGAGTGTGAGTGTACGTTTTTGTGTGTGTGTGTGTTTGTGTGTGTACAACAAGGATATTTGTGTAAGTCTTTTTGACCGACTGTCAGAGCTGTCTGGGTAGCGAGGCAGTCACCTGTGACATCTCCCAGCCAGACAACTGGACGTGGTCCAATTCTCTCACTCAACATTTTACTTTCTTGCCCTATCTCTCTGGTTCTCCCTTTTACCCTTTCTTTTTTCAATGTCATCCATCACAAACTCTTTATAAGAATGAGCTGTGGTCACCCGTTCGGTCAGTTATGGGAATGGATTTGTATCCACGAGGACTGTGATAATGTGAGTCAGATGGAATACTGGTTGCAGCGCCCCTACTGGAGAACACAGGAATTAGGAATAGGGTCGGAGGTTTCATAGCACATTCATGTTTGACGTTTCTGCTTAGCACACCAGTCCTTGCCAATATCTTAGTCTTCTTTAATGTTGCTGAATTATCCACACTGAAATTATGCCACATTATGTTTAATGTGCTGATTCTAATTGATTCAAATGTATTGACTATTTTGCCAGGTGAATGAGAGTATACACATTATCTTGTTGGTGTGTGTGTGTGTGTGTGTGTGTGTGTGTGTGTGTGTGTGTGTGTGTGTGTTTGTGCGTGTGCGTGTGTGTGTGTGTGTGTGTACTGACACGCAAACACACATGCACCCACTCACAATAAACGTTCACGATCATACCTGTGCGTAAAACGTTCTAATTGACAGTTTGAGGTATAAGAATACAAAGATAAGTATTTTTGGAATAATATTATAACAGAGGTTAAATTAATGAATGTACTGCTGCAGTGCCGCTCAACAACTGCCTGTTCGGAAGGGGCCAATGGCTTGGCCTCCCGAACTGCTGCTTGCATCCTTCTCGAGAACCACTTATCCCAAAAAAATCACATTCGACACTGCATTTCTTTGGGTCCTCCGCAATACAGCCAACGAGTGTGAGGTCGACCGGGTGAACGGTTGTCGAGAAAATCGATAGGACCGACGTACAGAGACTCCTTCCCTTTCTATATATTTTGACCAGACCAAAGTCTGTTATTTATGTCAACGATAGCGGTGCACGACTCTTGGAAGTGAAATACGCACAGCGGCAAAAGTTCAGCGTGTTGATGGAGGGCAATAAATAGAACGACAACAAAAATACTCCTGCCATCGTCGGGAGGAAAGAAAACACTTTCATTCTCCTGAGAGACGTTTGAGAACCAACAACACTTTCACTCAGCCCTATAGGGTACCCGAGGTGAGAGATTGACACTTTTCCGAGGCACTGATGCAATACGCCCGGAGCATCCAGGATGTTGTGTTTGATTCCGTGTTTATACGTCGCACAGCGAGGCTATCACCGCTTATACAAAAAGAAAAATCCCCCTTTGTCTGGAATTTGTTTTTGTTTAGGGGGCTTGCATCGTGTTTCTCTCGTCTCCTCTTTGTGTTTTATGAGGAGGAAAGTTTCTCAGCGGGGATTGGGAAGACGTCCATGTAGGAGGGGAGGGGAATCTGTATGCAAGCTTGGAGCAGAATAAACCTCCGGGTGAACTCCGGAACGGGAACTATGTGTGCGGAGCTTCTTTTAGGAGTTAGAGTAAAGTTTGGAAAGTCTACAGACACGGTTCAGGGGGGACAATCATAACAGTCGTTGTCGTTACGCGCATCTGAGGTTTGACCTCTTTTCTGAAACACGAGGTGAAATCGCGATCAGATGGCAGCTAACCTCTGAAATATGGCAACATAAACAATACACTCATATATTTTGAAATATAACAACTAATCAGCACAGAGGAAAAAATAATGTAATGTGATCCTTTGGGGTTTGAAAGGTTGGTGCCAAATTTAAACACTTGGCATTGAAGCTAAAACTAAGCTCTTGTATTGTCCGGCACCTTAGCATGAATAAACTAAACTAAAGCTTGTAGTATCAGTTCAAGTTAAAACTGGACAGTTTCCATGAGTCGTCGCCGCTATCGGAACGTTAAACACTGTAATATCTTGATGTAACGTAAACAATAAAACAATTGTTTTAATTATTTGGCAAACTTTGGTAAATAGGTACTTAATACGGCTGTAAAAACAAGCTAAAGAACAAACCTCTCTTTCTCTCAACGTGCGTTGCGTTTGACATTAGAGGGGGGGTGGGGGGGCGGGGGGGCTCCACTGATTAGGAATGGACCAGCAGGGCCGTCTCACAGCCAGGCGTCCTTACAGGCTGTTTGTCAACCGAGGAGAGAGGAAGGGGAGCGTGCACTTCATCATTCTCCAGGAGGGAAACGCTCCGACGGTTGGGGGGGGGGGGGAACCCAACACCAGCGCATTCCCCCGTATCGCGGCGTGATAACAGGGTACGCTGACGTTACGGCCCTCCCTGATTGGACGGCGTATCCCGTGGCTCTGACTTCATGTTTGAACCGGGTTCCGAGGCCTGAACAAATAACACGTTTTGTAAAAAAAAACGACCAGCTCTTGGATTAATGTGCTAGTATATCATACAGCACGTATCAGCAGCAGCGGCCTTATCTCGGTTCATTTATAAATCAATGGGACGCGGGGCCTTCCTGTTTGGGGCTCGGGAAGGGGCTAACGACTGCGGAGACAAGCACAGCGAGACGGCATGGGAGGGGGGCCAAGGGGAACTTAATGGAAACATCTGGGGAAAGGGAGGAGGGAGATGTGGACGAGAGACAATCATTTACAACACACTCTGGTGCAGGAGAGAGATGACCCGTAGGGAGGAGATGGCTGGGATTCCTCTGGCTGCACCCTGCTTACCCTCCCCCACCGCAGGAGATAAGGGCGATAACATGTGGAGGAACTGAACCTGTTCGTCCAGTCATTCATCCGTTCATTCATTTCAAGATGTTTAAAACGCCTAGTTAGTAACCCGAAGAGAACTAATACTAATGGAGGGCAGGAATAATCAATTACCGCTCCCAGGCAGATTGATGATGGATGTTTGGCATTGTGTGTGAGCTGTGTGTGGTTTAAAGGATCAGAATTATTAATATTTATTAATATTTGTTCTCCATATTCCATACGCTTTTTGTATGGAATTATAAAACCCCAAAGGTTAAAGAAAAGATGCCCCTATCTCTGATACGGGGAAAGTGTTTGAGCTCTGAGCTGTGTGTTGGTATGTGTATACGTGTATATGTGTGTGTAGGTGTGTGTGTGTCTGTGTGTGCAAGAGTGTGAGGGAGGGCAAATCTAAAAGCGTACAAGTCAGTCAGCATTAGTCAGTTTGTATTTGACTCAGTGTGTGAGCAGTCACAAGCATTTCAGTAAATGGGACATAAAGGCACGAAGATGCCCTGGCCCTAGCGTGTGTGTGTGTGTGTGTTTATGCTTGTGTGTGGGTTTGTGTGTGTGTGTGTGTGTGTGTGTGTGTTTATGCTTGTGTGTGGGTTTGTGTGTGTGTGTGTGTGTGTGTGTGTGTGTGTGTGTGTGTGTGTGTGTGTGTGTGTGTGTGTGTGTGTGTGTGTGCGTGCGTGCATGCGTGCGTTCATACATGTGTGTGTGTGTATCGTAGTATGCATTGGGAGGAATCGTGGGAGATTTGAGCCATGAATAATTCAAAGCTACCCAAGGCAGTGATACACAGCGCATGAGCGCACGCATCCCACACGTGTCCACGTGCGTTCAGCGGTTGCCGGGGGAACCTGCATCTGGCAGGCCGGGGCGGCGCGGGAGAGAGTGGTGGAGTGCTGTGCTGGCATATGCTCTGGAGCTAATCCACAACGACAAACCCCTGACATCACACGAACAGGCCTCTCCTCTCCACTCCTCTCATCCATAATGAATGGAGGAGGGAAGAGGGAGCCACCATGAATGGATGGGGTGGACGGGGTGTCGGTCACAGAGAAACAATGCATACCGTGGGATATGCTTTGTTTACGTTATGCTATTTATTATTATCGTGTCCGTTTAGTGCAGTTGGGTTTCTGCGCAAGCGAGAAAAAAACCTCTGTATGATTTATATACTATAAGAAACATCTACATCTATACATTTTAATATATGGTATAGGCTTCTATATACGGCCGGTCCCTGGAGAGGCATTGACCTCTTTCAAGGATGATGAGCCCTGTCTTTATATTCTATCAACCTTACTGCCTAGGGTGAGCCGGGGGGTGTGTGTGTGTGTGTGTGTGTGTGTGTGTGTGTGTGTGTGTGTGTGTGTGTGTGTGTGTGTGTGTGAGAGAGAGAGAGAGTGTGAGGGGGTTGGGTGGTACGGAGGGGTGACCGTAGGAGGCCTATTCAGGTTGAACCCAGGAGAGCTTTTTTCTCCCAAACTGACACATACACACTGGATCCTCCATTATTAAGTGTGTGTGTGTGTGTGTGTGTGTGTGTGTGTGTGTGTGTGTGTGTGTGTGTGTGTGTGTGTGTGTGTGTGCTCACATACATACACATACTCACAATACACTTTTAGGATCAGGCATGTGTGTAAAATGGAATAAGAATAAAAATATTAATAAATAAGACTACAATATATGTATTTCTTGGAATAATATAATTTCTTTTCAATAAAAATATGCACAACACACACACACACACACACACACACACACACACACACACACACACACACACACACACACACACACACACACACACACACACACACACATAATGCAATTGTACACCTGACCTTTCACAAACCCTATTTCTCTTCTCTGTGAGGAAATGCTGGAAGTCCATCGCTGTATAAAAAATTCATCAGATCCGACAGGCCAAAAGCAACCCACTCACCATTCATTGTGACTGGGCAGCTCGTGGATCCAGGGCACCTGGTTCCCCACCACAAAGCCCATGTCCTCGTGGGAACTCGAAGACGATTGGTCGGAGAGGTGGACAGGAAGCATGGGCGGCCTATCGTCTTCGATCATGACGATGTCATCCTGGGGCATGTTGACAGTGGGGGAGAGCTGGAAGTTAGCTGTGGAACGAGGAGATGGGGGAAAAAAGGGGATTAGTCATTCATTCAGCTGTATATATTTATATATATACTTATACAATTACATGAAGGAAAGAGAGTAAGTGAAGCAGACATCCAATCAAAAAATGTCCCAGTCCGAGAGCTTTGATTTTATTGTTAATTAATAATTTTCATTACAGTTGTACCAATTAAGTTGATAACTGTCACCTTCTTGCCTCTAGGGACAAAGACGGAAAATGTGTTTGGGAAGAACAAGAGAACGAGAGAGCGAGAACAAGAGAAGGAGCAAAGGAGAAGGATGGACTGATAAACTGAGTAATCGGCCCTGGGCCACCCTATTCACAGAGGTCCCCGTATTCATAACAGACCTCGAGTGCAAGTCCACGACAATGGGGGCTCCATGGCCCGAAGATTGGGTCAGATATGGGAAGGGGATGTAGAGAGAGGGTCCTACAAACTCAAACTAGCACTCATGAGCGCACACACACACACACACACACACACACACACACACACACACACACACACACACACACACACACACACACACACACACACACACACACACACACACACACACACACACAGCAAAGAACCCAGCAAAACCTCTGAAAATCCAGAGTTCAATTTGCACACATGCTTGCGATTAGACTTCCGAGAAATAACGCGCGCAACCACCTCCCACCTCCACCCTCGCTGCCACGGCGTCCATTCGCTCCCATTATTCCCACAGCACCGCCTTTTTTTTTGTGCAAATGTTGCTGCTCAGGGAACAATTGCATGTAATCACTCGCAGCAGACAACAATATTTACCCTGGCGCGCACTCAACTCTCCACCTAAGAGGCATTTCATTTCACTGGGGCCCTGGCAAGTGATAGATGCATATTGTTGCAGTGAATGGGGGCCCTGCTAATCAACGCGGTGATGAATTGCCTTATCTCGGCCCGTTCGTCAGATAAGGGAAGGGGAAGTCGAGGCAGCCGGGGTGGACGTGACAGGGGTATTCACGAGGCGCACCTGCGCAACCGACATGGGTTTCGGGACGGAGGTTCACGGTTCACGTCCTTTGCAGAGGATAAGCAGGCTGCGCTCCGGATTACACGCAGGGTTTTGGTCTCCCTGGAGACGGGAAGGAGGGGGTGCTGGCAACGCGGGAGACGATTTATGGAAAGCGTCACGTGTCTTGAAATCACGGACTGTAATCCAAGTGTTGTTGCGCCGAGTCGCAGGGGTTAAGGATACCAGACGTCCAGAAGGACAGAGGAAGGGAGGCTTTCATTATGTGTATTCGTGGAGTAAAGACGCTGGAGGATTGCCTTTCATCCGTTTATACCTTACCAGACATATATAAATGTACTTAAACTGTACTTCTCCATCAAATCTTATAAAAACATTGGCTTTCCATTCCCCAAAAAATTATTCTGCCGTCGTTTGGTTAAACTAAAAGTATCCACACGTTGAGAGTACATCCCACACAAAGTAACCTTGAAACACCTTTATAAACACTTGGATGAATTCCCCCTCCCCAGAGGCGTCTGGCTCCATACGACGAGCGCTTCTGTATTTGTTCTCACTTTGATATTTTCTGGCATGCTCATCCCTCTATCCAGCGCTTCCTCATCTACAGTGGTTAAAATGGCTGCCACCGCCATACAGTCGAAATGAGGGCCATTCCTCACTGGGGCAGCTAGACAAGAGAAGCCCAGGTAATTGAATCCCACCCCTTTCCCCCCTGTAATCCAGCGGAGTGGAATGTAATGATGGAATGGTCCGGCTAACTGCGGTAAGCTACCCCCTTCGTAGCCGTGCCGCTACAGAGAATGAGTTCTGTGGTAGTCAACACAGAGACGGATGGTTCCGCCATTGCTTAAGCAGTGCGTACCATCAGCATACAAAACAGGAGGCATCTTCATTATTGTGCATATCGAGTCAAGAAATAGTTTTGGGAGGAAAAAAATGTGCTTTTAAGTCGGTTGTTTCTTTTGTCATTTGCAGTAAAAATCGTTCAAAGGCTTGGTGTTATCTTATCGATCCACAATCAACGTTTTACTGTTTGTTCTTGAAACCACAGTCCCTAAAGTTTTCAGGTAGAAGATGAGTGTTGAACGCCCGGGTGCTTTACTGTGTGCCGTGCAAGAGTGCTGCCATGTCGACAACGGCACGGCGCCTGCGGTGGCGCCTGCAGAGTTCTGTCCCCACTCCGCCGTGGTTGAAAGGTGGATCTGTTACCTCCCGGTTACATCAGAAAAACACAGGGTGTTTCACCAGCGCAGGGGTGAACGCCAACAGAATGGGAAAACATTGTGGCCTTGAAAAATGACACTAAAAATCACACACACACACACACACACACACACACACACAGGCCGGTGTTCAAGCACAAACACATACACTCACACACACAGGGGTGCATAGGCACACAAACACACACAACCAAACACCAACGACGGCAAAAGAGCAAGTACACATCATCACACACATAACCCCACATTCAAATACACAAACACACAATGAGAAAGCACAGGTGCATACAAACACTCATGCATACACACACACACACACACACACACACACACAGACAGACAGACAGACAGACAGACAGACAGACAGACAGACAGACAGACAGACAGACAGACAGACAGACAGACAGACAGACACAGACACACAGACGTGGCACAGAATTGCCTACAGGTTATATAAAGTCACGACCCTTTTATAATGGGATTGCATGAATTACTTGCGTGCTGTTCATTTAGTGGAGAGGCGCGGTGGCGCTTAATGAGAGTGAGAGGCTGCACACAGTGCCCCCCACTGTGGACCCCCTGACATGAGTGGCCCCACTCAGCTGCTGAAGAGCAGCTAACATCATGCTGCTGCTTCCTGGTCTGCACAATGGTAAGAGGATGTTCACTCGCCAAAGGCACATGCACGCGCAAAAACGAACACACGCACGCACGCACGCACGCACACACACACACACACACACACACACACACACACACACACACACACACACACACACACACACACACACACACACACACACACACACACACACACACTACTATACTATATACTAATGTATATACAGGGGACAAGATGGTCTGGTGAACAGTCCCAGCCTAAAGGTTTTGGGTTTTATGCTTGAAAGTTGTCCAACTCCTACCTGCTCACTAATTACCTGAATCTTATCTAACATCACTTTGAGTCACTTTGAATTAAGGTGTCCTTCTCAAGTTTGCAGTCTATCAGTTTGCAGTCAATTTCAAAATCAAAGGGGGGTGTTGGAAGCAGTCACCCCCCCCGGAGGTGAGAGTGTTGGTGAGACAATGGCAGGGGTAAGAAGGCCCGGTTTCCTGTGTCGCGTTGAGAATGCAGTGCGAGCCCTGGGTCTGTCACCCCGGCAGATGGAGTATGGGAGTCAAAAGGTGTGGATGTGTTTGTGAGTGTAAAAAGTGTGTGGGTGTGTTTCTGTGCCAGTGTGAGTGAAAAAAGTGTGTGTGTGTTCATGCGTGTTTGTGTGTTTTCATGTGTGTGGGTGTGGGTGTGCGTGCGTGTGCGGCCAGGCTCAAGCCGACACACAGTGTGAGGCCTGGGGGGTTGAAGGAAGTCATGGCTGCTCATTATGGGGTGGCAACACAGTGACTTAAACGAGGCCCTGATAAAATAATGAGCCAGGCTTCTTTCCTCATTAACAGTCTCTATTTGTGCTTTGAATCGGCTTAGCTCTGAATATTATCCATCCAAAAAGGGAACGAGAGGAATAAAGTAAAAACACCTCCAGCAACACCTTGATAACATTAGTTTAGACTCATTCCACTTTTCATGTATTGTAAGTTTTGTAGAACCAAGCTGCGTAATCAGTTGGGCGTTGAACAGATAATAATACGGTAACACTTTATAATAAGGGAATATTAGTTTACCATTAATTAAAGTTATTTGTTTTACAGTTAGTTAGTTAATGGAGTAATAATAATTAACAGTAAATATTGTTATTTAGTTCATTAAAAATGACTAATGGTCTTGTAATCATTATTTAACATTAGACATTGCAGTAATAAGCATAATTATATAGCATTAGCCCAGGGGCCATGGTAACATGAACAAACTCATGATTACCAGACCATTAGTTAACTGTTAATTAACAGTAAGTACATTTTTAGTTCATGCTAAATTCTGTCTTATTGTTAATAAAAGGTTAATTAATTAACCCTGTCATAACCCTAACCCAATGGATAGTGTTGCCAATAATACTTAGTCGTTATCAAAGAATTATCGGTTAATAATTAGTTAATAATTCATGTAATGTGAAAAATTCCAGTCTATAGTATATACTTGTAGGATAGCAAAAAAAAGAAAGACTAACGACAGCAATGATTGAAAGTCACTCTTTCAGTTGTGAAACGGAAACCTGGCACTAATCAATGCTATTCAGACTATTAAGGCTATTCAACCTGCAGGTGGTATGTGGGATTTTGTATTGTACATTTGTACAAATGTACGATAATTTACAATAATACCAAAAAATGATAACAGAAAAAATATAAAGGTCTTAAGGACCATTTAATGGTACACCTAAAGTCAAGGTTTGGAACAATTGCACTAGTGTACAAATAAATTATTGTAATGCCTCAATAGAAAATAACATAAGTAAATGCTATAAAATCAGCCGCCTTTCATTCAAACAAACAAATAGAAAATAACGAAAGAATATGGGTTGTGCTGTAACGTATGAATCAGCAACCACACACTCTGGGTGTTACGACATCCATGTCAACGGCGGGCTGAAACAGCTCATACCTACTGACATAAACACAGGATTTATTCACTGATGGCTACTGAGGGTTACAGTTGAATTGATTTAATTGGCGATGGCCAAAATACGTCGTTCTGTCCCTTCAGAGAACGAATCTAAATCCTTCGATCCTGCCAGGTGTCGATCTCCATGTGGCACTTAGAGAGATGCCAAATGCATGTGCGTGCACGATGCCTGGAAGACTACCGTCGCAAATGTGTGTGTGTGTGTGCTCGTGCTTGTGCGTGCGTGTGTACATATATTCTTTGCATGCCTGTGTGTGAGTGCACATGTGCATGCATGTATGTGTGTGTGTGAATCCGTGGGCAACAGAAACAGGGATACAGTGGAATACACTTATGGAGGGGGGAGGGGGGGGATATTGAGGCAGAGAAATTTGCCCCCGATTAGCCTCCCTCAATCGCACCCCGGGGCCGCGTGCGGGAGACAGAGACGGATGAGGTCCCAGGCTTCAGGGGCCACCTGGCTGCATCTGTCTGAGGAGTGCAGGCGCTCCGCTTCTCTTTCCTTCTGTATTCTGCTCCCGGCCTCCTCCTCTCCTTTCTCTCTCCCCTCTCACTAGGCCTGGAACGCTGCACTGAAGGGTGAGAGGTCGCGCTAATAGCCCTACTCCATCCACTCTCTCTCTCTTGCGCTCTCTCATACTTTTTCGATATCGTGCGGCCCCTTCATCATCTCTGCCCAGCCCACTGTCAATGCACTGTGTCTGATCCCTGCACTGGCAGCTCCTCTCATATTCTCCTTTCTTAGCACG
Organism: Gadus morhua; assembly: GCF_902167405.1. Taxonomy (NCBI): domain Eukaryota; kingdom Metazoa; phylum Chordata; class Actinopteri; order Gadiformes; family Gadidae; genus Gadus; species Gadus morhua. Next base: position 12,601,921 of record NC_044070.1, on the reverse strand, counting down.
TCCCTCCCTCTCTCACTGACAAACTCCTGTTGCCTCTCCATTTTTCCGTGTCCCTCCCTCTCTCTACGTCTCTCACACACAATCTCCTGTTTCCACTCCTTTTCTCCCTGTTTGACACTTTGGCCTATTGATCCGACCGGTGAATGGATTCCGATGATCCATACACCGGCCATACATGTATGGCAGCAGGTAATCACCCTAAGTACAGGCGGGTGAAAACCATAGTCACGTCCTACTCTCTGGGGGGACGTAGGACCTGTTTTCCCCTGATGCACCACAGAATGTTACATAAAGCCTATACCCCCCGCCCCATCCACCCCCACAACAACCATAATCAATGGAATGGATTGGAACATTTACTTGATTGGCTACCACGACAGTGTGTTATTTCCCTCTTCCGCTTGTGTCTTTTGAGGAACAGAAATGCTTTTGTTGAGGATTGATTGCATGTGTGATGGTAGTGTTGAACGGGCAATGTGTGTAACCTTCGACTACTGTTTAGATGACTTTAAATATGTCTATGGAGCCGATTCAAATTAGTTCCATGTACACCACAGATCGTTTCTCACGTTCTTCTGAAACACCAATACATTTTTTTATCAAACTTTAAACATTTACTGTTTATTGCAAGGGTTTAAAATTATATAATATTTTTGTTCCAAACTCTGTGCAGTGACCTTGGAGGGGAGAAAGAATTACAGCACCTAGAAAATGCACTTACGTTTTCATGACGCAAGCGATTAGACACCTTTTCCACTTTACCGTATCCAAAACGATAGCCGTTGTCAAGAATAGCTACAGAGCACAACAATTAATCGCTAACCATTGTTTAATATTGAGTCAACCCTAATCTCGCTAATAGTGAGAATTTCATTTTCACGCATCTATATAATCAACAGGGCAAATCAGGCAATAAAGTAACAATTTCCCATCATTATTCCAAACATTGCATATGCTTGCAACCAGGCAAGATTTCCGATCATTTCAAAATGAGTTTTTAACAGCATGCAGACAATAATCCTCTCCCTTGCATCACCAGCATAGTGGATACATTACATCACCCTTATATTATTTTGTTGTGATCACACATCTAAGAGAAAAGATAGTGGTAGAGTTTGATAAAGAAAAAGTGATGAAAAATGCCACCCCTTCCCCGAAACCCCTGTTTGAAGGAGAATATAAAAAGGCCTAGATGCACTGAAATCCATTCTTTCATTACGAGATCCAATAATTAAAATGGGATCAAACGGTACAGCATGACGCTCTATGACAATGGTGTATAAAACTGTAGCTTAACCGGTCAAACACTGAACAGTATAAAAATGATATGAGACAGTTGATGCTTGGAGAGAGAGAGAGCGAGAGAGCCCGAGAGCGAGAGTGAGAGAGAGAGAGAGACAGAACAAGCGAGAACGAGAGACAGAACGAGAGACAGAGAGAGAACGAGAGACGGAGAGAGAGAACGAGAGAACAAGAGGGAGACAGAGAGAGAACAAGAGAGAGAAAGAGAGAACGAGAGAGAGACACAGAGACGGAGAGAGAGAGAGGGAGTGAAAACCTCTCCAACGTACTCCGCCCTGTTATTCAGACTTAAATGCCATTCTCTGGGCGTGCCATTTCAAAAAAGACCTCAACCTTTTCCCTCAGACACCAGCTCAAAGTTAGCACAACACCCAGCAGGATGGCTGACAAGACGAGCTCTGCACGCCCGCACCGTGCGTCTATCGAGAGACGGCGCGTGCGCTTGTTTGATTCGCGGATAGCCCGAGGCCGGAAGCAAAATATCAAAACAAAGCTAGCGGCTGGTGGAGCGAATGAAAAAAACTGTCTGCGTCGAGACGGCTTTAACTGGGGCACAGTTGGAGGGTGAACTTTTGTTATCAAACTTTAAATTGAATCCCTCATCTTGCATTAATTTTCCTCCCGAGATGGCTTGAACTAGTTTTGTCCACAGATGTGAACTTTTGCTGATAGTTAAATTGGTTTCTTTTGCATAGGGACCAATCTAAAACAAACCTCAGACTTGTGCATAGAAATAGAGATCAGCCACTTTCAATTTCTGCGATGAATGGAGACGCGGTCGGCTTTCACTCAATAAAAAAGGCTGCGGTCCACTCATTGGCAATTCCGCAACCTCACAAATAAGTGCACCTCTGAATAACACGAGTGTGCGTGTGTGCTTCTGCAGCGACTCAACAGGCCTCCTTTCCCCGGAATAGAGTTCGAAACAAGAAATACTAAAAGTTCCTTTTGTTGCAGGGCGCCGGTCCAGAAACGACCACATCCCAAAGAAGCAGCACCAGTCTTTGGACTTCAATTTTCGCCCCAGCGTGCGGATCCTGCCCCCCCCCCCCTCCCCTCCCCCGCATAAGTGCTTTTCAATTAGGCGGAGCGGAGGGGAAGGCTGGGACCACCATCGGGCTGACAACCATCACACCAGACCGCGGCTGGCCCCGTGCGCCCGTGTGGCTCCTTTCACTCAACTTCTTTCCTTCCTTCTTCCCTTCCCACTGTTCCCTCACCCTCCCTTCCTTGTCGCACTCTCCCCTTTTTATTTCCGCCTCAAGGGCGCGAGGAAGGACACAGGGTACGAGGATGTGGGGTACCAAAGGGAGGAAGAAAAAAACAGACGGAGCTGGAAAATAGTAAATCAGAAGCTGTCAGGACGGAGCCCTCGTCAGTGCGGGGAGCGAGTGGCAGACGGACGTGCGGAGCGGCGTATCTCCAGCACCTGGCCGCTGCTGGCGGATTCACTCCCCAGGCCCAGGCGCCTGTCTGGGGTGAGGAAGGGAGAGGGGAGAGGGACGGCGGTATGGCTGACACCGTGACAGCATCACACGGCTTACTGAAGCAGACAGCCCGTGGAATTACCCCCGGACGATCGGCGAGCAGGGGCCCCGCGGACTAGCACGCACACACACACACACACACACGAGAACGCACACACACACACACTCAGACACATACGATGACATTCTCCCACACACACACACACACACACACACACACACACACACACACACACACACACACACACACACACACACACACACACATATGGATAATTCCAAATGACAGATTCTCTGCAGTACAGAAGTAGATCAATGGTTGGATGGTGGGCGGATGGGAGCTGGGGGGGTAAGAAGGTGTGGGATGAGTCTGACAATCAATGGCATGGCACTACCGCGGAAGGTTACAGCGGCCGGCCCCCTCTGCCGACGCTGCTGCTTTTCTGAGACGCGCTGTTGCCATGGCGATTAAAACCCATCATGCCAAGCAACAGGCTTACCTATCCAGCCAGCCGCCCTGGAGCCAGTCTCCGGGCAGCTGGTTCAGGGGGGGGTGGGGCAGTCTGCTACCTGGGAGTCACACACGCTGGCAGCGAGAACACAAATCGAGTGCAAATCAATAACCCAGCGGTAGGGGTAAGGGGGGAGGGGGCATGAATTTGCCTTTTTTCCGTGTTTCTTTCCGTTTCTTTAAGTCAGAGATAGAGGCTGGCACTAACAATAATGGCTTGGCAGACGCACTGAGTTTACAATTTCAGCCACTATTGACTTGCTGCCACGCGCAATAAGTCACAATCAGGGCCGGGTCTTAATTCTCCTGTAGCATAACCATTCAATTCCATTTACCTCAGTGTCCCCTGGACCATTAAGGATGACGCAACCTGCCCCCCCCGGTAATAGATTAAGGGTTGGGGGGGGGGGGGGGAGAGCGCCAGATATAACCTGATCGGGTTAGTCTGACAGACTGTGTTCCTCTGGCATGCCTCAGGAGGTCAGATGACAGTTTGGACAGTAATCGCTGCCCTGGCACTAACAAAAAAAAATTGATATTGACCCTGTAAATAGAGGCTCGGTATGACAGTTTCAGATGCGTGCACAAATCTATATTGACATCGGGGGGGGGGGCTTATTGGTAAGGTAGGGTTTAATAGAAATGTGTGCGGTACAGATATGCAAACACGTGATGCGAATACACGGCATAATGTGTGAGTCACGGTGTGTCAGGCCCTATAACTGCCATGATGTAATATATGTTCGGTCATGATTGGGTCATCTAGGTCTTGCACATACGCCTCATGAAGCTGAGAATGTCGCCATCCTGACCTTGCCGGGCACATCTCAGTATTCATGTAATCAACCGACACACCCACACAGACGGCGGTATCTTAACTGTAGAGAGCAGGACCGGTTTGTCTGAGTATCACGTAACACACAGGGTTTTTAAACAGGTGATGCTTGTTCAAAGATGAATATTAATAACGCGCCGTCGCTCAAAATCCCCGCAAATACGAGGCACCGCTTTTTGAAGAGCCTGATCTGTTTTCCCGGAGCAGAAGGAAAATAGGTTAGCTTTAGGTTGAGGGCTGTGATGTAAGGGAAGACATAATCTTGAATATTTTTAGCGTTGGCGTGTCAAACGTCCATGCACACGCGCTAATGAGGTGCAGCGCTAATACTAACTGGAGCGCGCCGAGGGGAAGATAAATAAATATCATTGAGTGACACTTTCACCCTGCGAGACACGTCCAAGTCAAGAGATCTAAGAGCGCAGAGCCCAGGCACACAACAACACATGGAAACATACACAGACAGACCGGTGACAAACAGACTAACACACACACAGGAAATCTGGCACACACAAACACACGCATACAGCCAAACACATACACACATACACACACACACACACACACAAACACACACCTACTCAGCCAGAAAGTATATCGCACAGTCTCTCTCTCTCCCTCTCTCTCTCTCACCACACACACACACACACACACACACACACACACACACACACACACACACACACACCACACACACACACACACACACACACACACACACAGACACACAGACACGACACACTAGAAAGACAAAACACCTCGGCAAACTTTTCCCTCCAAACTTTTCTCCCCTCCTCTTCCTCCTGCTCCACTCATTTGCTTTCCATTCTCACACTGCTTCTGTGAAACACCATTGAACTTCGTTGTTTTTTTTGCAACCCCCTCCCCCCTCCGGCAAGAAGGAAGAAAAAAAAAAAAACACAACAATCCAGACAGGAGCGTCTGCGCCCCCGCGCGCCGTCGTTTGAAACCGCCGCGCTGCGTTCTGCGGAGACGACACTCGCAAATCCCGGAAATAAAATTGAAAGGAGAAGACAGGGCAAAGTGATCCTAACAGACTACATAGCATGCACAGGATAGGGGGGATGTATGGGGGCGGGGGGGGGACATGATGGGTAGAGACAGGTGGAAGCAGAGAAAGGGAGAGACTGTGTGTATGTATGCGTGAGTGTGTGTGTGCGTGTGTGAACGCAAGTGTGTGTGTGAGCATTCGTGGGTATGTGTGTGTGAGCGTGTGTGTTTGTGTGTGCGTGTGTGTGTGTGTGAGACTGAAGCAGGTCAGAGAGCCCCCTATTGATCCAAAGTTTAATTAGTCATCAGATGCCTCTGACACCACCTCCTATCTGGCATGTGGAGACATCCCGCTCTGTGTGTGTGTGCGCGTGTGTGTGTGTGTGTGTGTGTGTGTGTGTGTGTGTGTGTGTGTGTGTGTGTGTGTGTGTGTTTGTGTGTGGTGTGTGTGTGTGTGTGTGTGTGTGTGTGTGTTGTGTGTTGTGTGTGTGTGTGTGTGTGTGTGTGTGGTGTGTGTGTGTGTGTGTGTGTGCATGTCTGGTGTGTATGCATGTGTGTATGCCTGTGTGTGTGTGTGTGTGTGTGTGTGTGTGTGTGTGTGTGTGTGTGTGTGTGTGTGTGTGTGTGTGTGTGTGTGTGTGTAGGTGTGGTTTGGGAAGGGGAGGGGTTATGGATGGAGTCTCAGGGCACTGGGTCCGACTTGGTGAGGCAATAGGAAAGAAATGGCAAGGTGGAATTGATTAAAAGAGAGTGAATGTGTGAGTGGGTGAGGGATTAAGTATGAGTAAGAGGAATGGATGGGATGGGAGGGGGAAGGTAGGGAGGGATACGGAGGCAACGCATTGAGTAGAAGCACGGATGGGTACGGAGATCAGAACAAAAATAATCGGCAGAGGATAACACAGAGTATGATGAGTGATTAATGAAGTCTAATAAAGTACCTTATGAACGTGTGAAAATGTGTCTCGGAGCCGAAGGGCAATGGATATATATGTAGCTATACGATGTCATCACATAACCACAGACTTAATGTGTGATACAAAATGTCAGAAAATTAAAAAGGGCAATGGTGATATATATTGCAGCTAGATGTTAGATGTAATTTCATTACCAAGTTGGTTCTACAGGGCCATGTAGGACAATAGAGGGACATGCATGGGGATGGGGTAGGTCAGGTGGTGAAGGGGTCAGGCTGAAGAGATCATAGCTCCTAGCATGAGGCCTCCAGGAAGTATTTAGGTCCAAGAGAGAGAGAGAGAGAGAGAGAGAGAGAGAGAGAGAGAGAGAGAGAGAGAGAGAGAGAGAGAGAGAGAGAGAGAGAGAGAGAGAGAGAGGGAGAGAGAGAGAGAGAGAGAGAGAGAGGAGAGGAGAGAGAAGAGAGAGAGGGAGAGGGAGAGGGAGAGGGGGAGAGAGAGAGCGGAGGGAGAGAGGGCGGGAGAAACAGAGAGGGAGAAACACAGAGAGAGAGAGAGCGAGAGAGAGAGAGAGAGAGAGAGAGAGAGCGAGAGCGAGAGCGAGAGAGAAATAGAGAGAGTGAGAGAGAGAGAGGGAGAGAGAGAGCGGGAGGGAGAGAGAGAGCGGGAGAAACAGAGAGGGAGAAACACAGAGAGAGAGAGAGAGAGAGAGCGAGAGCGAGAGCGAGAGAGAGAGAGAGGAGCAGACAGAGAGAGAGAGACAGAGACAGATGTGAGGATAGCCATGCCCCAATGCTCACCCATGCGTCCGAGGGGGTGCCGCGCGGCGCCGAGACGTCGTCCAGGCCGGCGATGGTGCCGTAGAGGGAGTGCGAGATGCACCGCTCTCGGTCGTCAGACAGCGAGCTCAGAGACTGCTCCAGCACCGGCGGGCTGCCAGGGGCCTCCTGGAGGGACAGGAGAGGGCCACGGACGGGGTTAAAAGGTGTGAGCCTCCAAAGGAGATGAAAAAATAGAGACACACACGGTTATTCAAACTCTCACACTGACTTATCGGACTTCCGCATGCAGACCCCCGCGTTGTGCGGGTCTCTGAGTAAACACGTCTTCTGAAAGCCACTGTGATCGATATTTGGAGGGAGGGGAGGAGGAAGAAGCAAGGCCTTACATCTCCGTGTCGGTATTTTCGGGCTCAGCAGTGTGAAACGGCTCTTACAGTTGAGCGGTCTGAGACCCATGGATTTCCCATTGCACCTATAGACAGCTGTCTCGGACAATGAGAGCCGCTAAATGGACCAGTGGCATTTGCCACCCGGTCGATGGGCCGCACCGCTGAGTACCCAGCCTAGTGTCCACTCGATGGCTGATGCCGCAGGTCTGGCCCGGCCTAGGACCCCACAAGTCCGCTCTCCACGAGCAGGTGTGTCAAAGGAAGATGTTTTGAAGCCTAGGCACCACAAAATAAATGGCAACATCTCTGCATGAGTACGCATGAGTCACCCAGCCCACCATTTACAAAATGGATGCATAGGACATACCCAAGGAAAGAGAATCTCAGAGCCATGTAATGATTCCCCCAAGACATGGATGGTGTAATGGTAGATAACGATGAGATGATCAACTTTCTTAGATTATTTGTTTTGAAAAAAACTTTTACTTTTAACTTTTTATTGAAAGTAACGAACCAAGAAGGATACATAAGATCTCTGACCATCTGGATCTGATAACAAGTACCGACTAATGAAGGAATCAGCTAGCTCGTTTTTGGGTGGAGGTAATTCTGCAATCTCAATGTTCGATGACTCACTTTAGAATTAATAAGCACTTTTCCTTTGCCTTCTGCATTTAAAATATGGACATTAAAAATAAATCTGCTAAATAGAAAATGTTTGCCATGTTCTGTTTAGCATTTTTTTTCAAGTTAGTGCTTTCAAAAAAATAAATGAACCGTGTTCCTTTTAAATGAAAGCATTACCATCATAAACACTTGCTAATAATAATGGGTTGTATCATAATTTAATGGAAATGTCTGGCATCCTGATATTGAACAGCTGAGAAATATAATTGCAAATTATGTAAAATGGTTTGATGTGCAATTTGTATGCAAGCGACGTGTTTTACTTTTAGAGAAATATATCATGTTGTTTTTATGGGTCTTTGAATGGCCATCAAAGTGGAGGGAGAAAGGAAGATTAAAGAGAACAACACTTACCCAAGGAGAGGAGGAGGAGGAGGAGGTAAGAGGAGGAGGGATAAGAGGAAGACAAGGATGAGGAATAGAGGAAGACGAGGAAGAGGAGGGTGAGGAGTAGGAGAAGTTGGAAAAGAAGAAGAGGAGGAGGAGGAGGAGGAGGAGGAGGAGGAGGAGGAGGTTGGAGGAGGAAGAACAGGAGTAGGAGAAGTGGCAAAAAGAAGAAGAGGAGAAGGAGGAGGAAGATGATTAGGTGGTGGAGGAGAAAAAAGGACAAGAGAAGAGAATAAAACTAACCATGAAAATGTTCATAGGGTGATTTGAGTGCTGTGAAGGTGATCCTCTCCCCCTAGTTTGGTGTGGGGGCTGCTGCGCTGGGAGCAGGCGCCCAGAGACAGGGCTGCCTGCCTGGGGGATTTATCGCCTGTTTAATATAAACGAGTGCTCTAATGAAGTTTGGAGCGCAGGACTCTTATCTGACCAGTGTTTGGTTAGGAAGTTAGGGTGGTGTGTGTGTGCGTGTGCGTGTGCGTGTGTGCGTGCGTGCGTGCGTGCGTGCTTGCAAGAGTGAGTGTGTCGCACTTTGTTGACTTGCATGTTTATGGGTAGTAAGTGAATGCATGTGTAAGCCTGTGTGTGTGTGTGTGTGTGTGTGCTTGCGTGCATGCGTGCGTGTTTGTGTCCGTGATGTATGCATGTGTGTCCATGTAAATCAGAAGTACTACGGGTCACTCCAATTACAATCAGGTCCATTGCTCCTGCCAGCGTTAGTATAAAAACCACGGCTCCACCTGATTTAGACTCAATCAGTTTCATTTGGAAATGAAGTTGTTTTTTTTTCAATGCGCTCTCTGTCTCCTAACCTTTTGCTTATTTGTAATCACTGCAGAGAGAAAAAGAAAGAGCGAGAGAGCGACAGTGCGGGCAAGAGAGAGAGAGAGAGAGAGAGAGAGAGAGAGAGAGAGAGAGAGAGAGAGAGCAAGAGACAAGGAGGTGGTGATCTGGTTGAAAACACCATTGGAACATGTAAAGAAAGAAAAGAACGATTCACAAAGGAAAATGCGTTCAGGAGCACATTGAAGCAAGGTACATGCCATGATAAGAAAAGTACCCCATACGGAACATGCCAATTTTTCTTTCTCTGCAAGACAGGGAAATTGAAAGCTGCAGACACGTTTAAAACACGGCCTAGCCTTGTCTTACAGCAAATTGCCGACATGAAAGGAGTTGCACGCCAAAATGGAAGCCCTGGCATCCTACAGTTAATGTGTCTAGTCGTGGTTAATACGTTCTCTCTTTGTTCCTGGTAATCATTTGTTTTTATCATCTGGAAATGTGACTCTTGAATACTGACTTCTGCCCCATCCCCGACATTTAACTCAGCACATGGAGACTTCTTTTGAAGCGTTAAACAGGGCTTCTGGACTAGCTCAATCTATAAGAGCTATCGTCTGCTTCCATATATATACAAATATATATAGATATATATATATATATAACCTGGAGCTTTAAACGTTTAATTCAGGCAATTTGTAATAAATATATGAGCATGCGCGTGTATCTCTCTTGATGATTTAGTTCTACAGGAGTGTTTCCTCTTTTATCTTCGTCTTTGTCTTTACAGAGGTGTGACTACTCCCTTGCTACCTTCCTCCACAAGCACCACCCCCCCTCCTCCACCACCACCACCACCACCCCCCCGACCCCCAGCGGCCGCTTCATCCATCTTAATCTAGTCATTTTCAGTGGATTATCCTGTTGACTTTAAGGAAAGGTGAGAGCACGGTGGTTCACACTGAGCACGGTCAAGACTTCAGCTCCCAGTAGGCTTGCTAAGCCTGCATATGCACGTGCCTGTGTGTGTGTGTGTGTGTGTGTGTGTGTGTGTGTGTGTGTGGTGTGTGTGTTGTTGTGTGTGTGTGTGTGTGTGTGTGTGTGTGCGTGTGCGTGTGTGTGTGTGCACCCATGACACTTTTTCCCTCACCGGTTCATCAATGACCTTAAGAACTTATTGAGGTAGAAGAGGCAGCGTGTTGTTGACAGGGCGGGTTATAAGCTGTCAACCACGTCCAATAAGGTCTACTTGGTACACTTCCTGCAATCGAACCCCAACCCCCCTTCCCCCCGAGCCACAGACCGTTGCCATGGCCCTAATCCAGTCAACCTTCACCGTAACGCTGTGATTGCAGCCCGTAAGATGCTGCATCCTGCCTCAGGAAACACAAACATGCCGCTTCGCGAGAATCTAGCCAGCACCTCCACAAAAATACTTATATATAATATATAAATACTTTTTTTTTATCCGATTGGATTTTGTACTACAGCCCAAAGGCAAATACCTCAACCACATTGACACGGGCACGGACAGCTGGACTTGTAGATGGCCCTGCAGACAGCAACGGCGGTTTAGAGAGTCAGTTAAAAGGAAAGATCAACGCCTTGACCCTCCTACGTCAGGGGACCAGGGTTATAGGCCCGGCCGGGGTGGTTACGCGATATGCACGGTCGCTCCTTAACATGATGTCACGTTTTGTCTTTGGTGTTTGGATAAAGACTGTGTAATTAGTTATTACGATAGGGGAGGCTAGTATTGCTACAAACCCACCACCCATTGAATAAGCATGTACACTCACTCACTCACTCACTCCTTCACTCACTCACTCACTCACTCACTCACTCACTCATCACTCACTCACTCACTCACTCACTCACTCACTCACTCACTCACTCACTCACTCACTCACTCACTCACTCACTCACTCACTCACTCACTCACTCACTCACTCACTCACTCACTCACTCACTCACTCACTCACTCACTCACTCACTCACTCACTCACTCACTCACTCACTCACTCACTCACTCACTCACTCACTCACTCACTCACTCACTCACTCACTCACTCACTCACTCACTCACTCACTCACTCACTCACTCACTCACTCACTCACTCACTCACTCTTGTCCGGACTACATTTCCCTATTATCAGGTAATCCAATGACCATACATTCCAACCGAGGCCTCTACCCAGCAAACGTGCGTCTTGAGAACACTCAATACACTTTGGACACAAATCCAACTAATGTAACAGCGAGATTGATTTACAACAATCCCCGAGACTTAATCTCACTGCTCGACCCACACTGTAACCCTAAGCCTATGAAAATAATAACGATATCCGATAACTTTGCGGTTTTGCAAGTTAGCGGTAATCATGCGACCCATCGACCATGATGTTCGGCGCACATGTGCAAAACGTGCTTATACATAGTGTACTGAAGCACATTGCCTATAATCACCCTGCAATTCGCACATATGACACCCCTCCACCTGAGCTCCCCGACCCACCCAGGTAGGCGGATCCCACCGCCGGGACCGTTCATAAACACTTGAGGCTTCCACCCCCCCCCGAAGCACACACTCCGGTCCGCGAGAAGCTGTGCCGTGCGGCCCACTCAGCAGGCTGATTCAATATATTATTCCCTCTATTGGTCCTATTGAGTTTCCTCTGCCGCTCCCTAAATGAGTTAGGCCCTCCGAGAGACAGCTGGGGAATACGGACGAGGAGGAGGAAGACTGGGAATTGATTTCTGTACTTAGACCATCAACTTTCCCCACACAAAATGAACTCCACCTCCCAGAGTGCAATTGTGCACCTCACAATAAACACACACACAAATACAGACACAGGTACGCAGTACCAGCGTGTATGTAACGCATGAATCACTCGTGCTCACGATGACACTTAGGGGGGGAAATGGGTCTCAGTGGCGTTCTTGTTGGGATCTAATGGCGGCCGGACCACTCGCCCATTACGGTGTTATGAGATGAGGTCGAACACAAATCTCTTGTTGCGCCCTCGTCTTCCTCTCTGTTGTTGGGGGGTGGGGGAAGTAGATGGGAGTTACACTAATGCTTTAAGGTCTCCCGGCCTCACTCTCTCCCAGTGGTGGTCGGCTCCAGACTCAATACTAATAAAACCATAATTTACTTGGCCGAGGTCTGATTGATAGCTCTCCTCCGAGCCCTATCGATCAGCGCTCACTCCGGCGCCCGGGGATGGTCTTTTGTTTGGCCAGCCACTTCCTTCCCACTTGTCTCTTTGCATAAACATTCCCTTCGCCGAATTAAAGCGATGCATAACCCGTGGCATTAATTACAAAGAGGCTGTCGGTGGGTGTGCCGAACAGGCATCTCTGCGGGCCGGAGTAGGAGTCGGATCCCGATCCTCTTTTGTCAGCAGGTGTTGCCGCCAAACAACACTGAGCCCCACCCTCTGCCCTGCCATATTACATCGAACACCTTTTTGATTTAGTTTTTTATCTTTGCTGTGCTCGCAGAATGCTAGGCTATTAGCATGCTGCTAAGGTGTGCGGCTTTGATCTTCCAAGGTAGCCGTCCCCACTGCCGTCCCCGCCTCGCAACGCTAACACAACGCCGTTCTCTCTGCGTTGTGCCTGACCAACGGGGGGCCCCTGTCATCCCCCCGTGGGGGCCCCATGCGGTTCTTAACCAGTCCGTCCGGCTCCATCCCTTCAAAGGCATCGACGTTCATTAGAGGTCCACTCCTGCTTTCTCTCCGCTCTCAGACCTCTCCACTGCAGAAGAACGGCACACACATTTACCACTAATGGACCCTTAGCCTGCCAAGGAAATATGACAGCAGCCCTAACAAGTTTTTACAACAAAATTAAAATAAAACACACACACACACACAGAGGGCATTGGGTTGCTGCCGTGTCTTTGCCACTGGATTAAGAAAGCAGAGAAAAAAAAATCAAGTCACATATAAAATAAAGCCTTTTGCATTTGCCTAAACTCAATTGTCGTCCCTGCAGCGCCTCCTCATCCCGATAATTAGATTTCAGTGTTTCACTAATTAAGGGTGGCTGAACTCAAAACTAATTTCAAGTGGTCAAGCGAAAATAATGCTTAACATCACAGTTTTGTGTTTCACGCCTTCAAAGCTGTGTAAGCATGTTTCTGCCAAGACGTGCAAAAAATGAGGAATAAAGAGAGGGGAAAAAAGAAAATTGGAAGTATCTTTCATTTCATTAAGTGGAATCAAAGAGTCGAGGGGAGGGGGTACAGCGAATGTGTCTTAAGGATTAAAGTGATAACCGTGCCAGCTCCCCAGGCTCTAAGCTCAATGTATTATCATGAGGAACGTAAAGCAGAGCGAGGCAATGATAAAAATAGTAGAGACTGTGAAATTCAACTATCGATAGATACGCAAAGCGAAGATAGTCTCTCGCTTTGGGAAAGTTGCGAAAGGGTTCAACGCGCCGGTACAGATTTTGCAGAGCAAAGCAGAAGCGTCATTTAGACATTTAGACATTTTTGAGTGCATATCATGATAAAATTAATCAAAGATCAGAATGCAATGGCGACTACACATGCAGATGGAGAACCAGAGTGAGATGCATCTGTAATGTGTGTCCATGACATACAGTATATCATTTAAGAAGTGTTTCAGCATTGTCCAGCCCTTATGGTAAGGCAGTTATAAGTGTAGTGGTTTTGAAAAACGTTCTCAGCACTGTACTCCCTGAGATCTATCTGATAACTTAATATGCATTGGGGAATGCAAAGAAAAAGTACATTACTGTGGTATGGTACAGAAAACAGTATCAGTCTGGAACTGGTCAAGTAGTGTGCAGGGAAATGTGTAACAAAATACTGTCTACTCCATAAAGATCCTTTAGTTGAGCGACGTCAAGGGACAAATCAAATTCAGAGAGTGCAAATAAGATGACTGAAGCTGGACACAGAGAAATGATGAGCATTCGGAGAAGCGGGCGGGTAAAATTAATAGAAGCGAAATTACTTTTTCTGAGAATATATGTGATTGCTTGCACGCACATGGCCATGCATTAGTGGAACTGAGATATAGAAAGAGAAATTACCATGTCCGCCCCAAAGCAGGGGTTGAAACTTGAACGCCTCAAACAAATTGCCAGCGACCAATCATATCACATGACTATCTGGGTCACCGTGAAGCTTATTCAAAAACCAGGGACACCAGGGCGCACCCAGCAGGCGGAATGTGTATTCTCCCACTTATAAAGAACCTCTCCGTTCTAAAACGTGAGGCAGACGCCATTTGGGAAAACACTGCGTATATCACATACCATCCAATTTATAACATAAAAGCGCACAACGAAAGAGCATACTCTTTTTGTTTTTCCACT
>NC_044070.1:12539977-12582477 GCF_902167405.1 Gadus morhua | reverse complement strand
TTGCAAGTTTTTTCACATAATGGGTAGCGAATGTCCAGTTGTGCTAATGGTTTTAAAATGTGTTCAAATGTACTCAGAGAAAGCCCTCACATTCTTCCCCATTGCCCTCGGAGCATATACCCTGCTTCCCGGCGTTGTACTTGTTAACGACGCACTGGATAAAGTGATACTTCACCCCACACCCTTACCCTCATTCACTGGCATTCAGGAACAATTGAACAAGGAAATGGCCTCTAATGAAGCCAGAGAGGGGAGGGGGGAGGATTTTAAATTGGCATAATAATATTACTGCATACTGATGGGGTCCTTCATAAAAAGATATACTTAACAGGAAAAGCCAACAACAGTCTGCTAAACATTTTCCCTGGCAGCAACACCATATCAAAAATTGATTGTCAATGATAAAATGTTATGCGGCAATGTAAAATATAAAGGCCATGCTTCACATCGTTCAGTCCACAGTGGACTTACTGTAAGGTAAACCTTACAGTGAGGTAATGAACGATTAGTTAGCATTAGTTAATGCAGAAGTGAGCATTAACTAATGGTTAACTAATGGTCTAGTTATCCTTTACAAATAGTCTCCATGTTAACTAATAGTGTTAATGTTTACTGATGGTCATCATGTTCACATTTAATAAAGTATTAGAGTATACATTATTTAATAAACCCTAACCCATACCCACTAATCGTAACCCCTATGCTGATGCTATATAATTTGAATAAAGGCAGTAACTAATGTTAATTAAAGTCTAACAGATGTACCCTTAGTGTCAAGTGTCACCGGTGGACTCGAGGGTCACTTGCCTTGCAGGCCGCGCCGCCGTTCATGATGGACTTGACGAAGATGCCCCAGGTCGTCCGTGGCTCTCCTTGGAGCGGTTGCCCTTGACGCTGACCCCCCAGGCCGGCCGAGCCCGACTCACTCAGAGGGATCTCAAAGGTCATGAACTCCCGCGTGCCGTCGGGCGTCAGCATCAGGTCCTCGTCGTCCTGGCTGCTGGCGGTCAGAGAGGAGGAAGAGGAAGATAGAAAGCGACCGGTTAGCTCTGTTGTACTTGTGACTTGATGCTTTTATGTGGACGAAAGTTTTAGATTTATGTTAACCCACAAGCCCCCCCTTGCAAAAATACAAAATCATTGCTAAATTGACGTTTAAATCTGAAAACGTATTGCTCCATAACTTGTTTTGGTTCCCATATGCCTTTCCCTGGACGCCGCCTAAGCCCAACATATTAGGGATACCACTTACCCCCTACCCGCTGTGCGTGTGTTTAGCGACATAACGTTCAACGGGGAAACGGTAGACACGGCTGTGTAGCGCGCCGATAGAGGCTAACCCAGAAGTCAATACCGCCCGCTAAACAACAGCACAGCGCCCAATCAGTGGAAAGGAATGAGAAGGGACCCCCGGAGAGGCAGGCGGGCAGGCCTCAGGTAGAGCGTGTTGAGGAAGGGGGGGTGGCGAATGTGACGGAGAGCTCTGGCGTGCGTTTCACCGCTGTCGATTTCAATTGGCCGTAGCGTCCGGGAGAGCTGCTGGGTTTGGTTTCTGTGGCCCGGCGCCCTGCGGGAGCAGTGGCTGGCAGAGGGCTGTCGGTGTGTGGAGCAGCGTGGATGTGGAGGGTGGAGTGAAGGGGGTTCCTTGGGAACAGCAGGTAGCAATTTGACGCTGAAACAACCCTGCCTCCCTTATGTGTTGAGGCAATACTGCTTTGAAGGATAATTTGTGGCACCTGGGTTGATCAGTGGCACCAGACATTGCCCCCGCTCCGCTTCTGCTACTTCTCAGGAGCACAGCCTTACGTTTGAAATGCTAGGGGCCTTTCGTTGTGAGCGCCTGTTGTTGTTGGTGGTGGTGCTCATGGTACTGTGAAGCATTGCATGCACACACACACACACGCACACGCGCACACGCACACACACACACACACACACACACACACGGTTCCGCGGCAGGTGAGACGTGCCGGTTCATTGTCCAGGGCCAACAGACCACATTGAGATCACTTTGGACGTAAAGCAGTCCATCATCAAAAAAACCTCCCCCCGTCCCAAAGAAAAGAAAACACTCCATACATTCAGCCAGTGGCTTGCAAACTATGTCTTTGATGTAAATAAATAAAATAACCCTAAAGCAGCAGGGATCAGGGCTGGATTCCGTCTGACTTTCAAACCTTTATGAAACCAAAAGCAAACAGCGAGTATGGAGAACGCGCTAACAGCACAGGGGATAACACCAACGACATCAAAGCACTGGCAGTGTGGCTCGTGTTTTTCTTTACTCGTCTTTTTCTTTAATGGCTTGGCCTGATAAATGAGAGCGGGTCTGGTAGAGATTTGAGAAAAACATTTGCCGAAATGATTTCCATTCACTGCTCTACAAAAACTTTTGAACAGCGAGCCAATAGCCAAGCCCCCCTCCCCCCTCCATCACCTCCAAACTAGAAATAAAGAAAGGAAGTTAGAAAAGAAAGAATTAAGTACAAAAAAGAAAGGATGTAAGAAAGTTATCCACAGTTGTTCTTTAAACTAACAAAAGCGTCTTTAAGCAAGGCAGTGGAGGGGCCAAAATAACAATGGCTCTAACCACAGTAATGTTCAGAAAGCTGGTTCCAATGAGCCTTCTAAAGCACGTCAGAACGTGAGTGCAGGACGGAGAGCCGCGTGCAGAGGCCAGCCTATAATTGGTTGGCCGGAGAGTGCTGAGGCTGTGTGCGCAGCTAACGCCATGGCAGTGAGGTTCACATTGAACAATAGCAGGCCAGCGTGAGCACTCAACTCAGAGCCCGTGCTGAACAAATACCTTTATTTAAACACACTTGCGTCACCGCGGGCAAGCAGATGTAATTACCCACACTGCGGACCGAGCGTGGGCGTGTGCGGTCCTCAAAGTCTTATGCGCGTGCCACTTCATGTGCGTACACGTGCAGCAGTGTGCATCCACATGCATTCCCTGTGTGCATAGGGACACACACACAACAGCAGCCTAGTGCAGATGCAAACGCATGTACATCGAGAAGGACACACACCTTCTCCTCAGGCTCAGACAAATACACACGCACGCGTGTGCGCGCACAAAGGAGCACACCCGCACGTCTATACAGATGGATGGCGGCCAGGTGTGTGCCCTTCACAGCTGCCTGAATAAAAGGAGAGCTAGATGGAATAGAAAGCTAGAGATAGAGCCCGCGTGGCTTTAGATGTTTTCTCATTCTCCTGCAGCTCAGCAGTTATTAGGATGCAGCCGTGCGTTCAGGTGCAGGCACTTTTCAACACCTTTAGACCCAGACCCCGTAACTTCCTCTGCTGAGTAGCTCTCTCCCGACTCTCGTTCTCGCTCCCTTGCTCTCTCTCTCTCAATTTCTGTCTTGATTTTGGTTGTTTTGCTTTTTTCTTTCTTTAAGTTTGTCGCCTCCCCTCTTACTTTTCTTCCCCTTTCTTGTTGGCAGCACAGCTGTCTCTGTGACCCCGTAAACCACCCTCCTTGTGACACCACACACACACACACACACACAACACACACACACACACACACACACACACACACACACACACACACACACACACACACACACACACACACACACACACACACACACACACACAGTGTAATGCTCGCATGACTGGGTCCTTTTAGCGTGTACAGGCCATTGGAATTCATCTAATCATTGTGCATGTCAAACCTTTGGGCCCCCGCAGCAGAAATCACCCACTCTGATCTGGGCGGACTGCAGAGTGCTCATCCAGGTGAGGGAGGCGGCCAGGCAAAGCAAATAGCGATTGTAAAACAAGCATCGACAGCTCGTGTTCGCCATTGTCTCAGGTTTCAGTGGCCAAATGTCCTGGTGTGTTTCAGCGCTGTTGACTTAGGATCACAGGACGCGAGGGTTAGCTCACCCAACCCGCTGGGTCAAGCTAGCGCACTGGCTTCACCGTTACCATCGTTGCACAAACATATATAATATATGATACATTTTGGGATGAGTGCACACAGGCTGCGTGCGTCATCGCCGCGGATCAGTTTGTATCTTTAATCAAGACTTTTATTAATAAAACGGCCATGAGTTACGTCTCCCAGTCGGCTCTCAGCCAAGCGGATGAAGACGGTAATAAATTGACTGCAGACTGGGCTGTCCACAATTTTGTAAATGTTGTGTTTGTCTGTGTGCACGTGGGAGAGTGTGTGTGTGTGTGTGTGTGTGTGTGTGTGTGTGTGTGTGTGTGTGTGTGTGTGGGGGTGCTTGTGTGTGTGATAATGGATGTACGTTTATCATAGTGTGCATGAACACAATTACAGTAGATATATTAGAAAGTATGTGTAAAAGGTGGGTTGCTTTGGCTGTGTTTGTACGAGTGTGTGTGTCTGTGCGTGTGTGTGTCTGTATGCACGCTGTGCTCTTCCCAAAAATGATGACAGAATAACCACCCACTCAGAGCTGGGTTCCGGGAACGGCTGGGGCCGAGGCAAGCGGAGAGCAGTGTAACATTTTCATCAGACAGGAACCAGCGGCTGGCGGCCAAGAATGAGTTTGTCAGCCCGCCTGACAGGCCCGTTGCACCAATTCCTGCTCTGCCAGCCCTGGTATATATACGACTCCTTCTCCACGGCGGAGGAGATAAATAAAGAAAAGAGAGAGAAAAAGGAGAGCGAGAGAGAGGTCTCTATTGTGCAGTGCTTTACAGTATGACCCCGGGCAAAGCGAGTGTTTCTCAAGACCTGCCTCAAAAAACGAGGTAGAGGCAGCTCTCTTTACTGGAGCCACACAGTCTTAACGAAGGTTGAATGGAAGTAATGGGCTTACAACTGCCGCTTGAACCCCCTAGAACTCCATCTAGGGACTGTTTGGCTCGAGTGGTAGAGTTGAGAATAAATATAAAAATAAGAGGAACGCACCAACTTTGTTAGTGAACCAGGTTAAGGAGAGAGTGCACACATTGACATCTGTGATTAATTTGGACGGGGGGCTGTCGTTCCACCCCCGTTTCGCCTCGAAGCCCCCCCCCCCCCCCCCACGTCCACCACCACCACCCCATGGTTTCTAATCACCATGGCCCGTGTGTCACCTGCTCTCGGTGGGTCATGCCTAGTCAAGTCTCAGTCGGCCCATCACACAGATGGCCGGTCCCTTTCTTTAACTATCTCTCGCTCGCTCGCCTTCTCTCGATCTCGCCGTCTCTCTCTCTCGCTCCGTCCTAACCAATGCAGTCACAGTCCATTATGGGAGCAGGTTTCCTTTTTTTTTATTAATTAACATTGTGGCGGCCTGGCTCCCATTCATTACGGCCTTTTGTGACTGGGTGGTCGGGTGGGGAGGAGGGGAGGGGCATAGGGAAAGATAGACCCAGGAGAGAGGCGACAAAGGAGGGATGAGGGAGGGAGAGGTGTACGGCACAGAGATCCAGACTAAATGGGACCTCTGGGTTTTTTTCCGGTTTTATTTCTAGCCCGCTTAACACTGTTCACCTTGCTAACGAGGGAGGTTGTCTCTGTGTGTGTGTGTGTGTGTGTGTGTGTGTGGTGTGTGTGTGTGTGTGTGTGTGTGTGTGTGTGTGTGTGTGTGTGTGTGTGTGTGTGTGTGTGTGTGTGTGTGTGTGTGTCTGTTTCTGTGTGCGTGCATGTGTTTGTGCGTGTGTGTTCTCTCAGGAAGAAAAAGGAGACAGAGCAGGAGGTAGGACAAAAAAAAGGGAAAGTGGAGAGGCAGACTAGAGAAAAGGCCCAAGATAGAAACGAGCGGGGGCAAACCGGGGAGCAGGGGAGGGAGAATGAATCACAATTACATCCATTCAGACGCACCCCGGAGTTCTGCGCACATCACCGCCTAAAACAATTAACAGGCCTGGAAACTTATTTTCATACTCGTCGCAATTTGGGGCTCCATAAAGGTCAGTGGAAATGAATTACAAAGAAGGACTCAAAGAAACCAGCCAAGGGTGTAATTGCAAAAGTACGGCATGCATTATAACTAATTTCGACGCAAATTTCTTTTGGATGAATTTTCTGCTTATCATGACTTGGGACTGAAGTGAATTATAAACACTTAAAATAGAAACTAAACATCGTTAATTTGATCATGGATCATGCGTGTCCTCCATCATTTGTTAAGTCTGGTAATCAGATCAGATATTCATTAGATGAATGTTATTCATTGGATTTTCGTTTGATGAACAAACAATTCTCTCTCTTATACTCCTGGGAAAGGCAGTGAAGTACAGTTAGTGTTTTATGCATGTAGACATAAAGGTTCTCTGAAAGTAAGGTCTGTTTGTCTATTCAAGTCACTGAACGATGGCTGGGTTGTGAGAACATTCTGGAATAAAGGCCAGGGGATTTCTGCACAATCCACCATCAGTGAGAAGGAACATACCATAGTATTTAGTGAGCCCTGTATGAGACTGTGCCTACAAGTACAACATGAAGGGCAACTTTCGAGCAAGGGGGTGCGGGGGGGGGGGGGGGGGGGGGGGGGGGGGGGGGGGGGGGGGGGGGGTTGCCAAAGCAAAAGAAGCGGCAAAATAAAAGCCAAGAAAACTGGTGGCGCGTATGTGCTGTTCATGAAGCAGATGCCACCCATTTCAAACTAATGGTGGATAAAAACTGCTTGGATATGTCCAACTGCACACTTCAATGCTATTATGTGTTTGGAGACAGACGCTGCAGCCCCCACGGGAGAGCGAGCGTGACGCCGTAAGTGGGCTTTAACTACCTTGTTTATCAGCGTAGCACAATGCCGCGCCGCGGACACACGTTTTTTGCTGTTTTTTTATTTTTTTGCCGTTTTCACCACAACCCGAACAGCAAGTGTAATTACGGCAACAGCTGCTGAAAAAAAGGAGAGAGAATGAGAGAGAGAGAGAGAGAGAGAGAGAGAGAGAGAGAGAGAGAGAGAGAGAGAGAGAGAGAGAGAGAGAGAAAAAAAAAAACGTGCTAAACGAAAACAGGTGGCGTCTGTGTAACACGCTTGGAAAGCGCTAAGCGGCCGGGCGCATTGTCTTCCTGCATCGCCTCTAATTATGAAAGAGCGTGTTGCTGAACTCCATCTTGCACTTTGATCGTAAACCCGCTTTAGAGTCCAATTAACAGTGCGGAGGAGACACATCAGCGAGGGGGGAGAACTAAAAAGTGAAAGCGAAAGGTGAAAAGTGTGTGTGTTTTTTGGGGCGGGGGGGGATTTTATTCTCCACACTTTCAAGATTAGAGCACGCAAGGAGAAGCACACAGATATAAAGCTTTTAGGAGCCACCTTGGCTGAAGTGTTCCCGGTATAAAGAAAGGCTTTTTGGCAGCAGGGAGCGGTTAATGGCCGGTAAAATGCTGGATCTCTCATCCCTCTCCCTCCCCTTGCACTGTTATTTTCAAAGCCCTTCCCTTTTGGTGTAAAAACGGGGGTGATCGCAATGCCACCCCGAGACCCAACTGTGCCTCTCCTTCTTGCAGAGGACACCTTGAACTCTGGCTGTTCTGAAGGACACCCCAAATGTCACACACTTGATGCCTTGCCAGAGATCTTTTTTCTACGTTAGGTTT
The DNA here is from genome assembly GCF_902167405.1 of Gadus morhua. NCBI lineage: Eukaryota > Metazoa > Chordata > Actinopteri > Gadiformes > Gadidae > Gadus > Gadus morhua. The sequence goes on along the minus strand of NC_044070.1, from coordinate 12,574,949 downwards.
AAAGTGAAACTATTTTATTAATTTCAGAAATCATCTCAGTTATGTCATTCCATTTTTAAAACTCTAAGCAAAAGGGTAAGATGGCACACCTCCAATTATCACCTCCAGCCCATTCAACAGATCTCACATGAATCTCATCTCCCCTTTCTTTCAGTTGCTTACTGGAATTTACGGGCACAGAAGTGCTAGGGTGTGTAAAAAACGACACATTGCAATAAAAGTTCACTATTTCAGATAAGAATTCTACCTTCAGCACATTGTTAGCAAAATGCAGAGAGCCATTACCTCATGTGAGTGGTGGGGCAAGAAAAAAGGCATTAGTCTAAAAGGTACCTAATTATATTAACAGCAGAGATGTCATTTTCTCTGGCATGGCTGTAGATTTAGTGGAACCGGGAGACAGTTCATCCCATTCCCACCTTTTCACACAGAGATTCTGCTTAGTGTTAAATTGAAGTTTCCATAAATGTCATAATTGTAAGTTAGCTTGAAAACAAAATGGCCACCAAAACGAACAAAACATATTTGCACCCGTTCCTTTTTGTTTGAAATTGATCGTTATATACTAAAATGCATTTCTTCACTGTAAGAATAGTACATGGTATGAATAGCACATGGTATGAAGTGAAAAGTCTAGCCAAAATATTGGCTGAAGAACTCATGTAGGTTACCTTCATTTTTGGGTTGATTCATAATCATACCAGTGCATGTCACTCCTTTTGTTCTGGAGTGTAGCCTTGTTATCAGAGTTTCCCGTTTGAGTTTGACGTTGCAGCGAAGTCACTGAGGTATGACGCCATTATAGGAGTCTCTCGTTGATATCAGTTGCCTACAAAGAAGTGTGTGTGTGTGTGTGTGTGTGTGTGTGTGTGTGTGTGTGTGTGTGTGTGTGTGTGTGTGTGTGTGTGTGTGTGTGTGTGTGTGTGTGTTTGTGTGTGTGTGGGGAGGATGTGTTTGGCTTTGTATGTCATTTGCCATGTAACAAGTCATTTCTCCCTCTACCGACCCGGTAAATAGATCTCTGGAGCCAAAGGGATCAATGCAGCTTGGTGCTACGGTAGAAAAAAAAGCCTCAAAGACACAAATCCTAGGGGACTCACGGATGGTAGCGCTGCCGTAACCACAAGCAACGCAACAAAAGACAACATTGTGAGACAGAGGGGAGGGAGTGTCTGACAAACTTAAGCGATACCATCTGCATTAAATAATTGTTTTAGTTTTCTCTTTGCTGGAAGAGGAGCCCTGCTGCCCAAGTTCAGCAACAAAGCCCAGCTCTTGTTTGGATATCTGAACCTCTTCTAGGGAACAGTTTTTTCATTCCAGATCTTTTTGATCAACATCAACAAGGAATTATATTAATAGGTTTGTCACAGCTGCAAACGCGTTCAAACGGGCAGATTCTGATTGCTGCTATTATAGTTCAACGACGGGCCACCGTATTAGTTTTGCTGTTGGGGAGAAGGGGGGAAAAAAAAGGAATGAAAAGGGGCCAGACCGGGCTACATTTCAGAGAGACAGGGCTGGCTCGGGCTGGCGCTTGGCTGGTGCTTGTGAAATGGGCCATTAGTTCACTGTAATCGTCAGCCATGTTGTCACGCATTCGTCCCGCCCGCCTCCCGCTCTCCTTCGCCCCAGCCATAAATTTGGTTGTCACATCAATCAAGGGGCCCGAATTAATTGCGCAATTAAGATTCTCATTGCTTGGCAGATATGGCTACTAATGGATGGGCGACAAGTGTGATATGATCATAAAGAGGGGTTTTAACGCACTGTTTAATTGCTCCTCCGCGATCCACGGGGCTCGGGCCGTGGCTCTGCACATCCATTTGTTCCTCTTTAGTTTGTATTAAACCGCACCAAAAATAATAAAAAAAGTACATAAAAACAGCTCAATGAAACGATCCGTCATCAGACGGCAGGGCCGTTATTGGGACGGTGAAATGAGAAAATGAGGGATATTCGGGCTAATCAGGTTCACATTGTGTGAGATTTAAACAGGATGAGTGGTTTTACAAAGAAGGTGGCCCTCAGACGTCTGAATGTGTGTGTGTCTGTGTGTGTGTGTGTGTGTGTGTTTGTGTGTTTTAGATTGTGATTATGTCGATCCGCATGTCTGTGACATTGCGTGTGTGTGTGTGTGTGTGTGTGTGTGTGTGTGTGTGTGTGTGTGTGTGTGTGTGTGTGTGTGTGTGTGTGTGTGTGTGTGTGTGTGTGTGTGTGTGTGTGTGTGCGATTGCGTGAGTGTATGCATGCATGTGCATGTGTGGTGGTTGTCCCGAATAACAGCATGGTTGCAGCACTTCTGACACACCTGGACATGAGTATTCATCAGAAGTTGCCTCAACCAACCCTTGGCATTATTATCTATCCCTCCTCTATTAATATTAAACAGGGGGAATTTCACTCCATGATGCCAGGATCACAGACAGTGAAACACTCTGCACACCTCCCGCCTCACAGTGCAGCCCGGGAGCTGTGTTACCCGTATGGGTGTGAGCAACTCGGAACAAGACATGCTGGGAAGTTAAAAGAAATCCGAGAAATAAATCATCACTGTTGGCTGTATCCCTGTGCACGGAGAGTGGGTGCCGATTTTTTCGTGTAACAGAGAGGTACGTGACAGTATGGCAGAGATCTACAGCTGAGTTCATGTGGTTGTCTGTTTCAGAAAAAGAGGCGTAGAAGTGCAACTCAACCAGCTAAAGGATAAGGGTACACATCATGTCCCCGTTTATAAGCCGATAGCCAGCACCCGGGCCTGCTGTTGTGGTTTGCCAAATTGCCACAGATTGGTATCACCCTAGAAAATGTGTTCTTGTTACCGTCTTTTCTCTTATTTTTGGTGTTGTTCATCTAATGATGTATTTTCTCTATCTCTGACATTCTCTCTCTCTCTGTTCTCTCTACCCACTCCATATTAATGCCCTCATTCTGCCATTCGTCAAACCCTGTCTTGGGTTAAACAGAGATGAGACCCCATAGACAATCAACATTACTTTTTTCACAACTGGCTTCACTTGCCTTGTTAATCTCATACAAATCTGTTCAACTTGGGGGGCCGTTGTGAGGAATGGCAGGAGGAGTTGCTGCATGTTCAACTCCAGTCCTGTGGGGGACACTGTTTCTCCTGTAAATACTATCTCTCTCTCTCTTTCCCTATCGCTCTGTCTCCCTCTCTTATATCTTTCTTTCTCCCTCTCTCTAGTTCTCTCTCTCTCTCTCCCCCTACCTATCGCTCTCTCTCCCTCTCTCACCCCCTCCCCTATCTCTCCCTCTCCCTATCCATCTCTCTCTCTCTCTAATTGGCTCCAACCTGTCAAACAAGGGGAGTCTAAAAAAGGAAGTTTGTCGATAACCTCAAACCTTGGATCAGAGGCAGATACTAATAAGAGATATGGAGGCAGAGGAAGATGGGAACAATAGAAATAGACATGCCAAGAAAGATGATGTAAAAGGTAGGTTATTGTATTGACACAGCCTAGGGTTGGGACTACTGCAATACCCTGCCTTGCATCACAGTCATATAACAGTAAAAGACATGTGTAAAATAGGATGTCTGTAGAGCTGCAGGTATCAATAAGGAAAATAATCAATAAAAGAGTCAATAGGTCTTTTAATCAATGGATGGATGGAGGCACAATTAAAGATTGATCCTTCTAGTCATATACCAACCACAGGTCTATATATGAGGGAGACAGTGAGGGAAGCTTTTTAGAGCTGACATTAGCCATCAGCAGAAAAGATGTCACTCAGACAAAGATCCTCTGTCTGTCTGTCTGTCTGGGAAACTGACGTGTTCACCAGAGGAAGGCCAGTGACACATGTTCCACCTCGCGGCAGATGATACTGATTAAATAGGGGGACTGGCGCACGTGGACATGCGGTCAAATGCACAAACAAATTCATACAGTGGTGTTTGTATGTGCGTCTCTCTCTCTCTGCGTCTCTCTCTCTCTCTCTGCGTCTCTCTCTCTCTCTCTGCGTCTCTCTCTCTCTCTCTGCGTCTCTCTCTCTCTCTCTCTCTCTCTCTCTCTCTCTCTCTCTCTCTCTCTCTCTCTCTCTCTCTCTCTCTCTCTCTCTCTCTCTCTCTCTCTCTCTCTCTCTCTCTCTCTCTCTCTCTCTCTCTCCTCTCTCTCTCTCTCTCTCTCTCTCTCTCTCTCTCTCTCTCTCGGTGCGTTCGGCAGGTGTCTGCACCAAGCCAAGGGAGAAAGGCATCAACAGAATGAGAATTATCACTTGAGATAGAGAGGGGGAGGAAAGCAATGAAGCATGAACCATCAGTCTTCACCACACGCATCCATTGGAAGTTACTTAAGGGGAGAGAGAGAGAGAGACGGAGAGAGGCAGAAAGGGAGAGAGATAAAGGAAGAGACACCATTAGGTCAGTGGTGCAGCGATGAGTATCTCTAATCGTGTCACGCCCACGGATCTGAGGGAGCTAGGACGTCAAACTCTCCTACCCAACCCCCCACACAGAGTGGAGTCGAGTGCGGTGCAGTAGTGACACGCAATTTTCACACAACACGCTGATCTCTGTCGGCAAAACACCATCAACCACGCCATCGCTCATCACACCGCTGGAAAGACGCCATGAATATCGTACGTGACTGGCGCATGGCATTTGGTCACAAAGCCTGCGCAACCAACTAGCTAGTGATTGGATTACCTTGGATACCGCTGCCGCCAGGTCTCTCCCTGCCCTGCCAAATTGCCCTTGAGCAAGCATTTATTAATTCGGTCTACTTTGGTAAAATGAAAAGCTTCAGATACACGGAGGGCATGAAGAGAATCACACAGAGCAAACACACAGAGCAAAAGCCAGCAATACTAATGATGAAGGTACAAGACCTGAATAACATTTACTCCCACAATTCCACATCACCATAACACATAACACCAGGGGGAGGGCGGGTCCTCACACCATTATTCCCCAAGCTTGCGTGGCTCCTGGGCCAGGGTTAAGAGGCCAGGTGCCCGGTCACCACTCACACACTGATGAGGGGGGGACGGGGGGAGGGGCGGGGGTGTTGGCATGCGAGCGCCTTGGCCTGCCAAAGTGTTGCGCTGTCCCGCGCCCGCTGTCAGAGCCGCGAAACGGAGGCTTGGCGAGGAGGCGGGGGGCGGGGGGGAGGTGTGGATGTGGAGGGCACTCGCCCCCAACCATCTGTCGCCAGACAGCCAATGTCACCCCTCGTGCACAACTGTGTCAGAGAGTGGGCCTGTATTTGGGGTAAATTATATGTGTTTCCTTCAGTGTGTGTGTGTGTGTGTGTGTGTGTCTGCTTATCTAAAAAGAAAAACTCACTTGCTTATCGTTGATATGTCCATCTATTGCAGTGTGAGTGCGTGCATGTGTGGAGGACAGTGCGCGTGTGTGTTTGTTTATGTGAACTTCCTTCTGTTGGCGCTGCGCTTGGTGTTACGACGGTTGTACGTGTCGTACCGGCACCGGCGGTCCTCTGAGGTGGATCTGCTCCACCCGAGTCCAGCGGTGGCCCGGGTCAGACAGGGATAATGGTGTTTGCTCCGATGAAACAGCCGGCCCAGCTGTCCCCCTTACCATCATCTGAGCCATCTCCACACACGCACACACACACACACACGCACACACACACACGCACACACACGTGCACACACGAGCACGCACGCACACACACACACACAAACATCACCTTGCTCCCAGGTCTAACCGTGATATTAACTAGGCTGAACTCCTCTCCAGCCCTTCCTCAAACAGCAATAAGGCGGGGGTTGTGGCACGGCGGACAGGGCAGCCTATGGCTTGTGGTGCGCGTGTGTGAGCGGAGCGAAAGAGAAACAGGGCAGATACCCAAGGCATGCTGACCGGGGCCAGCTGCATGTCAATGTGAGCGCAGTGGGGTGCTACCTCACCCTTCCACCGTCCATGCATAATCACACAGAACAAAAGAGAAGGAAAGTGTGCGGTTTACAATACAAAGTTCATACAAAGTTACTTGTTTTCCATGTGTCCACACGTGGCTCATTGGCGACTACTGACTACAGTTGCTTGGCTGGGGCTTGAAGGCTTTGGCAGAGAGAAGCCACATGTGTGTGTGTGTGTATGTGTGTGTGTGTTTAACTGTGTAATTGTGTGTGATTGTCTGCATCAATGCATTTGTGTGTGCGTCTGTCTGCATGTGTGTGTGCATCTGCATGTGGTAATGTGTGTGTGTGTCTCTGTGTGTGGGTATGCGTGCGTGGACATCTGCATCTGTATGTGTGTGTGAGTGTGTGAGATATTGTGCGTGCGTGTGTGCGTGTGTGTGTGTGTGTGGAAGGGATCAGGGGTGTTCGGTAGTAGCAGAAGGGAAGACAGGATGGGGGTGGGTGGGTGGGTGTGGGGGGGGGGGGGGTTGTCACACACTGACCACTTCTCTGGGCAGCAGGGGGTCTTCTTGGCGGAGCACCAGCAGGCCCACTGTCCCCTCCATGGGGGACGCACGGAGCAGGGCCACCACCTCCTCCTGGCTCTTACCGGTGAGATCCACACCGTTCACCTGCACACACACACACACACACACACACACACACACACACACACACACACACACACACACACACACACACACACACACACACACACACACACACACACACACACACACATAAATATGAATGCACAGATGTTAGCAACCATTCCACGCACTGAGAGACACGAACGTGTGCTAAAAGATCATTTTAAATACAGTTTCAATGACATGAATCAAATGTGCACGCAACACATAACCTTTACTTATTATTCCCAAAGCTGATAGCAGCTGTCATTAAATATGGGCCGTTTCCTCCCAGAGAGAACAGACTCCGAATCATATGTCGGGCCGAGTGCGCTATAATCAAATATTGTTTGTGTAACTGCATTTCTTCAGCGATTCATCGCCAGGGTTTAATTGCTGCGCCCAAAGGGAACACACATGACTCAGTTGTTTCAACAAAAAAGCTCTCTCAGATTAAGTCTTAAAAGAACGCAGGCCAATTCGATTCTTCTAAAGAGCCAGGCCCTCACAAATTACACACGGACGTCCGTATTCGCTTCAAAGCGAGAGAGTTTGCGGTCAACATGTGGTGACGCAATTTCAGGGCGAGTACCTCTAACAGCCTGTCACCAGCTTTCAGGCGGCCATCTTGGATGGCAGCGCCACGCGGGAGGATGTTTTTGACGTAGATGGGGGCGCTGCCGCCGATGGGGACGTCTCTGGAGGTGATGCTGAAGCCCAGGCCCTCGGGACCTGGGGGATCAGAGGGGAAACGAGAGGTCATGGCATGTGATGGGGGGGTGGATATCTGTAGGGATGGTTGTTTTTGCAATCTGCCCTACTACTCCACATCCCAGAAACGGATGTCTCACAAATCAGACTAAAGATTACTAATCAAAAGTCTGAAGGCAGACGTGCTCCAATTTAAACTGGTCTTTCTTTGTCGTTCGGTTCATATTCGTTTCGACCAAATCATGTTGCTGGATGCGGGTAACTGTTAGAACTGACAAATAAACACTGTGAAGAGTGGCCACTGTAGATATAAACTAATTAAAATTCCCATCTGAAGGCTTCGTCTACTTTCGCGGATCACTTTCTATTCATGCATAGCTGTGAAAAAAACACAGGAAACATGGCGCAAGTCCACCCCTTGAGTTATTAGTTTCCAGCAAAAGCTTCTGTCTCGCCCAGAAGTTCTGCTATAACCTAGTATAGGACTCCTGGATCCGAGATGACGGAAGAAAAGGGTGAGGTAAAGTGCTACCTAGAAACGTATCCACTTCAGAACTTTGATTCAAGACCAATGGCCTTGAGGCTTTGGTATGTAATTTATTGCACAAAAGCTCTCCTTAGTTATTAGTAATAAGTAAAGCAAGGCAAGAATACACTACATTGCACTATACAGTATTCTTCACTATGCAGCAACAGTACTCGAAGACTCACAATATCACAATAGTCTTGACTAACCCAAACTTATTTCTGATGGCTGAATGAGGTATAGCATGGTGTCGAGATTTATTTTTTTTTTAAATGATTTTTATTAAAATTACATCATATGTCATCCATTATTTATGCTGAAAAAAAAACTGCCTTAACAGATGTTGGTTTATACATTTCCCGACATTTGGCCTAGGAACTGTTGCACTGTGATGTGAATTAAGAAGAAAATAAATCCTTCCAATCCATTATTGAAATTCCCCTTTCATTATAAATGTCTGCAATATGAAGAAGCAATATGTATGGGTAAAAGTATAGCCATGACCTCATGCATAAACCTCTTAATAAACAGACGTATTTCCATCCGTGGCTATGCTTGAAGGGTGTGGTTGTCAAATATTTTGGACTTCAAAAAAACGTTGCTGACATATGTCCCTCACAGCAAATATAGAATTCCACAAACCAAAATTGAGTGTTTATGATAAATGCATGCGGACTGCAAAGCCACATGTCACAAGCAATGGTCTGATTAAACACCAGTTATAAGTATAAGGGCCCAGAATAGGCACAAGGGACCGAATGCTTTAAGCACAGCAGAATGAAAGAAAATACTTTCCAATTAACCGTCATAATTCTCTGAAAACACTGTTTCTGAAAAGCGTTTCTGAAATCATACACTCCAACTCCCTTTCATATCATTGAATGATTTATTGATACAGTGACTTCCTTCTCTGAAGGAATCTGAGCCGCCATGTAGGGTTTTTTGAATTCCTAAGCATGACTTAAAAAAACATTACCATGCAACTGGCAAGCACACTGTTCCATACACCTTATAAAGATCTACAAGACCAATCTGTTTATCTATATGGAAAAGTGATGTAAAGGAGTACAATCACTGAATAGGTAAATGTGTGTCTATCCATGCAGAACCAAGCAGTTATCCTTTTTGTGTTTCTTCTTTTTCAAGTGAAAGCTCAAACACTGGTACTCCTCTGACAGGCGGCCATTTGAATAAAAATAGCAGACATCAGGATGGAAGGAACGTATTTGTTCCTTCCTGGATCATGAAAAGTGCTGCGTTACCTTTAGCTCGAAAACAAACCAAAGACGAAGACCTTCGGTGCCTCATTAAATGAATATGAATTGTTCATCTAGAAAAGGGATTCAAATTGAATAATGGAGAACGTGGAGGGTCTATGACCTGTCCTTTTCCAGCTTCCAGGGCTGCATTTGCCAAATGAAAGCAAGAAAACGGCTCTTCAAATGTCATGGCTACAGGATGAGGCATGCTAAAACAAAATTGTTAGCGCTAGTCAAGTTATTATTTGAAGGATTACTTTTTATCTTTTTATAAAAAATAAGCACAACATCCCGGAAACTGAGGAAAAAGATGAGTCATAAGGAAAAGAGTAAGATGTGATCGAGAGAGACGGATATGGAATGCGGCCGAGCCGTTGGCATTTTCGAGCGATGGCGTCCAAGTCTTGGGCTGGCGCTCACGATGGTGATTAGCATTCACGTCAGAGCAGAAGCTGCTCATTTCACAGGGCTGTCAGCTAGTCTAATGGCTCATCATGACCTAGTTCCTTTTTCCTTTTTTTGCCCTGTCTTGACAGTCTGGCTGTCAAAGTATCTGACAGCTCTTACAGACAAGGTGTGCTGTTTACACCCCCCAGAATCACGAAAAGACCAGAAAGGATCAGAGAGGAGGGAGAGGATGAGAGGTGCCTGAACACTCACATTATGGCTGGTTTCACCTTTGTACAAACCGGCAGAAAGGTGTTTAAAAATAAAATGCTGCTAACAACCTCGGTGACAGGGAAGGGGAAAAAGAAGTTGAACTGTAAAAAAGTTTACTCTTTTAAAGCATTGGCCTGCAGATGCAGTGAGCAGAATGCTAATCCCCCCTTGAAATAAATACATAATGTAGGGCTGGCCCTTAGTGTGAAGGTTAGGGTGTGTGTGTGTGTGTGTGGGGGGGGGGGGGTCGGAATTCTAAGACACAGGGCTATTTGATGTCACCCCCATGGCACTTTATCACGTGGTCCACTCCCTCCTCAGCCAGAACGCACCCCGCTGAGCAGAATCAAACTGACTCTCATTAGAAGATCTCTGCCATTAACAGCCTCCAATCGGGTCAATTAGAAGAATGCGCCTCTAATAGGCCTGTGGTAATTAACTGCTGACGTCTTTATTTTGGGGCCATGGACGAGCAGAATGAAAGTAATTGTATCCCTTTGCTGGATTAGTCGGAATCTGGCAACCGATAAGCCAATTAAAACGGCAAACACGAGGACAGGCAGAGGCACATTAGAATGAGATCTAATGGGCTGCATATGTCCGTTCTTTCGACTGCATTATTTGATTAGGGCACTTTTGTTAATTTGCCATGCATGGATCTGCTTCTGTTACGGAGAGACACAGACGCACTTAGGGCCAAATCAAAATGATTAGAGCAATCGGAGATGTAAAGGTAAACCCCCTGAAGACTGAGAATCCCAAAGTACATAAGTGGCCCCGGAAATTCTATGAAATTATTGTAATTATTGAAATGATTGTAGTTCTCAATTCAGTTTGTCTTTTGACTTTGGCAGGTTAAGCCTCAAATTGTTCATGCTTGACCTTTACAAAAAGGTTTCGGGAAAATTCGTACACTGTCCTTTTTTTCTCCCCTGTACCGGCAACGCTAAATTATGACCCATTATAATCTCGAAAGTTCCCGTTGACACTCTGCAAGAGAGTGGTTTGAGAACTGCATTCAAGCACTTAACATTGACAATAAACAATGTTCCTGGTTAGGGTCTCTCTGTCTCTGTCTCTGTCTCTCTCTCTTTCACTCCAACACCTTTCTTTTTCTCATCCTTCTCCTCTTCTTACCCTCGGCTCCCTAACCAGCAACTCAACAAGATGGGCGTGGATGGGGATGTGGGGTGAGTGAGGGTAAAGGCAGTGGGGGTAAAAGCTGCTAAAAGACTTTCACTTCATTGTATAATAGAGCGGTCTCAACTGGTGGCCACCGCTGCATGCCACAATCTCTCTCTCTCTCTCTCTCTCTCTCTCTCTCTCTCTCTCTCTCTCTCTCTCTCTCTCTCTCTCTCTCTCTCTCTCTCTCTCTCTCTCTCTCTCTCTCTCTCTCTCTCTCTCTCTCTCTCTCTCTCTCTCTCTCTCTCTCTCTCACGGTGGCTTGTGACTGCACTGCTGTTGGGAGCTTGTTCAACGTTTGGCCTGCTTCAACGTCCTCACATGCCAAACAACACCCCCAGTCCCAGGGCACCGTCGCAAAATACCCTCCCCCCGATGCCAACTTTCCCAAGCACAACATCTGCCCCCTGCAACTGGTGACAGCGAGCTGAGAGACAGAGACAGAGACAGAGACAGAGAGAGAGAGAGAGAGAGAGAGAGAGAGAGAGAGAATGAGACACACAGAGAGAGAGAGAGAGAGAGAGAGAGAGAGAGAGAGAGAGAGAGAGAGAGAGAGAGAGAGAGAGAGAGAGAGAGAGAGAGAGAGAGAGAGAATGAAGATTGAGGGAGTAAGAGAGAGATAAAGAGGGAGGAAATGGAGACAGGGGGAGTAACAGAGAGACAGGGGGAGCAGATGAAGACTAGGGGAGTAACAGAGATACAGAGGGAGGAGGAGATGAAGACGAGGGGAGTAAGCAAGATAAAGAGGAAGGAAGAGATGGAGACATAGACAGATGCATGCTATAAATGGTAGTTATGACCGCATGTATGTGACTTTTCTAAAAGTTGTTTATGTTTCCATGTCTTGTTGCTAGTTTTGGGTGTCATTTATCATCTGCTTGGTAATGTTTATTTTCATCGTCGATAAAGCTCTTTTGAATTGAGGGCGAGAGAAAGAAATATAGAAAGATAGAGAGAGATCGAGACGGAGAGAGAGAAACAGGAGACAGGAGAGAGCGAGAGAGAGCGACAGAAAAGGAGAGGCTGAAAATAAAAAACAGCAGCGGCAGTCAGGGTGAACGGGAAAGAGACCCACAACATAACCAGCATCATAACATCATATTATAGTTAATGGTGAGCTTGGGTACGATAGCTGAACCACAAACAGTGTGGTGGCAGGTCCCAACCATACTACAGAATCATGGTAATAAAACACACACTATGGTCCATGAAACCACACACTCAGATTCAAGAGAGAATCATGGACATCAGATTTCCTGACAGACAAACAGATATACATGATAGGATAAACAAAAAGGACATACAAATGGATAGAGGGATCAATATATTGATGGAGGTTTATAGACATAGATGGACCTATCATTAGATCAATATATAGAGATATATAGAAAGACACAGACGGACCAATCAATAGATTGATACAGAGATTAAAGGATAGTGATCAATAGATGATAGAGAGGAATAGATAAATAGATGTATAGATATAGAGATAGATAGATCAGTAGATCAAAATATATATATCAGTGCTGCTATACCAGCACTCAAGGAATGCCTCTTGTCCAATCAAATGACTTGAACGGATCTAACTGTTGTATAAATGTACATATCGAGAGAGACGGACCCATCAATAGATCCATAGTCACATACATAGATAGAATGATCAAAAGATTGATAGAGGGATATAAAGACAGAGAGATCCATAGATTGGTGAAAGATAGACCAGTAGATCACTAAAGACACATAGCAGGAGAGATGAGGGATACGGACAGGTCAACGTGGACAGACCTTTCCTCAGCTTCACGTGGAGCCTGCGGCCGGACTTGATGGAGTAGGAGCCGGTGGAGAGGCTGCTGCTGACCCTGCGCTGCAGGGAGGGCGACGGGGCCGGGGGGGCCGGGGGTGTCCGGACCACCAGGGCCGGGGGGCCGGTGGAGTAGCGGGGTCCGGGCTCCGGGGTGCTCCGTGACAGAGGGAGCTGGTGGCTGCTTCAACACAGCAGAGCAACATCTCTACTCAGTCGCGCTCGTGGGAAAGCACATTCATTTGGATTCATAGCTGGATTAATAGCTGCATCCCGCCCTGCTGCTGTCCAGGAGGTCAGCTTACGTTTTATTTTCAATATAATTGTCCAGTGATGTTGGACGGTTAAGCACCCACCAACGTTTAATTTGTAATCGTGACCAAAAAAAAAACTGCATAAAACAGCGACATGCTATATTCAGCTGACAAATTCATGCTCATGCCAGACCCACTTGTGATTGGGGGCGTTCGGGGGTGGCCCGGTGCGGGACGTCCTGTGCTGGGCCCGCTCCAGGCCCCCGCCCCCCGGGGGGGTCACGCTGGAGCGGTCGCCGGGCGGACGCTGAGGCTCCTGGCTGAAGCGGACCCGGTTGCAGGTGGGCGAGGCGAGCGAGGCCGGGGCCGACAGCATCTCGTACTGGGCCTTGAGGGCAGCCGGCACCACGTGGAAGAGGATGCGCGGGGTCCGCATGGCCTGCCGGAACATGTTCTGAGCTCTGGAGGAGGAGGAGGATGAGGAGGAGGAGGAGGAGGAGGAGGAGGAGGGTGGGTCAGTGGGATGAATAGAGTGCAGAGAGGTGAGGCTTAGGATAAATAGATGTAAGTCTTAACCCGATGGAGAGGTTTGGAAAACTGACAGAAAAATTTGCGAAATAGAAAGCATCGGGGCACTTATTTTTTACTCCATCGCTCACTCAATCACTTACCCGTACACTTGCTCATTCACTCGTACACTTGCTCCCTCACTCATTATCTCGCCGTGCGAGGGCATTAAGGGCTGTAGCCGGAAAGATTGTCGAGTGAGATAAAGTGAAAGTAGTGTTGGAGAGAGAGCAAAAGAAAGAGAGCGAGAGAGGGGGAGGGCTTTGGGGAAGTTGGTAAAGCTCATCTCAGTGAAGCCATAGAGAACACTGGGATAACTCTAATGCCAGTGACAGTATCTAGTAGTCCAATAAAGTAGGGAACCTCTACTGCAGTCTTTACATAACTTTACATAACATTGTCTGTACACCTCCAGGCCTGTGACTCGGTTAGGTAAGCAGACAAACATTCCCTGACAGGGAGGATGGGGGAGTCAACAAAGCATATAGAAAACACATCCGCTGTCAGGGATTGGCTAATTAGCCCAGACGATAACGTGCACCACGGCTGATTACACATTAAGAGAAAACAAAGAAATTACTCAACCGCCATCAAGACGAGCTAATTAGCCCAATCAAAGCTAAATCAGCCAAGAAATAAATCACATCAGTCAGTCACCGGCGGGACTTTGTACTTTCTTAAACCCGGGGAATTGACCGTTGCCGCTTGCCAGAGAGCTGTTTCAGAGCAGGGATTTCTGGAGATACTTAGCATATAGATAGGCTTCATAGAGAGACGCCAGAGTCAGGGGTGCGGCACGGAGGGAAGAGAGGCCGCCCCCCCAGGGTTTTCTTTCTCCGAGCGCCGCCATTGCCGCCGCCGTACACACGGAAGCGGTGTGGCGGCGTGCGCAGGATCCGAGCTCGTCCAAATGACTTATTGGCGGTCTCCAGGCGGCTCCCCCGACAAAATGAGCATGCTTTCTCTCAGCGCTGTCACCGAGGCAAGCGCCGCCGCGCTGCGCTACTTGAGACGCGTTCAGTCTGCATTATTTTTATGGTAATTTGTAGAAATAACACAAACAGGCGCACAGGTGGCATATATTTATGGTTGTATTGTGTGTGTGTGTGTGTGTGTGTGTGTGTGTGTGTGTGTGTGTGTGTGTGTGTGTGTGTGTGTGTGTGTGTGTGTGTGTGTGTGCATGCATGTGTGCATAAGTGCTTTGCAAATGCATATAATAACATACAGCGGTGTCACTCCAGCAATCAGCCACTGATTGAATAATAAATTACCCCATCAATGCATCATTACATTCCGCAAGATTAAGCTCCCCAAAATATTTACCCATGCAAAACAATCCAAGGAGATTAGGCTATCACTTTAAACTGTCTCCCTGGGTGGAGCACAATCAGCAAGACGGAGGAATCGACGGAGGAATGTGGGGACGGCGTGTGTCTGTGTGTGTGGAAGAGGTTGAGCAAAGTTGAGTTCTGTTTCTCCTCATATTCTTGGGAAATCATTAAATGCATTTCCATACCAGTAAGGACTGTGTGCTTGTTTGTGTCTGTGTGCGTGTGTGTGTGTGTGTATGTGCGTGTGTCTGTGTCTGTGTGTGTATTTGTGTGTGTGTGTGTGTGTGTGTGTGCGTGTGGGCGTGTGCGTGTGTGTCTATATATGCGTCTGTGTCTGTAATTGCTTGCGGAACACTACGAAACATTGCTCCCTTGTGGATTGGACGTGTAAGCCTCTTTCACAGCAGAGGAGGTTTGCAGGCAGCTGGGACCTTTGATAATGACAAATATTGCATTTAAAAAGAAAGAAGGAAAACACACATTTAATGAAACAAAGACAAATTCTCACTAGATTGAATATTAAAAAGTATGTTAATAGCGTTGGCCCTTTGACAGTGAGTCGTAATGAGAAAACTAAAGACAGAAAGAAGAAAACCAAAGTCTTAACAAATGAAAGGGATTGGTTTCCAAAAGAGAAACAACAATCGGCTGACATCATTACAGACAGACTATCATCAGTCTTTCTTTTCTCGCATCTCAGAAGGAGAAGACAGTGAGTCAATCCGGCTGTATGGTAAGCTACGCTACGTGGGCCATTTGGAATAAGACCGTTGGTAGTGGATCGTTGTGGGTCAACCAGACCTCTTATGGGCCGGTCTCATTGGAGATGGACAGACAGAGCTACACTCTATCCGGACTTGGCGGTCATTCCCTTATTTTATGGTGGTCGGGGTGTTTGATTCCCAGCCAAAAAGGTTATAGGTCTGAATCCCAATTAGCAAAGCCTGCCTTTAGGCATCCTTGAACAAGATGCCTTTATGAAAGAAACTCTCTGAATGTCTTAACTGGATGAAGGTGTCTTCTAACTGACTCAATAGCAAATAGCAATAGTAAATAATATCCAATTCAAATGTATAAAATATTATGTGTGTATAACCTAGTTACACAAGTAGTGGGACATTGTGCAGCTGTATAAAATACATTCATATAACAATAAATTCCAGGAATAGACAAATAAACACCATTAAACACAAAAATGAGAGTAGGGAATCCACAGCCAAGCTTAGCCCTGCACAGCTCTGGGCTGAAAGGGTTCCAGACAAAATAATGAATGACTAATTCAAGCTACAGTCCAGAATCCTATCCCCTTTTATGGGAGATGTATAACGTTGATATTGAACGTTATTGTTCAGTGTTTAATGCAGACTTTGTGGTCACACTGAATGCTAACCATGCAGGGACGTTCTCAACTTAGTTTCCTGTCGCAGTGGGAGGGGGATTAAAGAAATAAGCTTCATAGCAAAGTGTTGCTTAGAGGTCTAAAATGTACCTAGCAAAAAGTTGGCAAGGAAAAGTTTTCGAAGCTGCAGGGAAACTGTTGCAGAAGGAAGCTCACACTTTGGGAATTTGCAGCGAACGCCGGGGGGTGGGGGGGAAGTCACAGATAATTCCTCGAAATGAGGACTCAAAATAGTCGCGGCACTCGCGGGCAGGATTTCAGTTGGGTTTTTGCACCAACAGACGACCAGGACTTACTGTTCGAATCGCAGGTGTCGAATGTCCGCCTTGTTAATGCGCACGATGCAGTCATTCTCCTGGAACAGGCCCTCCTGTTCGGCCTTGCCACCCCGCTCCAGACGCTTCACCAGAAGGCCGTTGGTCCTGGGGGGGGGGGGGGGGGGGGGGGAAGGGAAGACGTTATTGATGGGAGATGCAGGGACATATAGGTTGTAAGCGCGTACATTCTTCAGACAATGTGCTGATGATGATAACAGATACTAACTCGAGACTAGACAAATAGACTGTACGACAAATGCACCTGCATACAAACAAACAAGCACAGTACGCCCATAGATGAATACAGGCAAGTACAAGCTCATGCAAGGTTGTGCATGCACGCACACACACACGCACACAAGGTAGTGCATGTACGCAAGCACGCACACACGCAAGGTATTGCACGCATATACGCATTGTATTGCAAGCACGCGCGGACACACACACACATCACCACATGCAGACTCTGAATACCCTATGCTAATATGAATATTTGTCTGCATTTTCGCTGTGCATGGATGGTTGGAGGAGTAATGGTAAAATGCAAGCAATGGCGGAAACAACTTATTCATACTTTTATTGCAGTTTCCATAACCCCCCAAAAAAGCATTCTGGGTACGAAAAAAAAACATCCAAAAAAAGGAAATATCGGTTTGCTCTGCGTGAGAGAGGAGAGTGAGCTGAGCCCCGGACTTAAGAACATGACTTACCTGCTACCCTATCCCATCCGCATTCCCTTCCTGTCTGTCTGTGTCTATAGAAGTGTATTGCTGCTGTGACCCACGTCAGCTATATTACAGAAACACCCGGCTAGGAATAGCTGGATGCCGTGGCTTCAGAGACCATAAAGCAGGGCTGATGCTGCCGTCACAGGCTGCAGCTTAAGGCCTGATCTTTTGGTGCTGGGATGAAGACGCGGGAACAACAATACGCCGCCATGGTGACAACCTCAGCAGTCCCCACATGAATCGAGGTAGCAACCTTTAGCACACACACAAACACACACATATACACACACAGGTGCGAACAAACACACACACACACACACACACACACACACACACACACACACACACACACACACACACACACACACACACACACACACACACACACACACACACACACACACACACACACAAAGCCTGCAACCTTCTATTTAAATATATCAAAAAGATGCTATGGGCTTTTGACTAGGCCCAGCGGATAACCTGTAGAGATCTGACACATGCTCGCACAGCAGAAATAAAAAATAAATAAAAGTACAAACTGCCATTTGTACCGTTGGGAACGATGACGCCTGTGGAACCAGACGGATGAGCTGGCAGGCAGATAAGCCTTTGCCGTTGACGGCACTGCTTGGTGCCCAATGATTAACCCCCACCCCTCCCCCGAAACATAAAAAAGCACAACTGACGGAAAAGTTTGTATTGATAAGTTTGTAAGAGTGATGGGGGCTTAAACTATATTGTGATAGTGTTGCAATGCGATAGTGTTATAATGTGCGATAGTGTTGTGATGCGACTGTGTGTGTGTGTGTGTGTGAGTGCGTGTGGTGTTGTGTTCAGCATCACACACACTCTCACACACAAACATGTAGATGTGGGTGGATATCAACTGAAAGCAGGCATGATCTGCCCAAGTACTTAACGAAATGAAACAAACAAAAAAATGTGTTTGTTTCCCCACCAGCCACAATAGAGCATGGATTTACAGACACACACACACACACACACACACACACACACACACACACACACACACACACACACACACACACACACACACACACACACACACACACACACACACACACACACACACACAGCAGCATGTGCGTGTATTTGCCAGTGCCAATCTCAATGACGTCACTACATGAGCCATTGTCATTAGCAGCAATCTCAAAAACACAGGATTTGACCTTTCTTCGTGTTGTCAGGTGAATAAAAAATGAATAAAGAAATATAGTAAAGTGGAAGGCTAGCATGGAGTCTGTCATTAGTTGAACAAGACTTTCTATGTTGGTGTGTGTGTGGAAATGTTATGGTGGTATTAGTGGTTGTGCGCGTGTGTGTGTGTGTGTGTGTGTGTGTGTGTGTGTGTGTGTGTGTGTGTGTGTGTGTGTGTGTGTGTGTGTGTGTTCGTGTTCGTGTGTGTGTGTGTGTGTGTGTGTGTATGTGTATGTGCATGTGCGTGTGTGTGTGTGTGTGGGGGTATGTGTCTGTGTGTGTCTCGAGTGACAAGTCAGACAGGAGTTTTTTGGCCAATCCTTCCATCAGTATTCAGAAGTGGGACTGTGAATGACAATGGATGAGGTGGTGTTGTAGTCTAGAGGTCTGGAGCAGACAATGGCTTGATTTAACACCCACATCAGTCAATCAAGCGACTGGCATCCTCTAGTGTTCGTTCTCTCTCTGTCTTTCCCCCTCTCTCTCTCTCCAAGTCCCTCTCCAAATTCTATTTCAATATTGCTGATGGAATTGGAAAATAACTGAAACAAAAAATTGGATTTGTACTTAGAGATGATTGAGAAATATCGAAGTTGGATCAAAATAGCCTCTTATTCGAAGAGGCGTTTTTAACACAGTCTCAGGGTTTGGGCACTGGCCTTGTATTTGAATGACAAAAGACATAAAAAACACGTCTTTATCCAGACATTTTTCACTATCACAGAATACATGTCTCGTGTCCCTTTGAACCGAGCAATGCAAGGCATTGTATTTTTGTGTCGCCGAACCCAACCACGCAGTGACCAATTTCTGTTGTTTCTTTGTATACGTCCAAAAGGGCTTGGCTGAATACAGCCACACCAAGGACAAGGCAACGTCCTTGCTTTTGTCCTTGAGTTTGTCCTCTGCACGAGGACATCAGGAGACGTGAGGTCCTTCACAATCAGCCTTCCTGAGATTCCCAGCGTTCCGGAGTGGGGTTTGGAAGGCGTGGGGGGGGGAAGGGGTATAGGGGGGGGGCACCTGCTGTCCTCTGCCGCTGCCTTTAATGAAATAATAACGCAATCAAGATCCACTTGAAGTGCCGCAATTATGCCTGTCGTTTGTTTACCGTTAAGTGAATGAAAAAAATGTAATGGCGGTAGAAATAGGAGCTCATTAGCAGGATGCATCTGCGTGTGGCTGGGACGTGGGGGAAATAAATAATATAGAACGTGGCCCGTACGTGCCCACAGCGATGTATGTCATTGTACCCACCATTGTTGATTCATGTGAGTGTATATATTTCTAGCTGTGCACACATCAAAGCCTGTTGGTCTTTGTGTATGTCTGTGTGTGCATGTTGGTGCACGGCGTAATGCAAGCAGGTTACGGCGATAGTGTCAAAATGCTGATTTTCCACCCACTTTATCCTCCCCCCCATTCATGGCGGAATGCGAGTCCATTTTGGGTGCAGCCGGGCGCTAACGGGGGCAGCCATTGGAGCCGCGGACAGAGGCTGCAGTGTCTTCTTGTGTGACTGCCGGGGCGTTGCTGTCCCGTCTGACCCCCAGTGGCCCTGGTCTAGACGCTTAATGACAGCCTGCCCCGCATAATGCCTCCTCTCCCCCGCCCAGCCCTCTCCCCTCTGCATGCAGTTGCAGCGCACAGGAAGAGAGCTGGCAGGGCCATTAGCATCGTTCGGCTGGCCAGACGCTCGTTCTTATCATGTCTGGGCCTAATTGAAGCCTCTGATTGCTATTAGTGTCCATCTTGGCGGACGGGAGATGGACCTTAGTGGCCACGCAGCACTAGGATGCAGCATCGTGCGTTTTCGTTTGTCCGTGACCGTGGTCGTCCAGATGTTTGCTCTCCATGTAAACGTGGACGAATAAAAGTTGTGTCTGGATTTAAAGACACTGTGATTTGATGAGGTGTTTCTAGATCAAAGATGTCACCGCGGCAAAAATCAGGCATTATATTTATTTTCTAAGGTCGTACCTCATGACGACCTTGTGTGTGTGAATGCGTAGAAATGTGTGTGTGTGTGTGTGTGTAGAATTATTTGTGCGCGAGCGTGTCTATGAAGGTAACTCAACGACCGAGGATAAGGGAAAGTCTAACGTGTGGGGGTCAAGGGGGTCTAAATATAGCTCCCTGACACTTCCTTACAGATCCCAACAGGATTAGCATCACGCATGCAGCCACTAATGCACCGTCATCGTCCTCCAATGACAAAAGGCCTTAGCGGCACCCCACGCATCTCATGTCATCCCCCTGTCTCCTCTGCACCCAGCCCCTGTCCCATCCTGTCCCCTGTGATTCTTCACCTTCCCCCCCTCCTCTCCCCGCCGTGCTGAGGAGGGGCTTTCGTTTGGTCTTGGTGGCGTGCCAGCACTTCTTGGCCTGTGCATGGGGCTTTTAGTCTGATTACGCTGGGGCCCATGTCCTCTGTCCTCTATATCTTGTGAGGTTTTTTCCACCGCCCCACCAGAATACCTATAAACTCAGACGCCACCGCTGCCCTCGTGTTCTCTTGTCATCACGGTTCGGCCGTTAGAAAATAAAGGGAAAAGAAAGAGAGAGGAGAAATAGAAGGACTGTGGAGGGTGTGAGTCATCCGTGTCCTCTGGACCCCGGCCGGGGGGGGCGAGAGCGAATACCGTTTAAAACCGCAATGAGACGACAAAAAGGGGTTGGTCCCCAGTCCAGAGCAGTAAGCACATTTTTGTGAAGCTATTGACCATGAAGGAGTTCCAATAGCTGGGGTTGGAAGAGGGCTGCAGTCCAGGGCTGACTGGAGGTTCAATAAGTGCCAGAGTTTGGGCAGTAGAGTCCCCCACGAAAATGAGATTAAAGGGGGATGTGAGAGGACGAAAAAGAATCAGAGGACGAGAGAATCAGAGCCAGTGAATATGGCTGCCTTAGGCTAGGCTTCTGAGGATAGACCATGGAAAGAGCTGGCAAAAAAGTGAAAAAGAGGAAGAGATAGAGAGAGACAGAGACAGAGAGAGAGAGAGAGAGAATATAGAAACAAATAGAACAGAAAAACATCAGGGAAAGTATCTCGGCTTAGTGGGTTTGTGGGAAAGGATGCATGGGACGTATTACAGCAGTGAGACCGACCAGCTCCCATGGCCACGAGCAGGGAAACTTTATTTCTATTATTCTATATTGCACATTGTCCTACCGCAAGAAATGACTCATATTGCAGGCTCTGCATTCACAAACACAATAAAAAAATCAACAGAAAAAACAGGGTACACCTTTGTAGTGGCTTTCGCTTGAGGCTTTCGGAGAGAAAGAATATGCAGCGGCACATACACTTTCTCAAGCCAAACTCAATTGGATCTAACAACAACCAAAACAAAAATCTCAGACTTTCTGCTATTGTCAAACGAGGTCATCGTCGTCCTCCCTTTTCTCTCTCTGCGTTATTAGTCCTACCCTTGCTGACGACGTATGACGGGACTGACGTGCGTTACCTGATGTCCACAGAGCTGAGCGGCACCACGTGGATCCCCAGGGGCCCTCCTTCGTTGCCCACCTCAACCGGCTTCAGCATCGCACTGCGGTGATGGAGCGGAGCCACGGGTGGGGGTGGGTGGTGAGCGGCAGGAGGGGGGGGGGAGGGGGCGACAACAAAGACATGAGAGAGGGGTGGACAGGGGTGAGATTGCATAAATGCATGAGAAAACATATTAAGTATTAGAGGGGGAGGCGTACACGGGCATCGTGACCCCACAACATAAGGGACCAAATTGTTTGGGTCTGTGTTAGAGCTTCCCCCCCCTCAATCCAGTCCTGTTCGGGTTCCATTTAAACACCGTCATCCATTATAGCAGTCAGGCTTGCTGACCCCCCGGGGGTCGATGAAGGGCCCCCCGAACTGAGGCTCCAATTAAGTGATTAAGATCAGAACGTGACAGTTAAGGAGGAGGGATTAATTGAAAGATGTGTGCGGAGGGAGGGGACTCATTTGTTTAGATTACAGATGTGACCGGGCAAAGGGAGACAGCTGGAGATCAAAACGGAGGTGTGTGTGTGTGTGTGTGTGTGTGTGTGTGTGTGTGTGTGTGTGTGTGTGTGTGTGTGTGTGTGTGTGTGTGTGTGTGTGTGTGTGTGTGTGTGTGTGTGTGTGTGTGTGTATGTGTGTGTTTGTGTGTGTCTGTGTCTGTTTTTGATGGTAAAGGTTCCTCGTTAGAGCTATATATGATGACATTTCTTACTGTGTGTGTGATTCTATTTGTATGTACATGCATTTGTGTGTGTGTGTGTTTGTGTAATTGAAGGCAAAGGTTTCTCGTTTGGGATAAACGTAATGCCATCGCTAAGTGTGTGTGTGTGTGTGTGTGTGTGTGTGTGTGTGTGTGTGTGTGTGTGTGTGTGTGTGTGTGTGTGTGTGTGTGTGTGTGTGTGTGTGTGTGTGTGTGTGTGTGTGTGTGTGTGTGTGTGTGTGTGTGTGTGCGCCTGTGTATCTGTTAACGTGGTACCTCAAAGGCCTCACAGTGTAAACTAGTGGATTAAAGTATCTAATTTGCATCCCCCTGACTGGGTAAAGACTTGGCGCTCAGTGACATCAGTTGGCTGACAGTTGGAGAGCTGTCCGGGCGACTCACTCTAAACCCAACATGGCGGCGTGTTCCAGCGACGAGTCCGCCCTTCCCAACGGCTCTATCCGTCCATTCCTCCCCTCGTCCTTCCTCATGTGCTCCACTTCCCCTTCCTCGTCCTCTTCCTGTAGAGAAAGGGAGAGAAAGAAGAACAATGAAAGAAATGACAGAAATGAGGAACAAAATACAATCTTTTTACATTAGCGTTGGAGAGACAGTGGAGATGACTGAACAACATCCATGTCTGGATCATCTCTTCTGCTCACCGTCTTTATTTTGCATCTATCTCAAATTGCTTTCAATCCAATCCCCTTCCGGGCAGAGCAATGGCCGCAACGATTTGACACCAGACGGGGCTTTTGGTAATAGAAAGACTCCGGACAGAGGCAGTAGCTCTCAATGGCCAGCAGCCCAGCCGTGACATCCCTAGCCCCAGGCATGCCTTGACCGCCGCCACCTCCCCTCAGCTATCCCAGGGTCCACCACATGTCCACCACCCCGTCACAATCGATGCCTTGTGGCTTATCCGTAGGGGCTGGCGTGGACCCGGGCGGTCTGACTGAGGGGTGATGCGATTGGAGGACATTAGGGTTTAATCAGCCGCCAAGCCCAGGGGCTGGTTGGATGGCTGCGGCCTTGATCATCATGCCAACGGACCCCTCAAACTCAAAAGCACATTTGGATGAGAGCCAACGGAATCTCTCTCTCCCTCTCCCTCTCTCTCTCTCTCTCTCTCTCGCTTTTCTCTGCTGGGATTCATGTGTGCTTGTGTATTATGACCCTCGACCAATCTTTGTGTCGCGCTTTGTGCAGAGTATAATGGAGGCGTTTTCCAACACTAGATTTGCCTAAAAGTCAACATCTGGTGAAGACATCCTTGTTAATTGTCATCTCCTTCAGTTGCACAAAAGTTGAGCCAAAAAATGTCGGGGCAGCTGAGGATCAGTCTTTTAGAGAGGCTAGGTCATGGTTGACCTTACACTTACATTGTAAAATGCACTTTGCGTCTTTAGCTTTTTTTTAGGGTCAGCCACACGATGTTAGATAGCAAAGTGCTAAGAGTTTGTGCCAGTGCGTGTTTTGGTGTGGGTCACACCATGTATCGGTGATACACTTCAGCCCCTCAAATACAAAATAAAAGTCGGATGCAAGGCTTTATTTTGCATCCGACACTTCAGCTATTACCATGCCAACCAACCTCACTCCTCACCTTCATTCCTCTCCGTCCCTGCTGTTCCCTCCTTCTCTGTTGAATGTCAAGAGCAACCAAATATATCTACCAACTCAAATGCATTAATTTATCTCTGAAATTCAGGGGCGCCACGTCAAGCTGGTGTTGAGCTTAACCCCGGAGCCTACCCCCCCCTATTTGCATTCATGAGGAGAGATGGGGAGGGGATGTTGAACGACTTCATCTTCAATTGGGAATGCTGATGACTTCCAGTGGTGGGGGGGGCCCCATCATGGGTTAAACCCCGCCCAAACCCAACCCTGTCTCATCCATCTCACCCCAGACATGCATCATGCCCTCAACAAGAGCAGCGCCACTATAAATAGCCACATCCATCAACTGTCAGACACTTCAGGTGCAACCCCCCTTCCCCCGCCCCCTCAACCCTCCCCCCGTCTGCTTTTAATTGAACTTATGCATGGGGGGAATGAAATAGAAAGCCTGTGTTTTGTGTTTGTGTGTGTGTGTGTGTGTGTGTGTGTGTGTGTGTGTGTGTGTGTGTGTGTGTGTGTGTGTGTGTGTGTGTGTGTGTGTGTGTGTGTGTGTGTGTGTGTGTGTGCGTGCGTGTATTCTCTCGGGGATACCCCCTTATATACAGCCCACCTCCCATCTTCCTCCTAGATAGGTAGCTTCACTTCACGCGGTACGCTAAGTCTCCAAGGGAGTGGTGCTGACGTCCCGAGGGAGACTGTACACAAAGACAACCTCCAGGGAGAGGCAGCCCTGTGGCAGCCCGCTCGTGTGGAGCCTATGGCTTTGTGTCCGCCTCGTGAATAAACACAGGAGAATAAACAACAATCCAATCAGTGTCAATTGACACTGGGGTTCGCGAGTGACGCTGCGATGCGTGGTGCAAGACGCGCCGACGTGTGTAATTGAAAGCAAATGCAGGTGTTTGATCCGTTCATTAACCAATAAGCAGGTCGTGTGGGTCAGGCGCGTGACCGTTATCTGTGTAGCGCGTGCGTGTGTGCGTGTTTGTGTTAATTTGTCACTGTAGAAGACAAGCCAAACATGGAAGATAAGCTAGGTACGCCTGTGCTGCTACCACACTAGCTCACTGATTCCTGTTTGGCCTCCTGAAACTATCGCAAAGAATTGTACTCAAATCTGGACAACTTTGACTGTTTAGTTGCCACAGTGGTTGTATGCAGTCATAGAGAAGGTGGCATAATTGTGTTTGGCCAAAGAAGGGACTTTTCTTTGCAACTATCCACAAATTGAATATTTCCAAAAGGAGCCGCAATCAAATTTTTTTACATGGTAAACAAAGGAACCGTATGGGGAAAGGACAGACAGAACCTATAACCACCCATTTGCAAGACAAGACACAAACACAGTATGCATGCAGAACGGTGACCCTTAATGTGGTAATTATGCGGACAGACGCCTCCTCGCCATGGTGACCAAATTGGCTTGATTGGTGTTTCTGCTCTCCGCCAAGGGTGGAAGAAGAGAAAGGCCAAGCGTCTCGTCTCTTCTTTTCTATATGCCGCCTGCATGCCCTCCCCCCTGTTGCCTTCTCTACCGGCTGTGGCCCTACCGAGTTTTTAAATACACACACACACATACACACACACACACACACACACACACACACTCCCTAAAACACAGGCTTTCTATTTCATTCCCCGCTCCCGTGAAAGCCTTGTCAACCCATTGATCCCCATGGCTCTCCTTACAGTCTCTCCATCATTCAGACTCTTCTTCTCTTGCTCTTTTCTCTTGTTATTCTCCTCCCCCCGCCCCGCCCTCTCCTCCTCTCAGTGCTTTTAGCACCCTGTTGCTCCCTTGGAAACCAGTGAAGTGGCGGAAGCCTCACATTCACTTTCATACACTCTTTTCTTCCTCTCGCCCTCCATTTATATTTCTCTTCATCTGAATTGTTTTTAGTTTGTCCTCATCTATTCCCGTCCATTGAAGGCCCATGTAGGTTCAGAACCTCTAGGTATTAATGGACGGGTAGGAAACTGTTTCCAGGGGCAGCCACAGCATGACACCGCCAACCATAGTGCGATGCAGTTCTAACGACCATACCTCAGTTGATCGTCCAACAGCAGAGCGATGGGAATACAAAGGGTGTGCTCTTGCGTTTTAGTGTCCTGTGTATCGATGTTAGTCTTGGTCACTAAGTGCCAATGTTAAGGAAGTGTAAGTGTTGAGTAATTGCAACTGTTAGGTGAGTGGAAGTGAAGGACCGGCTAGATGAAGATAGCGGGTAAAGAGGGGTTGGTGGTGGGAGGTGGGTGGTGAGGGGGAGGGGGTGAGAGTGGGAGGGGGGGAGAGGGGGTTGGTAGTGGTAGATAGTGGTAGGCCACGCTTGGAGAGACCTGTAAAGTGCAGAGTCTTGTTTCTCTCAGAGCCGATGGTGGGGGAGGGGGGCTGGGTTGGGGGGGGTGGATGATGCTGAGGACAAGGGGGAAAGAGAGAAGTGAAATGGGAGGGCGGGAGGGACAGAGAGAGAGAAAGAAAAGAGACCAGGTCAGAGAGAGAGACTTGCATGAATGACACATGAAGGTACGACTATATATATCACATTGATCAATTCTCTCTCTCGCTCTCACTCTCTCTCTCTCTCTCTCTCAAACACACACACACACACACACACATATACACACCACATAAATATACATAATGGTGTTTGCTGAGGAGCTGTCTGTCTTCATCAGTCATCAGTGTCCTTACGGACATCTACTGTCTGTCCGTGTATGTGTGCATGTGTGCGTTTGTATCCACGTGCGTGCATGCGTGTGGGCGTAAGATTGTATGTGCATATGTGTTTGTGTGTGTGTATGCGTGAGTGTGTGAATGTCTATGTGTTCGTCACAAATTAATATCAGGCATTGGACGTTGGTGTGTTTGAAATAAATATGAGAGAGTGGAGGCAGTCTGAGTGTTTGTGTGCCTGCGTGTGCGCGATTGTGTGCGTGTGTGTGTGAGTGTGTGTTGGTGTGTGCTTGAGTGTGTGTGCATGTCTGTGTGTGCGTCGCAAATTAATATTAGCGATTGGAAAGAGTGTGTCTCTACATGGGTGTGTTTGAAATAAATATGAGGGAGTGGAGACAGTCTCCGAGTTTGTGTGTGTGCGTGTGCGTGTGTCGCACCATTAGCCTTTGGCGAATGCCAGTCAACCGAAGGGAGGGTGAAAGAACTCAACCGAAGGGAGGGTGAAAGAACCCCCCCCCCCCCCCCCGCCCCCCGTGTCCCTTGTGTCACAGTCGAGGTCTTAACAAGGGCAAGTTCAAAGGTCACGGAGGGTGTGTTGGCGGGTGGGTGGAGGATTTTCGCCCAGACCCCCACCCTTCCCCGCCCCTCCTGTTCACAGCACCTCAGCAGAGGCAGGGACCACATCTGTGTGACAGCTTAATGCATAGAGCATGCCTCCCTGTCAGAGCGTGTCACCCACTTCCTCCACAAAGAGCGCTCTGTGTGCCGAGCGTAACAATGGGAGCCCTAAGAGCAGGATACGGCAGGGGCCAAAAATGGCCGATCTAAAACGAAAACACTGCGCAAAACACAAAAGGAAACCGGCAATTTAGCTGGGGGCATTTTTACAAAAATGCCTGTTGAAATATTTACAAAAGACTGTGTGGCCCGCCCAACCTTCCCCTTAGCAGTCTAGCTCGTATGAGGCGGTATTTGTGCACGTTGACCTACGCCCCTTATGGGAACGCCAAACGGGCCAAGGGTAACACAAGGCCCCTCCGTGGGAAACAGGGTTGTTTTTTTCTTTCCTCCGAGACGCTAAGGTAGGTGTTAGGGAAACACCGGAGACCCAGATGACTTTCCACTTTCGTTGTCGAAATCAAGGCGCAATAATTGTAGCGTCCATTAGTGGGAGTCAACACGTTTAGTCTAGACGTGGCCGTACAGACGGAGGGGAGAATGGCCTTTTGTGCTCGAACTGGAATCCAACAGTCCAACACGGCAGTCTGGAATTCAGGGTCAAAGCCACTTTCTAAGCTTTGAGATCCATGGTCCAACAACCAAATGTACAGTTTTCCAAATCTATTTCAGATAACTTGTGTTATGTTGAAATCTAAAGCTCTTAAAACATTAAGAGTATGTTATCTGCCCTTTTATTGTTTTTTTTACCCAGTTAGCTTTAAAGCCATGGTTATGTCTTGAGCAAAACATTGCCTGTGGACCTTTTTTTTCGGATGACCTGTGAAAGCATATATAGGGTCAAATTTGACAAAACACTGATTCATTCTTTTTAGTCACAAAAGACCCTCTATCCCTGATATTCTACTCCTCTGGCCCAACTGCCATTTCAACCGAATTAGGCTTGAACATGGCCGCCATGATTCGATTGGGCATGGCTGTCGGGCCATGACCTCCGCAAGCAATGCCCCTTACTCCTTGTACTGGTTTCTAACCCAAACCCTTTGTTAGCCCCCCGCCCCACTGAGACGTCTGCATTAAGTCAGCTCGTACTTCAACCTAACTGTGAGTTATGAGACACTTATTTACATTTATGTGAGATGGGGGGCAGAGGGAAAAAGGCTGAGCGCGGGGTTAACCAAGTTAGTGGATAATGAGTGGGTCATAATGACCTGGCTTACGTCACAATCCCGCCCCCTCAAAACCCCGTTTACCCCCCAAATGACACTCTTGATGGCACGTTTTGGTTTGAGACGCTGGAGCAATTTGACATTGATACTCTGTTGAGATGGCCACACAAAGGGGAAGGCCACTGCCTGCTTGCCCCCCCGAAAACAGTCAGCATGGGTCTAGCATCTAAAATGTTACATACTGTAGCTCAGGTGATTCGATCAGCCTGGTATCCATTATCCACTTTGCGCCTAACTGCAAATGCGGTAGGAATAATATTTTTCTCCATTGACACCCTGCATTGTTCTCTCAGTAAAGGCTTTTTTTTTTCTCTTTAGAAATAGGACGAAAGTCCTCACTTGATTTTTCTGTCAGCAAATACATTTGAATAAAAAAAAAATATCTTCTTTCAAATCAACAAGGAGTATGAAAGGTTCACAATAGAGGAGAAACATTAACAAAAACGTTGGAATATATTTTTTCCAGGAATTTCGGCATTGGCCCTTGTGTTAGAAAATAATATTCCTAGGCCATTCATCGACTCTCTACTTGTATACACAATAGATCCTGAATGTGTCAAAGTGAATACAGAAAAGCTAGTTGATCTTCAGCTGCTGAGGTTATGTTCAGCTTCACAATCAGACGAGTTGGCTTGTTAGTAATCTGCACTTTAAATTTCTACACATGAACAACAAAGATTGAATTCCATCTGTGATATCAACCTTTTGTCCTTCTGTCTCTCACTTTGGTGTGGCACGTCTCTGTTGCAGGTGTGAGTGAGAGAGAGAGAAAATCGTGTGAAAGAGGGGGTGAGACATGATAAGTGGGTTGGATGCAGCCAGTTCAAAGGCTAGGTATACCGTGTGCTATTCCTATTTGCTGGAGCAAAATTATAATAATAATAATAATAATAATACATTTAATTTAGAGGCGCCTTTCAAGACACCCAAGGTCACCTTACAGAGCATATAGTCATCATACATTTAAAAAAAAAAAAGAAAAAAAGACATTGTGTAAAAATAAATAAACATAAGCAATAAGAAAGAAATAAAACAAAAACAAGACAAAACAAAAAAACAATACTTGCAAGGTGCAACTTCCCAAAGAGTTGAATTCCTACTTATTTTTTTGTTATGTTGCAAAACTATTAATAATAATACTGCAAACATATTGAATAAAAAATCTCTAAGTCTTTGAAGAAGAAAATTTGGGCGAGAAAGAAGACGAAGCGGATGAAGAACGCAATCCGCTAATACATTGCACCTGCACTCGGATTTCACGAGCGAGCCAGGGAGTTGGCAGAGTCCCCCTGCAGCGCTGTGATAACAGAACGGTCAATATAGTGAAGCCTTGGGAGGCCCACATATAACCCCTCCTCCCCACCTCTGTTAATCAACAAAGTTGCTCAGCCTCTGAGTCTGTCCCTTTTCCCCGCGTTTCAGGACGAGTCTAATGGCTCATAAAAGTTGGAGGTTATGACGTGGATTTACTTGAAGCCCAATTTGGTAAACAAACAGGTTCCTTAATGCTGTTAAGTTAATTAGATCAGGGACGTGGCCGAGGCTGCGTTTCTCTCTGCGAGGACGCTAGGGGACAGGAGAGTGTGCAGACTGACATTTAGAAACGGAAAGAAAAAAAAAACAGATGGAAATGTCACTCTTTCTCTCTCTCTTTCACAGCCTCACACACCGACGCTGCCCTCTTAATTTTCTCATTATTTTCTTTCTTTCCGCCCGTCAGCTCAAACACTGATGTGTGTGTGTGTGTGTGTGTGTGTGTGTGTGTGTGTGTGTGTGTGTGTGTGTGTGTGTGTGTGTGTGTGTGTGTGTGTGTGTGTGTGTGTGTGTGTGTGTGTGTGTGTGTGTGTGTGGGGGGGGGGATACATCAGCTCCCAGTGCCTGTTTCATATCAGGGCTGAGCTGATCTATCAATGACACAGCTGCCTTTCGTCTGCCCACTGTATCGTTAAATTGCACTTTAATTAAATTACGGCCGGCTAATTATGAGGGCCTAAATCAATCAGCTGGTCAATAGCAGAAGCCCAAAGCGGACGGAGAGCCCAGACCAGGACTTTATCCAAACCCCCCTCCCCTAACCCATCAATAACGGGTCCAACGAGGGAGGCCGTCGCCCCGGGAGGAAGGAGGAGGTTCAACGGGTTGGGGACCATTGCGGAATCCAGTTAGCCAGCAGTGATACCCCCACTGAGACCCATCCACAGCGCTGGGCACACTGCGCACATCTAGGGATAACATTGTTAAGGAATGTCTCACAGAGACATCGAGATAGAGCAGCTCAAGCAGCATTACGTTAGCATTAGCTAACTTCAAAGTAGCCTCAGGAAATTGTATTAGAAAGAGGATGTAAAGAGAGACTTGGCGGAAGCTTTGAGAGCACCTGTCTGGGTTTAGATGTGGAGGATCTTGGCGGATAATCTTGGGGCTTGGTGGTGTTTTTAGTGGCTGGGAGTGAAGGTTTTGAGGGTAAAGGTGGGATAGGGGTTTATGTTGGTGGAGGTGACGGAATGATTGCTGGGAGTAGAAGTTTTGAGTTGAGGGTGGAGGTTTAGCTCGATGGGGTTGAGGTTTTGGTGGCTGCAGGTGGAGGTTTTGTCGGGTGAGGATGGAGGTTCAGCTGGGAGCGGTTGAGGTTTTGGTGGTTGGAGGAGGAGGTTTGTGGGGGTGGGGCTGGAGGTTTAGCTGGGTGGGGTTGAGGCTTTGGTGGATGGAGGTGTGGGTTTTGGTGTTGCCTCATTTGGCTTTGCAAGGTGGTGGTATGGGTTTGAAGGTTTTACTGGGTGTGGGTTTTGGTGGGCGGGGGTCTGGGTCTTGCTGGGTAGGGGGTTTGCAGGTGGGGTTTTCAAGGATGTGGCTGCTTCGTGGCAGCCCTCCATCCTGGGTCTTTAACCGTGCGTTACAAGAGCACCCATGGAACTTTCCACACATTAATCATCGTTTTGAGCTTATTAAGTGGGAGGACAGTCTGCTTTCCATGGCTCCCAACGTTCAATCCATCTTTCAAACTGTGAAGGTCACTGAGCGAGTGTTAAACACCCCTCCCTGCCAAAATTATAGCCTGCATATCAATGAGAGGGAGCGGTATTGTAAATTCAAATTGTAAATTAGCCTTTTGATATTTTTACGTTACTATTGGGAATTCTCAGTGGCTTCTCTGGAAAATGAAAGAGTGAGAATCTCATTCTTTTTGAGCAGCGAAAGAGAAATACTGTCTCTCTCTCTTGATGCAGGTTGTGGCCAGAATACAAACTTTGACTGCAGGAAGAGGAATGAAATAGTAAATGATCTTTTACCTCTAAAAAGTTATCTGCTAATCAATTTCAAAGCAGTCATTACATATTTCGCAGACATAATCTGATTGCCTTTGCTTAATTTGACAAAGCAAACCAAATACTTGTCTGTTGTGTGACAAAAACCCAGATCAGTAGTATTACTTTCAATTTAGACGATCATGCTACTATAATTTATCTTTTCCATTTTTCCCCAATTATGTTACAATTAAACGACAAAAAATAAAAAAAACCTTGCACTTATTTCTAACCTTTAGGTGTCAGCGGAATCCACAAATGTGCAGATACGTCTTCCACAGAGAAAAACACCATTGTACAGTTCTAGAGAGGTTGGAAAGGGGGCTCGGGGGGAGCAGGGTTCAGGTGGGGGCAGGGGTACGGTGGACAGGGCATGGACCAGCAATGACTGCATTTTAGTTGGTCATTAAGGGGAGATGAGATTCAGACCAGAGGGGTGGGCTGTCGCTGCGCCTCGTCCCTTATACCCAGGGTTAACTGAAGAAGACGCAGAGGGTTGGTTGGGTGTGTGTGTGTGTGTGCGTGTGCGTGTGCTTTGCAGCCCAGAGTGCAACCAGGATTAGACAAAGAGACGATAATGCGATCAAAGGCCTGCTATGTTTCAAAACTGAGATGATATATATTTTTTAACTCAAAGATATGATAAGCAGGCCTGGTGTGATTTCACGTCTCATCCGAGGTCTGAAGAATAGATCACTCACAGCTTATCAAAGGTGTAATGAGAACAAGACAGATGGACCGCTTCTAAACTGTGAGATAGGCAGACAACACAGTAGTGTGACTGGTCTCACACACAGGCACACACTCACACACAGGCATTAACACACACACACACACACACACACACACACACACACACACACACACACACACACACACACACACACACACACACACACACACACACACACACACACACACACACACACACACACACAAACTCAAGCACATGCATTTACACACACACACACACATATATGCATTTACACAGAAACACAGAAACACGCACATGCATTAACACACACACACACACACACACACACACATATATGCACGACAAGGAAACACACATGCACACACGTGTAGATATTTAGCGTGGGGACAGTGTTAGTCACGTGCACACACAAATGCCTTCATGCCTTCACATTATGTCTAATGGCCAACCTAACATATGCACCCACAAAGTGTGCACCCAACCCTATACATACACCCAATCGTTCCCTTCCCACACACACACACTGACAGAGTGGTGTCCTACTATAGATATCAATGTCTTTGCGGTTATTTCCATCATAATAACACTCCAGTAAATACCCTGGTGCCATCTCTCCACACACACACACACACACACACACACACACACACACACACACACACACACACACACACACACACACACACACACACACACACACACACACACACACACACACACACACACACACACGATCCACTCCACTGTTATCTAAATGGTAGAGCACCCAGCGTGGATCCGGTACCTTGGAAATAGCGTGGTGGGTAACACCATTGCTCCTTTGTGATAGGACCCTCCAGGGGTGCTATTCAAACCCCACCCCCCCCCCCCCCCCCCCCACATACACCTAGACCGAGCAGGGGGAGAAGATAAAGAATATACCAGTTGGAAAGGGGACCCAACCACATTCAATAGCGCTCCTCTTGGCGCGGATGAGACCATTACAGCTCTTTGGGCCGTTCCATAGTCAATGTCTGCCCAAGTCGCCGCGGGGGCTAAAGCACTTTGCAGCAGGATTGTATGCATTTGAAAGGGTCACCTTTGAATAGACAGCACACTTAGAGATGGGTGTTATGGCACGTGGTATTAGCCCACTGCTTACTGGTCGGCTTGAGGACGGGCACTGTGGCTAACCTCTGGCTGGTGGAGGAAGACATTGAGCAAGGTATCTCGTCAAGTATTCTCGTCGAGTATTGTCATTCAGTGAGAACGTAGGTAGCAAAAATGTATTTATTTATGTATACATTTATACAAATGTATATGTATTTATTTAGCAGGTTATTGAAATATGTACAATAATGATAAGCATTAAATACATCTACCTCTACAAATGTTCTTCCTTGTTTACTTCTATTAGACATAAGCAAGCTATTAAGAGAACATGACAATTTCCAAAAATAAAAGAACACCATGCATGTTGTGCTCAGTGGAAGCGGGGTACATATTTCCAGGAATCAGAGAAAGTGCTGGGTACCATTAAGTCAACCCCCCCCCCCCCCACCCCACCCTTTCCTTTCTGACGTTTTCCCTCCCTTCAAAGCGCGGACGTCCCCAAACAGGTCTAAAAGTTAAAAGCTGACCTCGCTGTTTTACAGCTGCACCCAGCTGTGACCACTTCTGTTTGACAAGCCATTCTAATATAATGGAGGGGGGGGTCACCATTGGCAGAGATGGGGGTGTACTCTTGGCTTGCCCCCCCCTTCAGATATTTACATTCGACCGGGGCCCTATTATACCTTTCTGACTGCAACTTAAAAGCATTGGGCGACCTAATGGGGCCAATAAACCATAAGTAGAGCCCATTTTGGGGCCGCTGCTGGTTCTGCCAGAGTGGACTCATTTGGGGTTCTCCACGGAGAGTGGGACAGTGCAAGTGAGAGAGAGAGAGCGAGAGAGTGATAGTAATGAAATAAATAGCACTGAATTGCTTACCCACTGAGGGGGAATCAAATACTGTATGTCACAGGAAGTCAATCTTGTGCTTCTGTGGTGAGCAGGATGAACCAAAGAAGAGCCTACTTTCGCCTGATTGCAGTTGCAGCCAT
>NC_044070.1:12497477-12527477 GCF_902167405.1 Gadus morhua | reverse complement strand
TCTGGGCAATTCAGTTAAGTTTTGTACAAGAGTAGAATGACTCAGAATTAATAACTTACTTCGTTTCACATTCATTAACACTCCACTCTGCCACCCATTTGCACAATTGACCATAAATTGAAGGGACCCAAGGTCTGAGAGACCGTTTTCAATAACAAGTTTGAAATGCTATACGAAATGTGATAGAAATGGAGCCTCAGTAGCTCATCTCCTTCATTTGAGTGTTAGCTTGCACTTTGGGTGTGATACTCGCGTATATCAGGGACAGGACTGAACCTCAGAGAGGGACGGCCATCCAAGGTAATTGCATTCCTTGCTCTCTTGGAGCCTCTATGTGGAGATGTACTCTAATCATTTTCTTTTCATTTTTTAAGGTTGTTCTGATCAGCTTCTTGAGAAGGCTTCAGTTCCTAGTATATCAGAACAAAGGCCTTCAGAAAGGTTTAAAAAAAGAGGTTCATCTTTGTTGCCCGATTATTTTTATGCAAGCGAAGAAGGGGGCTGTTATAACTAGTTGAAGATTAAAGCGGACGAAGGCACCCCTGGATATATCGGAAGCAAGACGGCAGAGTCAAAGTTCTCCCGGGCAGGGAAGAAGAAAGTGATGAAGGGCCATATAAGATGTTATGAGAGAAGGTGAGAGTATTATGAGGTAGTGACTGCAGGGGTCTGGACTCCAACAGGATATGTTGGCCGTTTCAAAGCACGCACTGAACACACCTTCATTAGGCTGTATCGGTGCATTAGCAGTGTTAAAGGAAAAAGCTCCTGTGTCAGGGGCCTCAATGTGCAGAAGAATACGTGCCCATTAGCATTGTATCGTGCCCTCTCGATTGGTCGAAAGGCTTGTAGAATTGTTTGAGTAGTAGGAAAAAACGTTGACATGGTCTTAAAGTGAGTTGGAGAGCTTGAAATGCTGATCGAAAGCATAAAAATAGTCAAATAGGACCTAGCCTTGTGCTTTGCTGCCCTATTTCTTTAATATCTTAAAGTAAGTGTTTATAATTAGAGGATATGAGATAAGATAGGACAGGATACACTTCATTAATAACCCATGTGGGAGTCAAAGCAGAAGTACACAGCAGCAATTCAAATAAAAAAAACGATTCATTTAAAACATGGTGCAAAAAAGACAACCAACCATGCCCCGGGAACAATTCAAATCTTTTACTTTCTCTTTGAAAAGCCTAATGCGTGCAGCTGTCTGTGGCCCTCTGAGCTGAGCCGTCCGCATCCGTTCACTCCTCACCTTGCGTTCCAGGCTGCCGGTGCCACCCCCGGCCCCGGCACCGGGACCAGCACCAGCGCCGGGGCCCGGCTTGTGGCCGTACTTGAAGCCCGTGGTGGTGGACCAGCGGGCCGGGTTCTTCCTGGACGGCTCCTCCGGCCCCCCCAGCCCCTGGGCCTCGGAGCCCAGGGGTGGGGCCGCCAGCGAGGGGTCGCTGCTGCGGCGCACGTGGAGCGGCATGCCTGTATATGGGGATAGTGTGATGGGGGAGAGGGGGGGGGGGAGGGAGGGAGGGAGGGAGGGAGGGAGGGAGGGAGACAAAATGGAGCGTGAAGGAAAGAGGGAAAGAAGGAGCGAGAGATGAAAATTGGGGTTGGGATGGAAAAGAGAGAGAGAGGGTGGGAAAGAGAGGGGACATTGAGAGAGTTAGGGGGTAATATGTATTTGTGGCCAATCACACTGCAATCTCCCAGCACTTTTACCGCTTACCCCCCCCCCCCCCCCCCCCCCCAGAGCTATCAAGCTCTGGTCCATTTCCACCCTGGTGCGTTTTGACATGTGTTCTCTTCGGAAGGACTAGCTATAATTTACAAGCATTCTGTCAGTTCTGGCCATAACCACCATGACAGTCCCCTCCCTCCCCCTCCCCCACACACACCCCATGTGACTGCAGTTGACATCAACCGAGATGCACGCCACTACGAACAAGTGGTTTTGTTTTTCCTTCAAAAAACAAATCCCTATGCTCTCGCATGAAACGCGACACGGCAGAACTGTGAGATGTTTGACTTGGCTTGACTCCTATAAAATGAAATGCAATACAACGAGAGAGAGAGAGAGAGAGAGAGAGAGAGAGAGAGAGAGAGAGAGAGAGAGAGAGAGAGAGAGAGAGAGAGAGAGAGAGAGAGAGAGAGAGAGAGAGAAAACGGCAGAGAGAGAGAGACAGAGGGTGAGGGAGACAGGAAGACAGAAAAATAGAGAAAGAGGGAGAGAGAAAGAGAGTGAACATAGGTGTGCCTTAGGTACACTAGGCTTCGGAGCAGTGGGCTCAGGGAAACACAAATATATGAAAAACAAAGGAAAAATGGAAACATTCCAAATTAAATATTGCCTTACATTACAGTCGCCCCATTAATCAATACTTCAAGCGTAAGCGCTTTATGCTTTGATCCCCTTCACATAAACAGGACCAGTCTCCAGGGAGTATTTTGTGTGTGTGTGTGTGTGCGTGTGTGCGTGCCTGCCTGCCTGCCTGCCTGCCTGCCTGCCTGCCTGCCTGCCTGCCTGCCTGCCTGCCTGCCTGCCTGCCTACCTTCTGCGTGCGTGTGCATGTTTACGCATATGTTTGTGTGTATCCGTGCGGGTGTGCGTGTCTGTGCGTGTAATACTAAACAGCGGTATCCCCTACCGGAGGAACCCCAACGTAGCATGGAGCAGCCCAAGCCCATCGGTAACTAACGTGGAGGCAGGTGAGCGGTGGCTGGCTGTTTGGGCTGTTACTATACGCAACGCTAGAAACATAAACAAAGGCCAGATGGATGTGTTTGAGCGCGAGCCAGCAGGCCGCGTGCGCTCACATCCATAATTATGCAAATTGATTGGGCGACCACCTGTCATCGGGCCGCTCCCATCCTCCCAGCGAGCATATGCGCCCTGTGCACAGATTCCCTCTGAGGCAGGGGGGGGGGACTCCTCCACTGGAAGGAGCGCATTTTAATCAAGGAACTACCGTGGGCTCCCGTCACCTTCCCGGCGCGTGTTTCGCTGCGTCGAACGCCACGGGAGGCCCAGTGGGAGGCGGGCAAGGTGGGCTACGTGTCGACAGCATCCAGAGGGACCGCACGTATGAGACAGTGGTGTAGGTTAAGAAATATATATAGAAAACTAGGAAGAAGGAAGTAGAGACATAAAAAGACTAATTGCCGAGACTTGCCATTGGAGATGGCTGAGTCCTGCTCAGCGGGAAAATGTGTCTCGCTAAGAGGTACCTTGTTTCAAATCCCCCGGGTGATCACAGTAATAGCTGCGGCAATCACTCCGCAAAAAGAAAGTCACCAACCCCCTTTTCCTCAGCCCCTTACTTATGTTGTTTGTTCCCAGCGCTTGCCTCACTAAATTATCCATCTTTCCAGGGTAACCATTATATCGCAGAAGCCAGAAAAAAACGTTTCTGATGGTTCCTTGACTTTTTCTTGATTATAATTTTCGTCACCCGGCGATGTGCTTTCTTTTCTGGTCCTCACTTCTTCCCCCAACGCCACCATTCAAGCAGTTTTCAGCCTGCACTGGGAGTAGACGTAATCGGACGGAGCACGATGCTCTGAACACACAGAACGCCGTTACTTAATAAACAATGCCCAATTGGCACCGGCTTGGCTATGCTCTGTGCTGCCCCCCCCCCCCCCTCCACACACACACACACACACACACACACACACACACACACACACACACCCGCCCACCGCCCCCCCCCCCCCCCCCCGACACCCCTCATCTGTGAGTGATTATTACATTACAACTTATGACTCCAGAGACGTTAGTATGCACTTCCACCCCATTCAGGTTTTCCGCCTGCCTTAAGCCCATGAGCAAGTAGCTCCAGGCCCTGCACACAGAAGAACCAGAGGGGGAAGAAGATGGATGGGTGGGCTTAGGTCTGGCTCTTCTCAGGACAAAATGTGTGGAAAGTGGGCTGTTTGCCTCCCGAGTTACGAGGACTTTCTCTGGCTTAATAGGCCCACTCAGGAGACCTAGCAACTTAGCCTAGCAACATGATGATGACGGAGGGCTGACATTTCCATGGCTCACTAAGTGCTTGAATGGAAGTACTACAATACCAGGAGCAGGTACAGCCATAATAATCGCCATACAGGCATCCATAAAGAAATTATGGTTTGATTTTTCTGTAGCCTTCTACAAATTCATATGGGAACGGCATAGGAAGGTTGAATGGAAAATGAGGCAGGCCATCAGACAGGCAGTCATATTACTAAATTGGGTTGAGAACTCAATAAGGGTTGTTAATAGACTTTGCTCCCCACCCCTTCAGCTAACGGCCGGTTCACGTCCAGTTCAGGCCGCTAATGATGTTCACCTCGCACTGAAGGGGGTTCAGCTGTACGGGTGGCCGGATCATGTCCGGCATAATATCCCGCTTGATGACCACCACACAAACAGAGAGTGAGAGAGAGAGAGAGAGAGAGAGATGGAATGAGAAACAGAAGAAAAGAGAGAAAGAGAGGGAGAGAGACAAAGAGACAGAGAGAGAGGGAACAAGAGAGAGATGGAAAGAGGCATAGACAGCAAGAGGGGTAAATAGTATGTGAGAGATCGAAATAGGGGAGAATAAAACAGTCGTGAGTTAGATACAGACAAAGAAAACACGGCATGTGGGCAGAGTAGGCTATTAGCGAGGGCTCGAAACAAAAGATGGAAACGGGCGATCTAATCGAACGGAGGAACAGTGAGAGATCAAACTAGACAGAAATAGAAAGTGGGTAGAAAGAAGGGAATGAACAAGGCATAAAGAAGAGGCCCACCACCCAGGCAGGTAGTTACAAATGCACAGAAAGAGAAAGAGACACAGAGACACAGAAAGAGACAGAGACACAGAAAGAGCCAGAGAGAGAGATAAAGAGAGAGAGAGAAACAGAGAGAGAGAGACAGACAGAGAGAGAGAGAGAGTGAGAGAGAGAGACAGACAGAGAGAGAGAGAGAGACAGAGAGACAGACAGAGAGAGAGTGAGAGACAGACAGAGAGAGAGTGAGAGACAGAGTGAGAGTGAGAGTGAGAGAGAGAGAGAGAGAGAGAGAGAGAGAGACAGAGAGAGAGAGAGATTACAGTACATCTAGCAGAGGTTACAGTGACCTAAGGCAGAGTGGCTTCTTTTACAGATTGCCTTGGCTTCAGTGAATAGCAGAGACCAACCTGCTATTAACCACAGCTCCAAACAGTGTGCTGGACTGCATAATAGACCAAGGCGGTGTACGGTCCAACATCGAGGGGATGTTTATAATATAAGGAATACACACAATCTCTTATATGTTGTATTAAATGGTAGATGAGGTGTGGAATTCAGATATCTTCAGAAATGAACAGCTAACAATAAACAGTAGACAAGAGATGCACATTTCCTCACACGCCATTATATGGACACGGAAGTCATCGTTGTCTGTGTAAGTCTAAGCGTGCAATATTTTTCTATAAAGTCCTTCTATAAATATGAGGAGAAACATATAACAGATCTATTTACATCTAAATACCTGTCTGGGGCATCAGTGATAGAACCGCAAGGACGAAAAGAAAACGGGACACACAAAGTAACGAATGAGGAAAGAACGGCATGGAGCGAGGAAGTAGGAGCGACAGAGCCCAAAGAGAAAGACTGAAAAATGAAAAGGAACAGGGGCTATGTGAGGCGCCAGCGAATTCATAACAACATTAGATGTTCCGCTATGTGTGTATACACGCATAATAATGTGACTGAATCTTTGATGCATGCTTTTTTTAGTTTGTATGCAAATATATGCACATACTGCTGGCTTAAGCATTATGCAGAGAAACCTATGGAGAAACAAAAAAAAGTGCCTGAAATAAAACACAAAAGGAGAGAAAGGCAGAGAAAGTGAAAGAGACAAGGAGAGCAGAGAAGGTTGCTACGCTACGCAACGCTCCATTATGTGACTGTGATTTTACTTTGTGATCCTCTATGCTGTGAGCCAGTACTGCGTGGGCCTTGATGTACATCCTGCCAGAGGCCAATGTGACAGAACGTACCCCCCCGTCCCCACACACACTCAATCCCCTTTAATTTAGTGGGACTATAGTGACAGACGGAAAAGGGGGCTCGCCCTTTTAATTATAACTTGTGCCACCTCTTCATTTCGGAGCAGCCAATCGATTCAGTGACGAGGCAAAGGGTGACCTTACGGGAAGCCTTCCTAATGAAATAAATCCCTAACCCGAACTGCCCCCGCCCCACCCCAAACTCTGCGTATGCAGTGTTGAATTAATGGGGGCACAGAGAGGGACAGACTCACCGTAACTACATTGACCATGATGCACCTTGATGGGAGGTCACCCCTAAGAGGGCTGGTTTGTTCTCATTGGTCTTTACAAGGCCGATGGTACTTTCGATTTCATGGTCTGACCTTCGCACAAAATCACCCACTTTATAATAATCTGGTTTCCATTATTTTGCAATTGCTAACAATGTTATGAAGCATGCAAAAATTGGATACTTGCTTTTCCGGGTATACAGCATACATGCAATTGTAAACAAAGAGTGCAGGTGGGTGCAGAAAGTATCCATGACAACCTATGCCACTCAATATGATTTTCTAAATATAGATATGTTAGGGTGCAGGGTATTTCATGGAAATGTGCTCACGAGTCATCAAATGAGAATATTCCAAACGCATGTGACCGATACGTTTTATGTGCAGCAAAATTACACTTAGACATTATGCTTATACATGCAGTTATTATTGAAGCACTTTATTCTAAATTCAACGATTGTTCACAAGGACATCGTAGGAGCCTCAGGAAACGCTGTGAGAGTAAGTCCACAGAGGTCTTCCCACAGTATGAGGCTGTTTCTCTCTGTATTCTATTGGAAATGACCAAATAATGTGTCGTGCCCATCGATGGCCTTCCCACCTCCAACCTCCAAGACCCTGGGCCGATAAACCACCCCGGCCACGCCCAGCTCCAAGGGCCAGCGATGAGAGGTGGTGGAAGAGGTGGGGAAGGAAGGTTGTCTCTGTTACATATGAGATCCACAGGTGTCCAATCAGTGTAATTAAATGACCTGGGTTGGGGGGCTGGTGTAGTGTCCTTTAGTGCACCTGGGACAGGACAGGGCGAGAGAGAGTGGTGTGCCCCCCCCCCCCCCCCCCCCCCCCCCCTTCCACCACACACACACACACACACACACCTCTTTGACTCAGTGCCAGCATCAGGATAATGGAGCCTCTGCTTTAGCATGCTGATGAGGTTATGGAGAGGACAATGCCTGGACTGGACTGAGTGTGTGTATGTGTGCATGTGTGCGTTTGTGTACACACTAATAAGGTTATGGAGAGGACACTGGGCGGCAAGAGTGAGTGAGCGCGCGCGCGTGCGCGTGTGTGTGTGTGTGTGTGTGTCCATGAGAGCCATACTGAGGCAGGTCATGGTAGCAGACATGGCTTTAGCAGTATTTCTAGCTTGCAGCTCAAATGGAGCATCATGGTATAATGCCACTGAAACAACTATCTAATGGCCTAGCAGTAAGAGGAGATCAGTATATTTATGAAACGAGGCACAGAGAGAGGTCTCATTAATTTAACATATTATCTGTGATGGCCATCTACTCTTTGCACGTGATGGCTGCAGGTTCACGTTTCAGGGAAGCACATCGGTGGACCTATGCAAAGTAATATAATGAGAGAGTGCTCTATTAAAATAATGGTACTCCAGCACAATCAGAGACCTCACATTCTTACTTATTTTCTTTGACGAATCAAGCAAACAGCAGGTGTTACTTCAGCTGTATATCTTTTACATACATTGCAGCCTGTCTATTTTGTTTGGGACCAAGAGGTGTCTGTGCACTGAGGAGGCAGAGAGAACTCGTTCTGTGTCCAAGACCACCCACATGAGGAACTGGACTTGGCCTCCCTTCAGTGGGACGGACGTGTGCTTTTGATCAGTGCACGTGCACGACACTGCTGATTTGATGAAGACTCCGGCTGTTGATTTGAGGAAGAGGCTCATGCGGCCTTTCCTGATTGCATTTGTGGGTGTCACTCTCGACTGATTATGCGGGCGGTGCAACACTGCTATTACTCCAAAGAACAAAAACAAATTGGTCATTCATTTATATCCTACTCACTTTAATATGAACGGGATGCGGCGTATGTGCCCTCCAAGAAATGTCTCTCTCAGACAGATAATTCTGCAACTTTGTAATACTTTTGGGGGTCAGATTCGGTTCAGAAACTGATTAAATTAATTCAAC
Source organism: Gadus morhua (assembly GCF_902167405.1). Classification (NCBI taxonomy): domain Eukaryota; kingdom Metazoa; phylum Chordata; class Actinopteri; order Gadiformes; family Gadidae; genus Gadus; species Gadus morhua. The sequence continues at coordinate 12,519,248 of NC_044070.1, read as the reverse complement.
TCCTTGATGTTGCTGGCTCTATATGATGATGTCCCCTGTGGGCAGTCAAGACCTTAAATGCAGAATACTGAACCACAAAGTCTTCAGTACTGGGTACCACAGAGTCTGCAGTACTTGGTACCACAGAGTCTGCAGTACTTGGTACCACAGAGTCTGCAGTACTGGATGCCACAGAGTCTGCAGTACTTGGTACCACAGAGTCCGCAGTACTGGGCACCACAGAGTCTGCAGTACTGGGTACCACAGAGTCTGCAGTACTGGATACCACAGAGTCTGCAGTACTGGGCACCACAGAGTCTGCAGTACTGGGTACCAAAGAGTCTGCACTCTGCAGTACTGGATACCACAGAGTCTGCAGTACTGGGTACCAAAGAGTCTGTAGTACTGGGTACCAAAGAGTCTGCAGTACTGGGTAACACATGCTCCACCTCTTGCTGGTGGATGAGCCGTAGCCCAGTACCCAGTAGCAGTTGGAAACCTAGTGGTATATTCAAGGGTAGGGTTTGGACATGTTACAAAAGAGAGTGACAGAGAGCTTGGGCGAAAGAGAGCAGGGAAGAGAGAGAGAGAGAGAGAGAGAGAGAGAGAGAGAGAGAGAGAGAGAGAGAGAGAGAGAGAGAGAGAGAGAGAGAGAGAGAGAGAGAGAGAGAGAGAGAGAGAGAGAATAGGTTTTGAATAGACTTCTGACCTTTCCAGAGAAGGGAGGGGGCTATCAGATAGAGAAAGCACTGTTTTGGAAATGGGAGGACACTTTCCAAAGTCCAACTAAGTGCCCAACTGTGGGTGTAGTCGCTGAGTGTACAAGTAAAAGTTTAGTCGTGTGTCTGTGCGTGTGTGTTTGTGGCTAGGCAGGGCATCGACTACCCTTGGCAGGTACATGGAAATAAGACAGGGGTCTCTCTCTCTCTCTCTCTCTCTCTCTCTCTCTCTCTCTCTCTCTCTCTCTCTCTCTCTCTCTCTCTCTCTCTCTCTCTCTCTCTCTCTCTCTCTCTCTCTCTCTCTCTCTCTCTCTCTCTCTCTCTCTCTCTCTCTCTCTCTCTCTCTCTCTCTCTCTCTCTCTCTCAGAATGTATCCACAGAGCTGTCCAGTATCTTTGCCGTGACCCACACTGGGTCATTCATCACGAGATCTAGAAGGGGGAGGGCTGGGTCTGCCTTGTCCCATTCCTAATCAGTTTGGCAGCCAGAGATTATAATACACTTAACCCAACATTAAACCGAACCTACGCTTCGTAAAAAATAAAAAATAAAATTCAGCACATCAAGGCACACTGGGAAAAGCACAATAAAAATCGACTATTCAGCAGGTCTTCACCAGAAAAAGATAATCATACCACAATGAACAATTAAAAGCGAATGGTTACAGTCCAAAGTGCTGAGAGCACTACAATGTTAAGTGCAGTGCATCGTAAAGTGCCAGGCTAGCTCTTTATTCCGGCAGACCTTACTAATCAATCTCTGAACCCTCAATAAGGGAGCCCCCTCTGGCTGACTCTAACAAGGACCTAGTAGTAGACCTCAGTAGTAGATACACGCCTATACAGTTCACTATTCGAAATGTGGGCATAATAGGATATTAAGACTGATTATAGTGATGATATCCAATAAGATTTGACCACATAGCATTTTGAACCACAGGTAAAATCGTAAAATATACATACACGTGTTGTTTACTATGTTAAACATCTGGATGGAAGAACCAGATTGGGCAAATGCAGACACAGGACTGGATGCAGTTTTGTTTGTTGTTGTTGTTTTCAGTGATGATATAGATCAGAAAGCAATCTGCAGCCCTGTAGCATCACTGAGCTATGCAGACCTATATGTTTCATGTTTGGACTTGGAGAGGGAGACAATAGACATGACTAGATTGGTGGATTAAAACCAACACAGTGTAGATTTACAAAGATAGATAGATGTGGACTGTTATTTCTGTCCTTCTCCCTTTGAACTGTCCTGAGCATTGGACCCATGGAGCAGAGATTTCAGCCAGCAGACAACTGCTGCTTCCCAGAACTACAGAAGCAGCACTAAAAAATGTAAGCCAGGACTCTGTGTGCGCACACGCACGTGCGTGCGTGCGTGTGTGGGTGGGTGTGTGTGTCAGTGTGAATGCGTGTTGCCCCCAGACTGCTTCTCTGGACAATTGTGTTGTTAGGAAGTACAGCAGAGAGGGCCTTTTGTTTTTCCCAAAATCTAACTTGACTCATTTGGGTCAGATCACTAAGACCCCCGGGTCCCCTGGATCCAAGCACACTAGGGAGTGTGTGCGTGCGTGTGCGTGTGTTTAACCCAATAAGATTCAATGAATGCCTCTTAGTTGTCGACATCAGTGTGCATCTGTGCACACACATACTCAAACACATCGTTGCCATGGATTAGTATGTGTGTGTGAATAGTTACCGTCTGTCTCCAAGTTAGGGTGTGTGTGTGTGTGTGTGTGTCCATCTCGCTGCACACGGACTGCAAATCAGCGTGAGATTGTGCACATGTCTATTCCTGCACTTTACCGTCTACAGGCGCCAGATAAAACAACTTGCAAGTCAGTGTCCACACCTGCACGCCCTTTCTTCACACACACACACACACACACACACACACACACACACACACACACACACACACACACACACACACACACACACACACACACACACACACACACACACACACACACACACACACACCAGACTCTCTCTCTCACACACTGACCCAACCTCCCCATAATCAACGCGCTCTCCTCCTGTACCAGCCAGGGATTTCCTAATCAGCTACAGCCAAACAAACCCCAACGTTCCAGAAACAGGGTCCGGCAGTACTTTCTGTGTAAACACCACTTCACGTCTGTCCCTCTGTTACCGCCTGTTATCCTGAACCTCGTCAGTCTAGCCATGTGTCTTGGTAAAAAAAACTGTTTTTAAAATCAGTTACACTGACCACATGTTGGGTACAGTGGGGGAAGGGGACAAGGTGTAGGTGCAGACAAGGCGGTCTTAGAGTGGAATTTATAGTCGTGTGCACGGCCATGGCTTTATATAGGCGCCATTTGGCCGTACCGTTACAGAACTTCAACATTTCAGAGATGCGTGTGCAGATGACAAATCGGCATGTGAACTGAACACACATCTCACTCTCCACCCCCCCCCCCCCCCACACACACGTTTGCATTGAAATTAACAGAATTATCAACATTTCTTGTTTTTATGCGTGCAAAATTCTTTTCAGAGCGATAGAATCACTTTTTGACCAACAATGTGTTTTTTACCTTACATTGTTGATTCCCCTGCACGCCTTGTCGGCCAGACAGTGGTTTGTAAATAACAAATATAAAGATAAAAAGTTAATGGCTTGACAGGAGCTCTATAATTATTCATCGATTCTGTCATTTCTTTGTTCTGATGTGTGTGTGTTTTCGTAGTCATGTGAAATGTGCTCCCTCTCTGACGCCCTTGTCTGATTGGGTTCAAATTGGAGAGGGCGTTGTAATACGGCCCGATATTGAACTTAAAAATAAATGCATTCTGTTTGAAGTGGTTATAGGTTGCAATGGCCCCTTCAGCAAGGGATTTGAGTTCAGTATTGTTTATCTTTTCAGTAAAAAGGGGCAGTCTGCGACGAAACGTCTTTCCAATGTCCACATTTCAATACATTCCACCAACGACAACATTCACCACTCATCAACATTCCAGGCTTTGTAAATTACTTTCTTTTTTCAAAGGAAAAGAACAAACAAGATTCCTTCAGGTCACCAATCATCCTCTCTGGACCTCAGGCCGGATCTAGACAGTGTGTTTGTGTTGCGTGATACGGGTCTGGCTCTGTGAGGAACGAGGCCAGTTGATTGGATGTTTCGAGCGGATCGTTGCGTACGGAATAATAATAAAGGAAATGTCTGAAACACACACACACACACATACACCCCCCCCCACACACACACACACACACATACACACACACACACCTATTTGCATAGATACAGATTCTTCCTTTGGTTAAACACACACATACAGAATTGAGCTTCACACATGCAGACAAATACAGAAATTATATGAAAAGAGGGCGTGTGTGCGTGTGTATGTGTGTGCTTGCGTGTCCGGGGGTTTTCTACGTCAGAGCACATATGTGGCCGGATCTCGAAAACACAGAGTGCAACGAGACAAAACACAGACAGGAGTGAGGAAATGTACGGAGTCAACACGGCGATATGCTTTATGAGGATTGTCTGGGCTTTTCTTCTCTCTCTCTCTCTCTTTCAAAAAAGAAAGTGAATTGGACCCAATACGCCCACGGGAGGTTCTAGAAACAGATGGTATTGTGATGTGCAGACGCTGTGTTTTGGATACAGACATCACTCTGATCGGTCACACGGTGTCGTGGAGCATATGTTTGGGTTGTTGGATGAAGGAGAGAGTCAGTTAGAGAGTCAGTTAGAGAGAGAGAGAGCGAGAGAGAGAAAGACAGAGACAGAGACAGACAGCAAGAGAGAGAAAGAAAGAGACAATGAGAGAGAGAGCGAGACAGAGACAGAGAGATAGTTAGACAGGGAGGGAGACAGAGACATAGAGAGGCAGAGAGAGAGAGGGAGAAAGAGAGACGGAGAGAGAGAGAGATGGACAGAGAGAGACAGAGAGAGATTCATTGAAGAAGGAAACAATGCAAGGATGTATGCATGTATCTGGCGATACATGTCGTGGTAGGGTGTTCCACTCATACACAAATGGTTCTGGGTTCCATGTCCCAATGTCCTGGGCCTATCCTGTAGGCATCAAGAGTATGGCCCTCTCCCTGACCTGCCGACCTGACCAACTTGTATCTGAATTCACTGACAGTTACTTTAATGAAAGCGTTTGATGAAAGATATAAGCAAGCTAGCTACATGAACTCTGGGTGGAAAGGAAAGCTCTCTATATCTATCAACATGCCTCATTTCCATGAGTGTGTATTTATGCTTATTTGCTTGTTTTTTACCTACATTTTATGGGGACTCCACAAATAACCGAGGTTGCCAATTGGTGTACTTGGTTCTTTTTGTTGGATTTCTCACACATATAAATCAGCAGTTCGGACGTTGCAATTTCAAGCAACACCTCGAAAAATAGGAAACACGTATTTTGTGGTTGCACATATATTGTTTTGATTTAATACTTGTGAGACTAAGCAAAGCAAATTGTATTAAGCCTTATTCCCAATGAAGGCGGCACACCAGCTTGAATGATAATAGCAATGTTGCACATTATTTCTGTAGCCCAAATTTGAGCTCTTATTTGTAACGTGGATTTGCCAACAAAAAAAGCACAGCAGTGACTATAAGTGTATTAGATGAAACAGATGGATTTCAAAAAAGATGCCAATAAAATATCCAAAACAAGCAAAAATTATAACTAGATGGCAAAAAGGACCTGATCAAAAACCAAGCGGAGCAGTTACTCATGAAGTTCATAAGTGGCGTTATCCTGCTGCATTTTACCCTTCTTCACATTGAAAGCTTTTTCCCACGCATGTTTAATATTTCAAAAACCAAACGTCAGCTTCGAAAGAGGATAGTCATGTTTTCCGCATGGAGCGCCGGCCTGCCCTTAAAAGGCTTAATTTATCCCTTTTAAAACATTTAAAAGTTCAGCCTAAAATGGCGCCTTCTGGTTTCTTAAGTAGCCACTGTCAAACTTCAATGGATTGCCTCAGGCAACTTCTCCAGTCGGTAAAAAGCTGAATTATACGTGTAATTTTGTTTTCATAGCCATGCTATCCTTGTTTGGTGATTTTGTCAGAATTTTAGCCTTGATTACTTTAGGGGAATTATGCTGTTCGTGTGTGTGTGTGTTGGTTTGTGTGTGTTGAGAGGGGGGGGGGGGCTGCATCTGTACTAATTGTCCTTGATGAGGCTGACGAGGAACAGGTCTGGGACATTTAGATGAGTTGGGAAGGAGGTCCAGGATATGTGTGTGTGCGTGGGTGTGTGTGCTCGGTGTGCATGCCTACGCGTGAGAGTGCATGTGCTTGCGTAAAATAGTTGGTCGCTTTGAAGTAAAGCCGCTGATGTCGTCAATGGTTGACATTTACCCTTCACACGAACTCTACCACTGCAGTACGGTTTTCTTTAAATTTAACAAGATTTCCGTAGCATTTTCACAGTGTGCCTGCATGTGGGTGTGTGGGGGTCTCTCAAAAATACCCGGAGCGAATCCGTTTAGAATGTTTTCCTTCTACACCCGTGCTCGATGAAACGCCGCAGTGGTGAGGTAAACCTATCGGAACCTCATACAAAGACGGCTTAATGAGGTCGTCACAGCGGGCCGGGGGGATTAAAGGCTGGGTCGGGGTGGGGTAGTGGTGGGGTGTAGCCAGGATGGTGTCACGGCATTCACTTCAAGAGTAAGACACACACACGCAGGACAAAAGAGTCAAAAGAGCGTGGTGAAACACAGGAGACGGTCCCAAAACCATCAGAGCTGTGTGGACACAGCCCAGCCAGGCATAGCGACCCTGTCGTACTCTGCCGGGGCCCCCAGGAGCCCACCTCCGTCTTTCCGAAACAACGATAATGAAGTGTGGAGGTCCCTACGTCACGGCTGCAAAGGGGCGAGATCATAAAGGTCAGCAATGGACATGCAGGCAGACAAGAGAGGAAGAAAGGGAAGGAGAGAGAGATATGTAGAGAATGGAGATCCAGCGAGGGCGAGAGGGAGAGGAAGAAAGAGAGACACGCACAGAGAGAGAGATGGAAATGGAGACTGGGCTAATTTCCAAACCAGCGCCATTAGTGCAATAGTATGTAGGAACAAGGAGGAGTGGTGGAGCGACGTAATCACCAGTCATTAGGGCTCTTAATGATAAGAGCGTACTGCAAACAAGATGAGATCTCACCCATCAGCCAGAGGAACTATGTGTGAAATGCTTCGCATTCACTGAGATTTAAATTGGAATCTCAGTAGCCCAAATAAACTACATCTCTGTGTGTGTGTGTGTGTGTGTGTGTGTGTGTGTGTGTGTGTGTGTGTGTGTGTGTGTGTGTGTGTGTGTGTGTGTGTGTGTGTGTGTGTGTGTGTGTGTGTGTGTGTGTGTGTGTGTGTTATTACTGGACCTTAAAGCTGGCCTCTACAACACGTACGTTTTCCATGTAACTTGTTGGGTTCTCAAACTGAATTACTATTACAGAGAACAGACTAAAACAACATAGTGATGCCGTGTTCCCCTGGCCCACGACGTAACATGGAGATAAGCTAAAATAAACACTTGAACCAAATGTTTTTCTTTTTTGCATACCACCCCACCATGTCAGTCCGGCTCCAAATGATAAACTGTGTCTAATGTGGGAACACTCCCCCGGCCCCCCCCCCCCCCCCCCCACCCCACCCCCCACCCCTACGGCCCCTTCCTCTTGTGACTCTAGAATCCTTCATCTCAGGCTCCATACATCTTTCTGTGTTTACACGGAGCTCAACCAGAAAGCCACATTATGGTAGTGGAGAGTCGGGTCAGAGGTGGCCGTTTATCAGCCATCGGGATCAAGGCTGAGGGGGGGGAGGGGATACACAATCTCGTGTAGTCGGATGACGCCAGCCAGGAAGAGGCCAGACGACCAATCGCCACGGCAACCGCTGTGTATCCCTTCCCATGCTCTCAACCCAGTCACAGGGTTAGGGCTTGTCTGCATGTCTGGTCGGCTCTGAGAAGTTTGTGTGTGTGTGTGTGTGTGTGTGTGTGTGTGTGTGTGTGTGTGTGTGTGTGTGTGTGTGTGTGTGTGTGTGTGTGTGTGTGTGTGTGTGTGTGTGTGTGTGTGTGTGGGAAAATGTATTGAATCTCAAACCATACCAACATTCAGCAGTGTGTGTTTGTATAAATTGATATGCATTATATACTATAGGACATGTGGATGCACACCATCCATGCACTGATGTTTATTGATATATTCATTAAATAATTCCCAGCCCTCATGAAAATTAGCAGAATTATGTTTTACATAACACTTCAAAGACTCAAATTTGTTTTACTACTCATGGCCAACATAATGTACGGTTCCCAATGACCTCATTTTGAAAAGGCAATTCCGGCAGCAGAACAACAACATTTAGCCTGTAATGTCTACCTCTAGCCTAGACTGTAATGTATCCCTTTCCCCATTGCCCCAGCAGTCTCTCTCTGGTCTCTCTAACAGGAGTGTATGATTAAGAGTTGACATAACTAATAGACCCCTTCTCTGAACCAAAAAAAATAAAAAAGCAAGTGCTTGCTATTGGCTGTCCTCTTGGGGCGAGACGGTGGGTTTAAAGTGCTCACTGTCTGTAGCTAATGATGCTAGCAATGAGTGCTCCTCCTCAGAACACGTAGATAAAGTGGTGGAGATACCATGCAATCGAGTCAAGTGCCTCGAGTGGCCACGCAAGGTACTGCATCTTCTATGGAGCCAGTGGAACATCCTGTAGTGCCCTGTTGTTATCATGCTGTGTTATGTATGGATTCAGCAGGCTGGCAGGCCATTTGTAATGAATACATAGATAACCAGGTGCAGTACTGGATTCACCATTAGTACCCATCATTTGCCCCTAATTAGACTTAATCACTCACATACAAGCAAGTAGACACGCACACGCAAACACACACATGTTCCTGCACACAAACATGCACACTCTTCTTGTTCCCACCTTCTTGGATACTTCTGGAGTAAGGACATCATGGCATCATAAAACATTGCACTTCAACCCCAAACCTAACCCCCTGGTTTTGAAAGGAGACAACAAGAAAAGAAGGGGAGAGAGGCAGAGAGATAGAGGATGGCATGCTTGCGGAGAGATTGTATCTTGTGGCCTTCAAACAAAGCCTACTGCTTGGAGTTCAAACCCATCGAATCCCATTTAAGGTTTCCCCAGTTGGCACTCACTCAAAGTTCCTCCTGATCAAGTCTGGGAGGGAGGGAGGGAGGGAGGGAGGGAGGGAGGGAGGGAGGGAGGGAGGGAGCCAGAGAGAGAGAGTCAGAGAGATAGAGAGTGGGGTGGTGGTGGTGACAACAGGAAATGAACGCCGTTAATGCTAAACAAGAGATGTATATGTTCCTCTTACCACAGTTTGGGCCAGGCTTAAGGGGCTTGGCCTCCATGGGTCAATATGGGCAACATGTGTTTGTTTATGTTTACCGTCGAGTCAGTGGTCAGTGGCCAGTGACCTCTGCTTGGCGCGCTACACTGACTTCTATCTGGCCTTGGCTGGGATAGGACTGAGCCTCTTCAGCCGCGGCAAAAAAATGGATTAGAGCCCCCCAGAGACGGCTGCACTCAGCTCTCCTCTCTCTCCTGACAAGCAATCTCCGTAATGGCCGGCGAGCATCGTTGTCATGGCACGGACGCACCTGGCGTGTGTGTCTGCGTGTATGTCTGTGTGGTTGACGGTTGTGTGTGGGGTTGGCGCGCGTGTCTTTTGTGTATGTCTCTGTGGTCGAGGGTTGTGTGTGGGGTTGGCGTGTGTGTCTGTGTGGTTGAGGCGTGTGTGTGTGTATGTGTGTGTCTGTGTGTGTTCATAAATGATCCATTTTTGACTTTCTGGTGCTTACGAAACAAGCCAAAGCATCCACTTGAGGGCGCCGAACTGCCGGGGCCTTGAAGTGAAGTGGAGGTACAACATGGGGGGCGGGGGCTATAATCACAGGAATGTCACAGCAATCACAATCTACCAGTCACTCTAGATCCAGAGTTCTTCCTGGTCCAAGGTCAGCCTCTAAGTTGTGTGTGTGTGTGTGTCTCCTCTTCATGTGGGTTTGTGTCTCTGGGAGCAATCAGCTGACCCCTTCCCTCTGATGTGGAAGGCTTTCTTCTCCCCCCCTCCGCTCCAGAAATATATATTTTTAACACTATCCCTGTCAAAAAGTGGAGAGGAAAACTTTAAGAGTATTGTGCTGTAGCGGGGGGACCTCGCCAGACAGGCGCAACGGTGCGGTGAGGTGTGAAAAGGTAGGGTTTGGAAACAGAGGGAGAGAGAGGAGAGTAGGGGGGCCAGAGGCCACAGGGACTCTGGTCGATACACAAGGTAAGCTTCATTGACCAGAGCTGCTCCTGTTCTGCCGCACACAGGTGGCCTACTTTTCACGGATGAACATGCAATGTCTCCGTGACAACCATACAGGTTTCTGTTTTACAGGTGGAAGAGAGGAGGATGGTAAAGAAAGACTGCACAGACTGAATTGGGTGGATTTCTTATTTTCTTGTCAATTAATGAAAGGACACTGACCCAATTCAGTTAGTACATTGTCCAACTATATATATATAAAGAGAGAGAGAGAGAGAGAGAGAGAGAGAGAGAGAGAGAGAGAGAGAGAGAGAGAGAGAGAGAGAGAGAGAGACATATAGCTACATATCTATATCTATAAATCTGTCTCTATACATCTAGATAATACATATAGATTTTTTACTACTTTCAGCCTCCAACTTTATTGCGAGGAAGATCAGCAGAGAGCTGACTCACCCAGCAAATCAAGTCGTTCAAATGAGAAAACTTTAAAACGACCCAGATTGACAAAATGCGATGAGACAATCGCTGTCCGCTGGTGTGTGTGTGTATTTTATTTGGATTGTATGCCAATTTAAAGTTCTGCACATCCTGCCATACTTCTCTAAGATTATACTTTCACGCGGCGAGTGGGCAGAGGAGGACCAGAGTCAGTGTAATTATGTGAAAATGACATTCATTATTGTAATTTACATCTCATCTCCGGTCCAATTAAGAGCGGTTTGACCCTGCTCAGCACACACTGAGGCCCGGAGAAGACACACTCCCCAGAGAGAGAGAGAGAGAGAGAGAGAGAGAGAGGGAGAGAGAGACAGAGACAGAGACAGAGACGGAGAGAGAGAGAGAGAGAGAGAGACAGAGACAGAGACAGAGACAGAGAGAGAGAGAGATAGGAACAAAGAAAGGAGAGAGAGCAAGAGAGAGATGACGATGGAGGGATAAGGAGAGAGGTATGAGAAATATGATAGAGGAAGAGAGAAAGAGATGGATTGAGAGAATGAGAGAGAGAGAGAGGGAGAGAGAGAGACAGAGAGACAGAGAGATAGAGAGACAGAGAGAAAGAGAGAGAGAGAGAGAGAGAGAGAGAGGAACAAAGAAAGGAGAGAGAGCAAGAGAGAGATGACGATGGAGGGATAAGGAGAGAGGTATGAGAAATATGATAGAGGAAGAGAGAAAGAGATGGATAGAGATGGAGAGAGAGAGAGAGAGAGAGAGAGAGAGAGAGAGAGAGAGAGAGAGAGAGAGAGAGAGAGAGAGAGAGAGAGAGAGAGAGAGAGAGAGAGAGAGAGAGAGAGAGAGAGAGAGAGAGAGAGAGACAGAAATCGAAAAAGGGAAATAAGGTGACAGAGCAAAGAAGAGAGTTTGAGAGTGGAAAATGAAAAAAATTAAGCTCTAGAAAATGATATTTTTCTCGGCAGCCCTTACCTAACAGTAAAGCCGCCTGGCGCTAGACTTTGATGTCTGCCATGTGCAATATGGCTGAAGATAATTCCCTCATCCCAATCTGTGAAGGGACATTCTCCACAGTCCTGCTCATAACTCTGGAAGACATGTGTGTTGCCAGGCTGTCTATTTTCTGTTCGTCTAGTCTAGTCCATAACGGATGTAAATATATATAAATATATCTATATATAGCATACAGCATGTGTATGTTCCAGGCACTGGCAAAAAAGTCTATGTTATGGTAACTGAAACCCTATGTTATGATGGTCTTTTTGAAAGTATGTGTGCATGTGTGGGTACTTTTGGGGTGTGTGTGTGTGTGTGTGTGTGTGTGTCTGTGCTCGCTCCCCCTGTGTATTTGTGTGTGTGTGTGTGTGTGTGTGTGTGTGTGTGTGTGTGTCTGTGCTCGCTCCCCCTGTGTATTTGTGTGTGTGTGTGTGTGTGTGTGTGTGTGTGTGTGTGTGTGTGTGTGTGTGTGTGTGTGTGTGTGTGTGCGTGTGTGCGTGTGTGCGTGTGTGTGTGTGTGCAGGGCACAGGGTGTTCTTGATGTCCTCAGACGGGGGAGACAGGTCTCTGACAGCCCAGCCGTTCCACTTCATGGGACATGAATACGGAGACACATACCTTGAACAGGTGGGAGTGTCAGGACCCATGTGTGTATTCTAAAGAAAGTTCACGAGCAGCAAGAGGACTGAGAAAGTCTGTTTTTCTGAATCAGTGTTAATGAGGTCATGTGTGACTTGAATGTTTACTATGTATTGAAAGGTGTGTCCGGTGTTCCCATGCCTGCTTATACACTGTATATCTACATCCTTGGACATGTACACAGTGTCTGTCTGCCTGCCTGCCTGCCTGCCTGCCTGCCTGCCTGCCTGTGTCTCTGTGTGTGTTCAGGGTCCTAGATCTCTCGTCCCTGTGTTGGTGTGTGTTTACATGCACTGCAAGTCCCCCCTGGGCATGTGCAGCTCCACTGCGCTGAGATGCTCATGCTTGGCTAGTTGTTGGACACTACGTTGGCTGTCTCTGCCCGTTACCTGTCTGTCTGATTCGCTTCGGGGCCTGTCCCCGGGCTCCAACAGTATGTATCCCTAACACCCCTAGCCCATCCTACAAGGACACTCTACAATTGCAAGGACTATGGCCACATGCTGCAAATAATCTCCTCGGTCCATGACCTATTGAGGTTAACCATAGAGAAAATGTGCCCGTATATTTGCATGTCGGATCATGATAGGCACATTGTAGCTGTGATGTCACGAACCGCAATAACATCTGCAACTGCCAAGGTACGGAGAGAAGAACCTCTTGAGGTCGGATGCAGAGCAATTGATCGCGGAGGGTGGGTAGAAAGCTGCCCATAAAACCGCCCCTGTATTCAAAGCTTCCCAGACCCCCTATAAAGAACACACTGAGCAGCACCTGGGTGCTCTTAGTTTAACTGTTGCACGTCAACAAAACAGCAAGGTTGTAAAACACAAATGAAACTACTCTATTAACAACGCTATGGAGAAGTACATATTTCGTAGCGGTGTCCTACTGGGCCTACTCATTCTCACGTTGAGGTACGTTCTAGGTTAACCCCACCACCGCTACAGGGCTACCCAGGCACCCTGCTGAGGGCCTGAGGGGGATACAGGGAGGAAGGCTCACTCACTGGAGAGCAGGGCGGACGGGGTGACCTCGATCTCGCTGGCGGTCTGGTAGGGCTGGTAGGAGCCGTTGGTGGAGCTGAGGTCCGTGGGGAAGGGCTCAGGGCTCTGGGTGCCCGTGGAGCTGATCCCATCCCCACCGTTGTGGGGGTCCTGCTCTTCGTAGATGGCCACCAGCTGCAGAAGGAGGGAAAAAGGAGGAAAGGTTAGAAAAAGGGCCGAGAGAGAGAGAGAGAGAGAGAGAGAGAGAGAGAGAGAGAGAGAGAGAGAGAGAGAGAGAGAGAGAGAGAGAGAGAGAGAGAGAGAGAGAGAGAGAGAGAGAGAGAGAGAGAGAGTGTGTATCTATCTGTGTTTGTGTGTATCTGTTTGTGCATCTGTGTGTGTATCTGTGTGTGTGTGTGTGTGTGTGTGTGTGTGTGTGTGTGTGTGTGTGTGTGTGTGTGTGTGTGTGTGTGTGTGTGTGTGTGTGCGTGCGTGAATGTTCCGGTTAGCCAGTCCTGCATCCCAGAGCAGCTGTTTGAGCGCTGTAACAGTTATATGTCGCCACATTACCCAGGCAGATTGGGAGAAGTCCCCAACCACATCCCATAATAATCAGAGCCTAGCGGGGTAACTTTGGCACTACTAGGGCGCTAAACTTAACCAAACCATTATCAAATGCATTTAACTCTTACGGCTCACGCACATTCACAAACTAACGTCATACACTTTTATCCCCGTTTTTTCCTATCGCACACACAGAAACCCACACACACAAGCACGAAACACAAAACAAAAAGAAACATACACCCTGGCTAAACAGAACAGAGATGCATCCAAAGCTGCAGCCAGACTCCTGGCTAGTGAAGTAGTCAGCCAGTCTAAGCCGGCCGACAGCTATGGAGGCAGCCAGAGAATGGAGAGGCGAGAGGAGGGCGACAAGTGGGGCTAAGAAGCCACTTGTAGTTTAGGTTGTGTGTTCCACTGAGCCACACTTGGTGTTGCCGTCGTCTAGATAGCCCATTTCTGGAAGTCTAGCTCTCTTACATCATTCGCTTAGTTTAAATGCTTTTAAGGTCCTAAATAAGAACAGAGCACACACACACACACACACACACACACACACACACACACACACACACACACACACACACACACACACACACACACACACACACACACACACACACACACACACACACACACACACACACGAAAATGTAGATTCACAGACAAGATTTAGCTTGTATACTATAAAGAAACAAAGATAAAATAATCCAAAAATACACACATCGTCAGACATTCACACAGGGGTGTTTATACTTTGAACCAGTAAATGGTGGGTAATCGCTTCATCTCATTCTATTCATCTTAGTATTTGATGCACAACAAGGTTTTTCCCATTTTAGATGGCTCGGGAGGGGGGGAGAGAGATGTTGGGTCAGGGGAGGAGGGAGGGGGGAGAACTCCATGAAGGTTGTTGCTTTGACATTCCGCACTTTTTAAATAAGCTCCAGATCTGTTGTAATTAGGTCTACTTGTCCATATCTTCACCTTCCTCTCAGGATGCTCTCAGAAATAATAACACACACACTCACACACACTCACGTCAGGAAGACCGACAGGTGGGCATAGCTAGATTGGATGTGAACGACCTTGCATCAGCAGACACGCACGCGCACACACACACACACACACACACACACACACACACACACACACACACACACACACACACACACACACACACACACACACACACACACACACACACACACACACACACACACACACATTAACATGTAGATTGCCACACAAATATACCCAACACACACACAGCAGTGTTTATCCTAAATGTAATATGTATGGGATGTCAAAAGCAAGTTCAACGTGTCCGGAATCAACAAGAGACAGAGAAAGTTCCTAACAGATGGAAAGCTGGAGGCCATGTTTCACAGGTCAGGGGTTTCCCTGCTACACAAACAGGAGCAGTGCTGTACCTTTCAGCTAAGACGAGACAGTGTCCTGGTTTCAGGACTAAAAGCATGTTAGGTTGCACTGGGGACCACGGCAATTGCAATATTGTCTGCCACTTTTCCAGATTGTTAACATTTCAAACTGGAACTGGAGTGATTAGATTGATGTGTTCTTTGTAGTTGTTAAGTTGAAAAGGAGTTTGTGGTTTGAGAATCCTCAACAGAGTGCCCTTGTTTGAAGGATCATTTAAAGTGTGAGTAAAAACTGTTGACCCGGTGAAACCAGCATGAGAAATGGGAAACAGAGAAGAGAAAAGAGGCTTCCGAGAAAATTCACATAAAAATGTCAATATGTAAACTTGAGTAATAGAAAAAAGTAAATAAATATATGTTTGAGAATGTCCTGATTTGACATGCAGTCTTATCCTTCCCCCTCCATGTCTGGCACAGTGTCTCTGGAGGAGCAAGGCTTGTTGCCAGATCCTGTGAAGTACCCCCTCCAAAAGAACCATCCATGTCTCACAAGTGTCTCATCCTCCTCCTCTCTATGCATCCTCTCTCTGTCTTTCTCCACCCCCCCGCCCTTATGTTGCACACAGAAGGGGACCCTTCCAGCCAGAGGGAAAGTGGGAGATAAAATAAAGAAGAAATAAATAAAAAAGAATAAATGCATTATTTCCTGCTGGTGACTTGAAACGTTATTCCAGTCACAGTCACAGACGCCTCACACACACACACACCCACACACACACGCACACGCACACACACACACACACACACACACACACAGACACACGCACACACACACACACACACCCCCACACACACACACACACACACACACACAATCTTGAGAAAAACATACAAACTACACTTCCTCCACCAGGGAATTAGTCATGGCAACTTAAAACTAAGACAATTTCACGTTTCATTTTATTTTTAACATTTCATTTTTGAAGATTTCCTGTGGCTGGTGAATGAGCAGCTAATGACGGTCGCTCTGTTAGTGTTTGGGCATGACGTATGAAAGGTACCAACAAAAATGTTGAGAAGTGGTGAGAAAGTAAAGTAAATTAAGCTTAGTTATTAGTTATTAATGCATGTTATGGGTGTATCTTCTGGCCTTTAAGGCAGCAAGAAACGCCACGGTGGCAAGGCACATTTCCTCGGTAATGCAGGGTGTGTTTCAACGTATAGGGTTGCTGTGAGATGGACGGGATGGGTATAGATTCTGTCGGAGATACCCCAACAATGTTGTGAATCCTTATTGAAATCCTCAGAAGAAGTGTATCAGAGGAGATGAACTGACAAGGTACAAAAATGAAATTCGTATTTCGTGTTGTCTTGCAAACCTAATCATGGGAAATAACCTGAAATAACCCAAAGGAAATGGGATAGAGCAAACGAGGGGAGCAAGGTAAGTGAACAGGAAAGTTCCGGATGAACAACTTCTTCAATTTTGGGGTGAACTTTGGAAGACTCGAAAAAAAAATGAACAAGAAAGATTTAAAATTCTGTCCGCCGTAGAGGGGGAGAGAGAGTGAGAGTGAGAGAAAAAAGGGGAAGGAGAGAGAGAGAGATGGAAAGAGAGGGTGGATAGGGTGAGAAAGAGAAAAGAGAAAGAGAGATGGGTAGAGAGAGGGGAGAGGGAAAAGGAGAGAGAGCGAGCAAGAGAGTGGGGGCCTTGGTTATCCATATGTCACAGACATCCTTTCTTCCCCACCATAAGCCCCCTGAAGTCAGAGCTGACACTGCGCCATTCACACCCAGCTTCGCCGCCCCTCACGACAGCTGCCAATCCAGCCAAACCTCTTTCTACCCAGAGCCCCCAAGACCGAGGGAGAGGAGGGGAGGAGGGGGGGAGTCGCGAGGAGGGAGCCACTGTAAAAAATAACATAAAATAAACCGGGGGGATGAGAGGATGAGCAAGAGAGATGGGGGAGCGAGCAAGGCGAGCAAGAACTAGAATGAGACAGCATGAGAGTGCGGGAGAGAGAGCGGGGGAAAGAGAGAGAGACTCTCTTCTCCCACCTCTCTCATGATGTCTCATTCTCATTATAGGGCAGAAGAGAAGGGTGAAGGATGAAAGGAGGGTAAAGGGAAAGGGGGAGAGGAGAGAAGAGGGGAGGAGAGGAGAGGAGAGGAGAGAAGAGGAGAGGGAAAGTAAGAGGCACTGGACTTTGGATGGCTGAGGTCCAACTCCTCACCCCTTATCCCCTCCTCTTTTCACCCCCACATCTGTAGGCAAAGAGGTGGCAACTGTGTGTGTGTGTGTGTGGGGGGGGGGGGGGGGGGGGGGGGGAGGGCGGGTTGGACAGCCCAATCCAGGAGGTCGTTTCATGTCTGTCCACCTTTCATCTGCCCGTGACACATGGCAGCATGGTGCAGGAGCACAGATAAGAGATGAGGGGTGGGAGAGAGAGAGAGAGAGAGAGTGGGAAAGAGATTGAGAGAGAGAGAAAAAAAAGAAAGATTGATGGCATAAGAAAAGAGAATAGTAAAGTAGAGGACATGAAAGGAGAGGAGGAAAGATGAAAAGAGGGAGAGAGGAGATGTGTGGGAGAAGGGAGGAGAGGAAAGGAGAGGAGATGAGATTGAAGGAGGAAACATAAGTAGAAAGGCAAGGAGATGGTAGTCATGGAGATGAGAGAAGGGGGGGACCAAATAAGAGGAGAATAGTTGTCGAGGAGACCAGGGTTTTTTGGGGTGTCTCTCTACTAGTTCCCAGCTCCATGTTCACCCCTCTAGCCCCCTCTGATCTTCCCGGGAGCGCTGGGACTCAGGACTTCTTACATATATGCAACAAAAGTAAAAGCTCCGCCCTCGCTATGGTACCAGATGTCATTCGCATGCACAGGGGTACAGAGCTGCTCACACGGGGTGTGAGCAGCTCTCTAATCCAGCTCCACCGGGATGTCTCCACTGCGCCGAGCAGCACCAGAGATGGCTGACATGACACAACAGCAGGGGGGAGTTAATCTACGCACCCTTTGATTAAAAGACGTGCCCGGACCGTCTTACCAGACCAGAATACTTATTAATGCACAGAAATGTACGAGCCAGACTTCAGAAGAGAAAGTCACACTAATGTCTGCTGAGTGCTTTGAGTGCATGGAAAGCTACTGCCATGACATCGGTTGGAATAAGATTGGCACGCGAGATGAAAGACAGAACAGAAACGCAAGTAAAAGGGGAAAGAACTGCTCCTGTTCTGGGGAAAGAACAGAGCAGCCATCTAATGTTATTGGATCGGCGTCAGGCGCTAAATTGCACAGGGCAGGAGACGGCGCAAAGATGAATATGGAGTGATGTTTCCATCTCTCCTGACATTTCTATTTGCTGTAGCCAGAAAGAGCACAAGTGCTTATCGGCAGGCATAAAGCCCACTGCATTGCTTTGCTTGTCTTTTCACCATGTAGCGCCTGTGTCTCTGAACAAATTGTAGCCTTGAAGTTCAGTAGATACTGGCGTGTGAGGCGGAAATCCATAGTGGAATGAGCCCTAGCCTGCTAAGAGGGTTCACACCATCACACACCATCACACACACACACACACACACACACACACACCATCACACACACACACCATCACACACACACACACACACACACACACACACACACACACACACACACACACACACACACACACACACACACACACACACACACACACACACACACACACACACACACACGCACACGCGCGCGCACGCCGTGCTTTAATTTCCCATTCAGTACCATTAGTCATCATTGCGACCCAAGGTCACCGAGGGCGTTGCATTATTCTAGAAGCCGGTGTGCGCGGAACCTGCAAGAGATACGCACCTACTCTATATATTAACAACAAAAAAACTCCAAGGACTCGTCAAGCCGTTGAGTAATGGCCACGGGCCTCTATCCATTCACCCCTGGCCCCGCCGATCCATACGTCGATTCCTCCCACCGTCCAGCCATTCGTCTACTCGTCTCCGTGGCCCCCGCGACCCGGCCCCCCCTATCCATCAGCTCATCAGCCGCGGCTCCGTCTTCAGATCCCATCAAAGGATAGGAAAACGCTCGTCTATCACCCTCCGCTCCGCGCCGCGGCTTCAGCAGGTGATTGAGTTCCGCATAAATACC
The DNA here is from genome assembly GCF_902167405.1 of Gadus morhua. Taxonomy (NCBI): domain Eukaryota; kingdom Metazoa; phylum Chordata; class Actinopteri; order Gadiformes; family Gadidae; genus Gadus; species Gadus morhua. The sequence continues at coordinate 12,500,085 of NC_044070.1, read as the reverse complement.
GTATGATCCCAATTTATGATGTCACACTCCATCTGAGAAGCCCATTCAGATTGACTGTTCTGTAGCTCGGAAACTAAATGAAGAACTAACTGATCGGAGGCAGACGGTGTGCGTGTTTGGCCTAGCCGAACACGCTGAGGGGGTCGAAGAGAACGGCAAAGCACAACTTTGTGGGCTCTGTGATGCAATAGACTTCCACGTTGAACAGATATAGTATTCTTTCCATACGCTTAGTTGTATGCTGCTCAAGCATGCGCCTAAAGACACAAAGTCTGTTGAAAGTTGACTTTATAATAACACTTTATTGATCCCCCCAAGAAGGCTTCTTCCAAGGGGAAAATATGTGGGAGCTCCGTGGCTGGGACCATAAATCAGAAGAACCACGCTGTGTCCCTGTACATGAGCAGAGTTGAAGTGTTTTTTTAAAGGATGCCAGGAGCAGCGCGTGCCTCCCTCCAGTCAGCAGTATAACATCGTAACCAGCTTCAATATTTCATCCCCTCACCCCGGCTGCATTGGCCGCTGTCGGCCGGCCGCGGCAAACAAAGTGCCTTATGCTGTAATATTTTTCTCCTGCTCATTAATGTCATGAAATATTCAGACAATAAGGCCGGAAGGGGATCAGGGAGGCAGGGTGTCTGTGTGTCACGTGATCGCCTTCTCGCACACTTCTTGCCACACACACTCCTAGATCATTCCTGATGCAAGGTCCAGCAGCTACTTTGTGTTTGAGTACAGAACCTTAACAACAACCAGTTTCCTGCAGAATTTAAAAGCAAGTGTTTCAAAAGACTGGTTGGCCAAAAACCAACCGACAAGAAAAACAGACAAGAAGGCCGAAATTAGTTACCATCTCTTCCCGTTCCGGTACCATTAATAACATCCAATTCATTAGACTCTTTCTCCACATAGCCATAGATTACATTCCCACAGTCGTACATTGGTTAAAGAAGAACAAGACGAGGCCATCTTGGCAGATTAGCCACTTGGAGGGAAGATAAAAGAGGGAGTCAATAAGAAAGGTGTTAAAAAGACTTGAGAGGGAGGGGGGGGGAGGGAATGGGCGGATAGGGGGGCGGAGTGGGTTGAATTCATACGGAGCAAGCAAAGTTTAAACAGATTAGGGACTCATCCCTCTTCTCCCATCCACTTGGCCGAGTTGTCATCCCCGCCTTTGAAGTTGTTAACACGTCTTAGTTTTGACTCATCTCCTCGCTCAAAAATGAGTTTGCACGCGTCGAGTTGGTGCAGGAGTGCTACCTACACAGTGCTGACTGAAAGAAATCTCTCCTAATGCACCCCGGCCTGTGTGCGGACACTCTTCCCTGTTTATTAATATTTTAAACATATCTGCAGAACCTCAATCCCAATCAGACGGGAAATGAACGACGTGAGTCAGAGAGGGAGGGAAAAAATGCTGCAGCGATCCTATTTGGCGGAAGAAAAGTAAATTGTCACTTAATCTGCACTTAAAAACACTAAGACCTCTGTTCTGACAGCCGCTGTGTCACCCTGAACGCACACACTCTTTGTCTGTGTTCGTTAATTGTTAAACACTGTTATATACTGTGTATTTCATTTGGCAGGTATTATTACTCCGGCAAACTTTGTACCTTCCTTCTCTATTTAATCTCCTGTAAAACACATCATACGGTTCACCGACGTTGTGAAAGGCACTTTATTTGTTACGTTGCAGTTTTTAACCACAATGAGAGTGCATCACCATAACGGATCTAGGACTGGCAAGGGCTAATCCTTTGTTTATGATATCCCTTCATCGATTTCTGAGTACCCTGCTGCACTGCCATTTGTTTTGCTGTCCAAACACAGTTGTCTGGGGCACCAGGAGGCATTGCTCTCTTCCTTAAGGGAGTCTAATCCATCAAATGAGGCTAGCAGCCTCCTCTCCATCCAGCTCTGCTCTGCACGCGACACACCGATCTAATCATGCTTTTCTTCTCCCAGCGCTGATTCACATTCAAAACTCGGAGCAGGCTACTGGGATGCAGGTTTCGAAAGACACACACACTAACACACACAGCATTAATAACGTAACACAAAATGCACGAAAAAGTGTGTGCACACACACACGAAGTAACATGTGCACGGTACACGATGCACACACACACACACACACACACACACACACACACACACACACACACACACACACACACACACACACACACACACACACACACACACACACACACACACACACACACACACACACACACCTTTTATTTTCAAACCTTAGAACCAATGGAATTACAGAGGGGTGGTGTGTGTTAGCAAGGTCAATTATCATAAAACACCCCCATCCCATGGCCTTAAACTAAAAACCTGATTCCAGTGCATGTAGCAATGGCTCCAGCACAGCTTTGAGGTGCTAAGAGCGCTTTTTCATCTTTCGGTTTCCCTCTGCCCTTCTCACTCGGGACGGCCCTGGGCAAGGAGTCTCTTAGCCCCAGGGCCACAGGCCTGAAGAGAGGGCTCAGGTGGGTGGATGTCCTATTTGGTATACAGAATGGAGGATTTGCACTTCTGAAAGCCACCCGCCCCCATTCCTACCCCTGACTCTGACATCAAAATATTTACTGAAAAAAAC
>NC_044070.1:12484977-12494977 GCF_902167405.1 Gadus morhua | reverse complement strand
GTGTGTGTGTGTGTCTTTGTAGTGTGTGTGTCTGTGTGTGTTTGTCTGCCAGCCGATGCCAAAGGTTAGTTCCTTGGTTCATGAAGGGACTGTGTGTGTGTGTGTGTATATGTATGTGTGTATGTGTGTGCACGCGTGCAAGCTATGTGCTGAATAGGATGACATCCATGACTCCGAGTGTCTGTCGACTGTATTTCAGTTTGTGTCTGTCCATCTGTCCCTCAATCTGTATCCATGCTGACCCATCTCTTTGTCACAATTTGCTTTGTTTCATTTATTTGTACCTGTTACTAATACTATGTTCCTCTTTACCGAACACAAACTCAATTAGGCTGAAACAATATTTGGTTCAGGTTTATTTATATCCTAACGAGTCATTGGTTTGCTTAACGGAAAAAGCAGGTCTATTACGTTTCAGCGTCGAGTCTACTTCGCTCTGATTCCCTCAGAGTTGAGCTGCAACTCTCCCCACAGCGGCAGAGGGAAGACAAAGCCTCTGTGCCTCTTAGCTGGGAGGCTTGTGCCCTCTAGTGCATCTGAAATACAAAGTGCCACTCCATCAGCGTTCTCTCTCACTGCATCACATGCTGCTCCATACTGCTGGGAGGTCTCGGACGAAGGCATAACAAGAATACAATAAAAAAAAAATTGACGAAGGATGAAAAGAAGGTTGTATGGTCTATTAATTGTGGGTTGAATGTCTTAAAAAGAAAACCTCACAAATCAGAGGAACACAATTCTCCCAAGGAAATTAAGTAAAAAATGTTGTTTTGTGCCTTAATATAACCTTGTGGAACTATGGATTGCAACTCAGAATGGCCTTAGGCTAAACACAAACAAACTTCACAAACAATCTAAACACTGCGTGCAAATGGCCCCCAAAAGTAAAACTGAAACGCAGGTATCGCTGTGGCATCCCGATCAACAACCAAAATAAATGAAAGCGTCAGAAGCATTATGGCTTTGACCACGTGTGCACCCTCAGTCTAAATGTGCGCCCCGGTGCATTATGGGAGGGCTCTTGAACTCCCATCACCTCAATTATTCAGCATTAGGGCCACTTATTGATTTCCTGTTGGATCGACTTACAGAGTACCCCCTCCACCCTCTCTGCCTCCCCCCTTCTGCTGGGGAGCCCTGGGACAGAGACAAAATCCAGCCTTCGCCCATTGGAAGAACCTCTATGGAGAGAGAACACGGGGTGAGGCTGTGTGTGTGTGTGTGTGTGTGTGTGTGTGTGTGTGTGTGTGTGTGTGTGTGGTGTGTGTGTGTGTGTGTGTGTGTGTGTGTGTGTGTGTGTGTGCGCGCGCGCGCGCGCGCGCGCGCGCGTGCGCGCGCGTGCGTGTGTGTGTGTGTGTGTGTGTGTGTGTGTGTGTGTGTTCGGGGGGGGGGGGGCTTAAGGACCTTGATCCGTCAAGAGAGAGACGGGGAGAGAGATTGGTGGGGGCAGGGCGAGAGTGAGCGAGAGACAGAGGCAATTAAAGAAAAGGCCCCTTACAAAGGCAGTGATGGATGAAGTGGATGCTGCCGCTCAAACTGACGTAAGAGGTGGGGAAACAGGGAGTTTGTATGTGTGTGTATGTGTGTGTATGTGTGCGTGTTTCTGGGGCAGGCAGGTGGAAGATGTCAAGAAACAGGCCACTTTGTTTGGGGCGCAGAGACCAATTAGAAATGGATGGTGGTACGGCGTTGTGGGCTGGGCTGGGTGCCTCACTTTCCCATGGCCGCCGCATCGGGTGAGCGGGGACCAATATTTGCTTTTGACGGTGAAAAGCGGCCTGGCCGGTCACCTCTGCAAACGAGAGACTCATTATGTGAACGTTCTCCCCCATGACCTCATGCAAACGGCAAAACAAAAAATAAGCGCGGTCAGCCTTGTTAACGTTTTATTTATTTCGTTTTTAAAGAAAGGGTTTTCTCACGCTTTCCTGAGGCCGCTTTGGGGTCAGCTGTGAAAACAAGTGACACGGTGCCAGACGAGCCAAAACATTCCAGCTGCTATTCCTTAGATGAACTAGAGATTCCCAGTACCGCAGCCCCCCCCCCCCCCCCCCGGCCTCTACTCTGACATCCAGAAAAGAATGCTCTTCAGGGCACGCTACGTCATGTGTCATCCCGTGTTTAACACACGTCCTGTCTGTCTGCCGCAGTCGCTGCAGGCGTGGGAGTACAAGATGCTTGTGCAACTTGTAACAGATGGCAGCTGGTTGCCTTCCCCTTGCTGATATCTCCTTGGCCCCACCTTGAGAAAAACTGGACCAAACTGCAAGATTGATATCATCTGATGGGGGTGTACATGAGGGATCAGTGGGGTTGCAGGTGGAGGCCTGGACTGAAGGGAAACCTGGACACAATGACTGAATGAATGGGCTAGAATGAGGTTGGCCCCGCCCCCTAATTAGCACTAATTGGCAGGGCTGATGCCCTCAGGGCTTAAGGCAGTGTGTGTGGACACATCACTCCCCTGTCCTCTTTGCTCTGCGATGAGACGTGTGTGCCCACACTCAGACACACGCACACACTAAAAGGCATGGATTCATACTCCACACGCGTACGAAAAATCAGATGTTCACATTTTGCCCCGTGTTGCAATAGCTTGCAAACACTTCAGATTCACTGATGCCATGGAGGACCTGTCTGTCATTCATCCCTCAAAGCGCAACTTTAATTGCACTCCATTTTCACCGCTATGATGATGCAAGCCACAGTGAGGTTAGGGTCACCCGATACGATCCGCACATACAGAATTTGGAGCCGCCCTTGAATCTTGTACTCCTCAGTAAGTCTGCCGCATATCAGCCTGGAGATGATTTTTAATTCATATTTCAGGCGGGCGAGCCAAAAATGATATGATCCCCAGAACTGATGCTGTTGGAATATAAAATACATCCGAGTGAATGAGTAGGTAGATAAAAAAGAGATTTGTCAGAGAGAGAGAGAGAGAGAGAGAGAGAGAGATAAAGTGATATAGAGAGAAACAAACAAAGGCAGTGCAGTTCACAGGGGTGGCGATGAATGGCTGTTTGAGCCAGCGGTGGTGCATAGCTAATTCAAATCAGCAGGTGGATCACACCTGCAAGGAGCCACGAGGAGAGAACTCTGGCGATGTGTACACTCCATACTGACTTCAACTGCGTTTTTTACCTTGGTGCCATCTACTGCCTTTTTTCTTTTGTAACATCATTATTATCTCTGTGTCTTTGACTCCCTCATCTACCCATCACCATTTGCATTTCAGTGACTCTCTCTCCAACTCTTCTTCTCTGACTATTGACATATATAACTTATATCCGTCCTTCCCCAGCATTGTTTATTTCTGTGTCCACCCCATCACAGAGGAAGACATGCATCTCTCCCCATCTCCACGGGATCGACGACTCATTTGTCAGACTAGGCCGAGATCATTGCGTGAACACAGGCCACTAATGAGCTTCTCCACTAACCAGCCCTCCACTTAATTTGCTCTTAGACAGCCACATAAGAATAGATGGCAACAAAAACCACAGTGCAATCGTGTATTTGCATACACGTGTGTCTGTGTCTGCTTGCGCATGAGAATGTTGAGTCACGGCTTACTGCTTCAGAGGAATCATTGAGGATCAAACGAGTGAACTCATAAAAACACTAAGAACCTATATTAGCAGAGACTCAGTAGCGAGGCTTAAGCGAACGAGAGAGCACGTGCAGAAGACAAAGCAAGCGAGCCAGTTCTTGTTTTCTTATCCCTCCACCACAGAGAGGCCGCAGTCTCAGCCAGACGGCAGCCTGTTCCCTCCCAGCCACAATCCACGGCGAAACCAAGAGGAAGCTCTGAGTGTATGCTCATCCATCTACAACCCCCCCAATCCCCGCGCTCCAACCACCCTGTAGCACATCTCTGACTGGGCTTTTAGGAAACCGGCCAATGCAGCGGTGGTGCCAAGACGTCAGCTCATCCAATATGGCCGGATAGCTGATCTGCGTGACCAATAGGGCCCGGGCAGCAGAAGGGAAAAGACAGAGGCAGCGTGTTAGCGAGAGATGAAACACAAAGCCGTCACGGAGAGCATTATCCAACATCACCCACCCATTTCCATCTTGTTCAACCTAGCAATGTGGCATCAGAGGAACCTGAAGTGTCAGCCCTGGAGAAACGTAATCGGCGGATTACTCCAATGGAAAGCAAGCGGATTCTAACAACCTTCGACATTTTGATTAAATACGGGTTCCCTGGCGAGGTTAACAAAGCACAAAAGTATATAGCAAAAAAATAATAATACCCCTTCGGTGCAAACTTATTTTAACGTGCCCACAGGAATCATGACACCTGTGACTGAAGGAGCAATTTCCTTATTGCGGGCAGGAAAAGAAAGCTGTCAAACAGACCGCAGGAAAGTCAGGGAATAATTTGAGTCGGTTATTATGCTTCATGCCTCACGTTGGTATTCTAAACATTAAGCTCCTGTGATGGGTACTCAAACTTAAAATCTCCCCAGGGAGAGGTTGTTAGAAAAGGTGGGAAGGGGAGTGTGGGGGGTGGATGATGCTGAATATATAACAGCGACTGGCTTTTAGTTAAAAACTAACTCTACGCAATCTGACCTTAGGAAGTCTACCTGTCAGTCACTTGTCAGCTAATGGCTATGCTAATAAACTAGAGATGCTTGACAGACTGTAAGTCGTTGCCATGGATGCCGTCACAAGCGAGCCCTCCTTTTAAAAGGTTGGGTCACATCACACAAAGAATGATTTGCCAATGTTGAACTTCAATTTTACCAGCAAAGTACTTTGAAACCAGAGTAATATGAGTAACAAATTAGTAAGGCAGGGCATGTAATATCATATTATATATACACATTTAAATTCATGAGAAGACATGAATGCAAATCAAACTCTTGCCAACGACTAATGATCATGTACAATGCTAGATTCGGACTTGCGGTTTGCGATACATCTGTAGAACTCATTTTCAATCACCCTTTTTGGCACATATATGCGACCATAAAATTATACAACCAAGTTGGCCAAAGCTCCCCATCCATATCTACTTCAAAAACTGGTCTCCCGTGAACCGTTTCTTGGTCTGGCGTAGCAACTGGTATATGGATATATACGGGAAGTCAGCCTTGGTGAAAAGCGGTTACGTTGCAGTATGAGGAGCCGTGGTAGCAAAGCAGTCGTTTTCCTACGGCTGCAGTGCTGCCTTCGTACTCTTAACTCTTCATATTTTATGAAAGGCGTCATGAATTAATCGTGGGAATGAGGCTGAAGGGGCATTGATGGTAGCTTTGGATGAGTAAAGCCCCTCCGCCATTCAAAAAGGCAGACAGCATCGTGTGTGTGCGTGTGTGTGTGCGTCTGTGTTTGCGTCTGTGTGTGTGTGTACACAGGTGTCACCACCATAAGCCAGAGCACTCCTTAACGAGGCCTGACAGCACCCAGGCCTTACCAACATATTTATGGGCCACATGCACCGGCCTAATTCACCTTTCCCCCGTTTCTCTCCTGTTAGCAGTCGCTCAAACCAATTAACACCTAGGCCACCATTAAGGTCTGATTCCACGCAGCTGGAGGCAATTACATGGAGGAAACATGGCCACTTTAGGCAGGAAGAGAGTTTAAGACGCCAGGCTTGTACATGAGACTACTGTTGACTGCTAGGCAACAGTAGTCTCATGTACCAGCCTGGCGTAAGTAGCCAGTATGCTATTAAAATGGAGGGTATCTGTCCATTTGTAGAACAACCTAGGACAGAATGAGCGAAGGACAATGCATTTGAGTAGATGTGAAAGATTGAACTTCATAACTTCGTACAGGGGAATCTGTTCGGCTAGGTGTATCTGGAGCTGGGGATATCTGTTCCGTTTTGTGAACGGCCGCGTTCCCCTTAATCCTCGATTTTAGGGGTCCCAGGGGTAAAAAGGAAAACACAGGCGGCGGCTTTGAAAAAGCTCCACCTCCCTTCTTCAAAGCCCCCCATCATCACAGCGTTCTGATGGGTCGCCACACAGGGCCCCGGCGCCGGAGACTCAAGCCTGGTTCTGGTTCCCCCCCGCACGCCAGCAGCAGCGTTCAGCGACGGCCGGCCTCAGGCGAGCGCCAGGAACCTCATTAGTGCTCCGAAACATCGGGTAAATCCCCGCCGGTAACACTTCGAGAGCGATTTGCGCCGATCCCTTGAGGAAGCTCTCCTAGCACGACATTGTGTTGCGGTCGCGGCCCTTTGAAGGCGCCATGCGGCCACATGCGTGCAGAATGCGGCTTTGTTTTAAAAGCTCCCTTCTGCGGCATGCCTGACCGTGCGATGGGACTCATACACGTTCACAAGGATCATGCTAACATTCCTGACCGCGCGCCAAGTTGCTAACGCTTCTAGTTTTCAGACAATTACGACGAGACCTTGGTGAGTTTAAATGCTAATGAAAATAACACACACGCGACGCATTTAATATGTGACCACAGCAGTTCTCCCTGAAGTATTCAGTCCAAGTGCAGGACGAGGGTCCTTAGTCTCTCACGGGTGGGAGGCAGTGACATCCAATACGTGGAGACAATGAACTGGGCCGTCTTCCTCATTTACTCCCGAGGCCTCTAAATTATTCATCCCAACCAGGGTCCCATACATGGAGCTTAACTATATGACGGACTAATGAAGGCCATTGATCGAATAATTGATTGGTTTATGCATGGCCTAACTGACTGCCCAGTAATCTATTCGGGAAGCCCATTACTTAATATGCATTATTCAGAGGAAACCACTAACCAATGCAGACTGCGGTATCATCTGGGAAATGAATGTCAACATGAGTATAATAGCAGAGTCAAGGCTGCATCCGACTGTGAGTGACTCATTCAATACAGGGAATAAACACCCCGGACTACAGCGGAAAGAGCAATATATCGCTTGCCAGCTTTTATTAGTCGGTAAATGACACAAGGGGAGTTTGTTTTTTACCCTTTTCATTGTTTTGTGTTTTTTAACCTTGAATCTGCAACATCTCATTTCCTCTATGAAGATTGGATTCATTCATTGACTTAGCCGGTGACGCAAGTCGCTTAATACCTTCTATCTGGCCTATTAAACGGCAAACTGAGAGGAGTCTGCCCCGGTCATCATACACACAAAACACCCTCATTAGAAGCACCTTTGCTGTCATCCAACCAATAGGCCCCTGTCTTGTGTGTTTATCCTTCAGCAGCATAACAAGCCTCACTTATGAAGGTATCCGCCCAGTTAACAACTGGACCACGATAGCATAGTGGTCCCATGATACTCACCTCTGGACTGACCATCGTTGTTGAAACGCACCCTCAGTCCTCAGAGGTTTGCTCTCATCGAGTTAACTTCTGTTTTTCCGACAAATGGAATGAAACTTCTGACGGCGGCAGGGATCTTCCACCCCGAGTCCAGAGAAGTCAACGAGAGCGAGTACAATGACTAGTTAAACACAGCCATCGTCAACACTTGGTCCCATGAGGAAGTGACAAAATGGCCGCAACGACCTTTGCCCCAGGTTATAGACATGAGTCTGAGCTTGGCCAATGATGAAGCAGCATAGAGAGATTGAGTATATAATGAAATGTACTGAAGGACATTAAGACAACACGACAGCTTTATTGGGTGTTTTTGCTCCGAAAATGTGATTTAATATAATCTCGACCTCACTTGTGTCCGAACCTGAATGTGTGGGAGAGGGATATAAAGCACAATGGCTGGCAGGCTCGCAGAACAGACTTGGACCGGTTCCTTTTTGCTCCATTCCAGGGAAGTGATGTTTTCTAAAAAAAAAAACTTAAATAAAAATAATAAAACCCCTTATTGGATCTGAGTAAAGAAGGGCGGTCAGAGCTCTAGTACTTGTCTACGATTACATTGGACAGGCATGGAAGACAGGTCGCAACCCAATAGCATACATTTCTTGGGTCGTGAACCAACTGCCTTTTAGCTCCATGTTAGTCTGTGTGGCGAGTGTCTGACAGCCCGGCCCTGGCCAGGGTTAACCGGGCAGCAAGGGCCACTTAGTGAGGATGCCAAAGGGAGAGAATGCCCTTCTGTCTGCTGGCACTCCTAATCCCCACTGAGAGCTTTTTTATAAGACAGATAGACATAGACAGTAAAAGGGTAGAAGGAGGAAGTGGGGAGATGATAGAGATTTGTGGGACCAGCAGAGAGAGTGAGGAAGAGAGAGAGGAAGAGAGAGAGAACGGAAACGAGGTGAGAGCGACAGTGAGAGAGAGAAAGAGTGAGAGAGAGAGATGTGATTGGCAGTGAGAGAGAGAGGGAAAGAGATGGAGAGAGAGCGAGAAAGAGAGCGAGAGAGAGAGCGAGAGAGAGAGAGAGAGAGAGAGAGAGGGAGGGAGAGAGAGAGAGAGAGAGAGAAACAGAGAGAGAGAGAGAGAGAGAGAGCACGAGAGAGATAGGGGGAGGAGGGAGAGAGGAATATGTGGGCCAGACAGGCCACAGTTGAGACCAGATGGGTCTCAGGAGTGAGTGCTGAAAAATCTAAGCATCGACTTTCTGGAAAAGAAGTGGCCGTGGACTGTCTGTCTGTCTTTCTCAGTGGTGTGTGTGTGTGTGTGTGTGTGTGTGTGTGTGTGTGTGTGTGTGTGTGTGTGTGTGTGTGTGTGTGTGTGTGTGTGTGTGTGTGTGTGTGTGTGTGTGTGTGTGTGTGTGTGAGAGAGAGTCTATATGCGTGTGTGAAGGTTAGAGCTGGGACTAAGGGAGTAAATGGAACCTAATCCAAAGTGTACGTGTGAGTGTGTGCGCATGTGTGTGTGTGTGTGTGTGTGTGTGTGTGTGTGTGTGTGTGTGTGTGTGTGTGTGTGTGTGTCATGTGCTTTGAATGAAAACAGCCAGTAAGGGTCGACATGGGGTCATTACTGTGTGGGAAACCCACCGAAAGTAAATAAGAAAAATAAGACGTACCTTCTCATTATTTCAGTAGGACACAGTAGGTCATTAATGCATGTGAAATGTAAGATCTTTTACAATTTTAAAGGATATATTTCAAAACAAGGTAGGCCAATGAAAATGGGCTCTACACCCAGTCAAAACACTACTCTGAATTTGAATCTTGTGTTGGCAGATATAGAAAGTGTTTGTCTTATGAAATGTTATGCCCTTTATAAGTGAATGCTTAAACCTGGCTAAGATATCTAAAATTAAAGCAGCTAGCAGCCTCTAAAGGTATTTATAGCGCACACCGCCGATCAGAGAAAATGCCTTTTAAATGTTATGCTCAGCAGTAGCACCCAGCTCAGTAGGTCCTGTGGGCATTATGCAACTGATCTTCAAATGGTTTTGAGCTCTTGTTTTAGTGGTGCATGCATACAAAGGTAACTAGCTGTTTCAAGCCAAACCAAGCCAAATTGTCTCCATGTTGGTGATGTAATTGATTAGAACTACACGGACATGCCCATATATACACACAAACACACATAAATACACACAGGGAAGCTGTTGGAATCGAGACAATTGGTATAAATTATCCAAAGACCGGCTCATCATGGATACATTTATATCAGATATTTTTTCAACCTTGGACCAGTCAGGGGCTGAGTTGTGGGGGCAAACATTACGGAATAATAAGAAAAATACAAAACGCCGACAGAAACAATAGGTATCCACAGATAAATACCTGATAAGATGTAGCACCAGCCAACGGCCCATTCTGCCCCCCGAACCCAAACACACACTCCATGTTTCTGTCAGACACTGGTCGACTCAATAAACAGCACATTGATGATGATTACGATGAATTAATGATGTGTTCATGCTGTCTGTATCCAAAAGTTACTATGTTGTATTTGGCATTGGTTTGACACACTCCAGCCACAAAAACAATGTAGAAGGCCATATAAGCGCAAAAAATCCAAATGGCAAAACCCCATGAATCACAGAAGCTCTGCGCCGCATCGATTTCCCGAAACTTACTACTTCCGCAAATTCCAAAAGCACCTTCTGGAACCGACTGTAGACACAGCTGGGGAGCCGAGATCTATCGCCTTGCAAAAAAAGCCA